>NC_142649.1:185627500-185953571 GCF_055504915.1 Nelumbo nucifera | reverse complement strand
GGAAGAAGAACAGAAATACAGCATTCAGGATATGCCCCTACTCAGTCAAGTGCATAAATACAAGTTGTAATGTAAACACTCAGGTTGAGTTAGGTGGGCCCGGATTGGGCTACTAAATGCCTTAACCGAAGCCCAACTTGAGAAACGTTGATCCAGCTCAAAGTTTGGGCTCTGGACTCTAGGGATAAGCACCAATAGTCTGTGTGTGAGACATGTGCCGGGCTCGGGTTCAGACTTTGTCAAAATTTGAATGGATCCAGTCCAAAATCTGGGACTGAAACAGTGTAAGTTGAGTCGGACGAGCTGCTGAGATCAGATTGGCGCCCCACAGGCCACAGCACCTCCCACCCGTGTATTGGGAACATCTCTCTCCATGACAAGTATGTGAAATATTCCTAATTTACAGTCAGATGTGCATGTAGGGCGCCCTCCGTGGAGTGCCAATGTGATCTCCAGGCTGCCCATGAACAGGTCAGATCAGTGTATGCATACGCAAGGTTTAAAATTTCGCTATCAGCCGATATGTGTCGAATCTTTGAGGTTTCGGCATGGGGAACAGTACCAAATCTTTAGTATCGTTCCTTTTTTTCCATTCCGGAAATATATCGTGCCCATATCGGTAACGTTTCAGTGAGTATTGGCCTATTTCGGTGCTATATCGGCCGATACAATGCAATTTTACTGTTGTGGAAAAAAAAAAAACTTCATTCGAAAGAGGGCTTCTAAACTCATTTTAGAAGTCCTCTTTCTTCCCAAAACCCTATAGAAACCTTCATATCATTCTTGAAGATTGAAATCTATCCAAAACCCACCAAAACATTCACAAATTTCCAAGATCCAACAAGTTTTTCAAGATTGTTAAAAAATGAGCGAAAATATGTATGCTTTTTCAATTTTTTTAAAATCTTAGCCAATGGTTTTGTGTTTTTTTAGTTTGGATGCTTAGAAACATCTTTGAGTATGTTGATATGTTATTCATTTGCAAAAAATCCCATTTATTTTGCTCCATCTTTGTGAATATTTGAAAATTTTCTAGAATATTAAAAATCTGAAAGAAATGAAAATTTTAGGGTTTTTTTTTGTGATCTATCTCTAAATATTGATTATGTTGTAGATCTATGGATGATCTATCATGTCCATAGATCAATTTAAATTTCTTCTAAATAATTGATTTTTTTTTATTTTTTTATTTTTAGAATAATATATAATATACAGATAATTTCTTCAGTTTTTTTGTGATCTAACCCTATAGGTTGAGTATGTTGTAGAGCTAAGAATGACATCAATATATTGAAATTTCATATGAAAAATTTAATTTGTTTTTATTTTTATTTTTAGATTATAAATATTTATTTATTTATCTAACTTTTTTGCTATGATAAAATTCTAATAATAAATATTTACAATAAATATATGGATGATCTATTATGTTCATAAACCCATTCAATTTTTCTGTTACATATTTACTTTTTAAATTTTAGTTTAATTTTTAGAATAAAACATGCAAAATAATTATTTCAAATAAATAATTATTTAGTTTTTAGAATGAAATATGCAAAACAAGTATTTCATATATTATGTCCATAAATTCATTCAAATTTTCTGTTACATATTTACTTTTTTTTAATTTTAATTTAATTTTTAGAATAAAACATGAAAAATAATTATTTGAATAAAAATAAATAATTATTTAGTTTTTAGAATAAAACATGCAAAATAATTATTAATTTTAGAATAAAAATAATAGATATCCATGAATCCATTCAAAAAAATATTTGTTTAATTTTTAGAATAAAACATACACACTAATTATTTGAGTACAAATAAATAATTATTTAAAAATACAGAAAAATGTTTGATTCAATAATTACAAATTTTATATTGCTATTTGATTCAATGATTGTTAATTGCTTAAATGGATTAGATAACACTTGGAAAAATGTTTAAAACAATTAAAATGATTTTTTAGTAATATTTAAAAATATTTAAAAAATACAAAATAAAAGGCATTGATATATTTCACATTGTAATCTATAATTTGAATGTGAATATAATTGTGGCCTAAAAAATATGAAAACAGTTATTATTTGCTTAATTGGATATTTGTATTAGATAATAATTGAAAAATATTTAAAAAAAAAAATTCATAATAACAATTGAAAATTAACTTACTAACACATTAACACTTAAAATTGGATAATTTATATAATAATTGAACTTTTATGTGATTCATGACTTCATGTAAAGTTTTAACTTTTAAACATCATAATGGGATTCACATGTTGAATTTGTAAATTATAATAGATTTAAAATTTGAAGTTGGAATTTGGAATATTGGAACTGAGTTAAGTATTTTATTAAATAGTATGTTTTTGTTCCCATTTGTTGATTATAATATGTTTTTTTTTTTATAAAAATCCATTAAAATACGTGATTTTTATGTATAAATAGCTCATTTAAGTCTTATATTTAGTGATATTGATGTTTATTTATGATGTAGAGTATTTATAACATTTCCATGTATTTTCATGCGTATTTTAATTTTTCGTCCATATCCATATGTATCCAAGGCGTATCCTGATACGTTTCTTAAATTTGCCCTTCCGATACGCATAGCATTTTCGATACTTTAAATCTTATGCGTACGTACTATTATGGTAAAAGGAGGTCATGGGGTTTTCTACTCTTCAGGTGGAAGCATTTGCGGCTTTAGAAAGAATGTAACTTCCAAAGTCTAGAAATTAAAAACTTAAACAATATCATTTTAGAATTAGATTGTTTGCAGTTAAATCAATGGGCTTTCTAGGAAGTATTTTGACTGGCCCAAGGATGTTATCTTTTTTACTTAAGAAGGATGTTATCTTTTTTACTTAAAGAATATTTTGTTCGTCTGTGATAGTTTAAATTTGTACTTTTCCTTTGTGGTGTTGTTCAAGTAACGGTGTTGCTCATTCTCTAGCCGTTTATGGTTTTGATGTCATTAGTTGTTGGAGTCTAATCCTCCAGTTGAGATTTTCTATCAACAAAATACGTTCCAAACCTTTACCAACTATTTTAATTTCAGCTTATATATGATTAAATGGGATTTATGATTAAGATAAATCTATTTTTATTTACAATATATGATTCCTTATTTTATATTTAATTTTATAGATTGATACTAATTTTATACATATTTATTGTTAGGCTCACAAACAATCATTCATGAGATGAAACCACAAAGTATTTAAAATGAAATAGAAAGTAAGAGAATCTAATGGTAATAAAACAAATGAAATCTAAACAAAAAAAAAAGGTACTGCTAAGAATATAAAAGGTTTGTGTGGCTTGGATGTATTTCTTACATCCAGAAACCTTTTTTTTTTCACTATAAAAATGAATGAGAAACAATACATGGTACCTTATAATTTTCAATCCAAACTAACCTTTGACCCTTTGAACACCTATTCCCTCTTTCCTCTTTCAAATTAAAAAAAAAATCCATACAAAAAAAAGAAAATCACCTTTACATTAAAAACACCATTCTTCTCTCAACTTTGCACCAAAAGAACTCTTGATTATTTACCACATACAAAAGAGTAACCTTTTATATGCAAAATTAACTTTAACCTAAAAGAGGGGATCACACCTATATATCATCAGATTACAACATAATCTAATCTAATGACTGAAAAATAAAACACAAACCCAACATTTATTAAGTTTGAAGTCAAATAGAACTAGAATGGAAAATCCAAATATATAAATGATTCAAATTTGGATTTGTATTTTACATATTCATCAATATCAAATTGAATTCAAATCTCCTAGATTCTTATTGACTTGGATTTGGATATAACCTATTTGAATTGAACCCCAATTAATCTTTTTGCAGCCCTATATTGAGTATGACGACTGAAAATAGGTCTGTAAATGGATCGAATTTGAATCGAATCAGGCTAGATTCGAATTCGAAACTGATTATAAATAATGATATTCAAATTCGATTCGATATCCAACGGGTATCAAATATATCAATTCAAATTCGAATTCGATTATTAAATCAAATATTTGATTTGAATCGAATTCGACTGATTGGCTTTTTGAATTGTAACTGTAACACGACAAGCGTGGGTTCTCGGCAGTGCGAATGCAATGGGTTCCCAATGGCAGTCGTGGGTTGCAGCACAAGGCCGATGATGCTGGATGGTTGAGGCCTAAGGGTTGCTTGAGCTTGAGTAGCGGCAATTGGACGAAAGAAATGGTGTTGATCTTAAGCTTTGAGCTTGAGCTATGGCCGGTGACCGGTGCTTGACCGCTATCACTGATGCTGCCGTCGGTGATGGTGGTTGCTTGGGCAGCAAGTCACAGACTGAGAGAAGAGAGATAAAGGTAAGAGGAAGGATGAGATGAGCGATGATGGCGTCTGAACTCCAATGAAAGGCTGGTGGTTGCTTGGACGATGAGGGGCGGTGACTAGTGATGGACCGATGGTGGTTGCTTGAGCGGCGTCCGACGACAAAGAAGGGAGTTACGAAGTGTTAGGGTTTTGAGAGGTAAAACTAAAAGAGTTCGAATGTAATGTTCGATTTTGAGATTTTCGAACTAATATTATTTTTCATTTTTTTAATATATATACATATATATAATCGGTTTGGATATTTATTGGATCAGATCAATGTATGTTTGAATTCGATTTGATAAAAAAATAATATTCAAATTCAATTTGATTAAACTAAATCTTAGATTCAAATTCAAATTCAAATTTTCAAATACCGCTTATAGGCCTAACCGAAAGCTTTAACTAGCTTAGCCGGTATGTTACGTTCATGAAGGATTGGAGTAAAATCCTGTCTTTACATCAAATATGTTCATAGGTTTAGGGCCTAAAGGGTTGAAGTCATGAAATAAGTCTTAGATGGAAAATTTTCCATCTTATGGATCTGTAGTCTTTTTATTTTGTTGGTGTAACATCCAGTTACGTTGATTATTTCTTGTGTGTGTGTTTGTTTTGGTTTTAATAAAAAAAGAAAGAAGAAAAATGATGAGATGCCATAATGCCATTTCAATGGAATTCAAATCAGCATTCCACAATGTCCTGCAACATATTCCTGTGGTATATTGTGAACATTTCCCGATGATAATGCCAAAACTGATGATGTCATCATCGGAAGATGTTCCCAATAGACGATGAGAATATTCTGTGAGACATTATGGGTGATAATCTTGTGAGGAACTGATTTGATCTCGTTACATTACTATCATATCCTTACAAGAAATAATAAAATTGCATTGCTTTAGAAAGCAGCAAGAAATCCTTTATGGAGAGATTGCTTCTTAGGCCGGCTGATTAGATTAGGGAAGCCATGCCCATGCATGCCAAAGTCATCATATCTTATTATTTCAAACTTGATTTTACTTTTACAAAAGTTTTGCCCCAAAAAAAGTGTAAAGTAGATTAAAAGGGAGGGTGGACTAAATTACAACATGGAGAGATCCTTAATTCTCGCTCTTCCGGTAATTAATATTAAGCAATTCGATCCCAGTTCACGTTCCCATTAATTACGATCAACTTAGTACTTACTGGAGTGGTGGACTTTTGATTACCCTCTTAATTAGTTATTAACCTCTCTCTACATCTCTTTCTCATATATAATTTCACTTTAGTTAAGAATTTAAGATGATGGCGACGACTTTCTAATTTCTTGATTATTAATTAAACGCAACTTGTGTCTTGTGATGTACCAAAACCAAAATATATCGTTAAGAAACAAACATCTATTGTTGCCTTTATGATTTTTGACCAAGTTGAGATGAGAACAATCCAATGCTCTATATACATGTACAAGACCATCACCATATGCATGGATCTAAACTACTTCTGAGTGTCAACCAAATTATATTAAATCCCCAATTAATTTATCTTTCAAACAAATTGACTTGCTTAAAATAACAAATAGATGATCTCTCTATGACTGTGAAATTAAGTCAAAGCAAAAAGCGAAAAGCAATGTCGTATGTACATGCACACCTCAACCTAGGCCTCCATCTCTTATAAATAAAAGCTTGCATATATGCCAATTGCTAAGACGTGCTATATAGCTGTGTTCATCAGGGCAATATATATATATACATAGAGAGAGAGACCCACTGTTCACTGTTGCAGAAGCACAACCAAAACCATTCAAATATATATATGGATTCCTTCTACAGCACGACTACCTTGGCTGCTTTCACGCTGCTGCTCGCTCTCCTCCTCCCATTTCCACTTGCATTTGGTAATCGCATTCGTTTTTCCTTTGATTAATTGGTTTTCTATTTATTCTTTACGCTCAGTTTGGTAAGATTACAAATGCAAATATGTATTCTATAGTGTAAATACATACAAAAATAATACAAAGTTTTTTTTTTTTTTTAAATATCATTTCACATGTATGTGCATATGGAAATTGTGTATGTGAGACTGCAGGTGGAATTACATGCGAGAACTTGCCGAATGAATACTGTGCATTCTCAGTATCGTCTGCCGGTTTCCGATGCGTGCTGGAGAAATACGAGGCAGGTGCCGACGGCGTCAAGCTTGGATGCAAGTCATCGGATGTGCTTGTGGAAAACACGGCTAGCTGGGTGGAAATAGATGACTGTATTGAGTCGTGTGGACTCAAGAGGAAATCAGTTGGCATCTCCTCCGACTCGCTCTTGGAACCCAACTTCCTTCATAAGCTTTGCTCTCCCAAATGTTTTCAGTTCTGCCCAAATATTGTTGATCTCTATTTCAATCTTGCAGCTGCAGAAGGTTCGTTTCATTACAGCTAACTAGCCCTGATTTTTTCCTGTGAATAAAAAATATAACCCTAGTTTCATTGATAATTAGGGTTATTAATGGATTCAAAAATTCTAATACCTGATTGATCCTGTTATCTTAAATTTGGTTGTTAGAACTTGCATAGATTATATGCAAATTTAAAGTCATATACTAATTGCATAGATTATATGCAATTACTTGGGTAAGTTATTTTTAGGAAACACTTACCTGCGTAAGTACATTTACCTATGTTATTTTATTTCCTAGGAAAATAAGGTAATGACCATTTTAACCATAAAAATCCATTATTAAAAGAGGTGTTTTTGTCCCATTCAAGTATAAGCAACTTACTCCTTATGTGAGAAAGTTATTTATCCACTTAGAAGATGGGTATCACTTACCTAGGAAAATAAACTATTTTTGGTCCTCACATAAATCTGAAAAATAAACATGGAATTCTTAGTCAATGGGAACAAAAAAAATAACCTCCTAAATTTAATATTTTATATATATATATATATATATATATATATATATATATATATATATATTGTATAAGTCAAAATGTAAATATTTTTCTACAACGTAACTATTTTGGATTTTTCCATGTTAAATGACATGGTTTGGACTCGTATCAAATTTGAATACAAATACTTTTCTAACGCTTTGTTAATTGATATTAAGGTAGTTATTTATTTATTTCACATTGACCTTGTTTAATTAATTAATTAATTATTGTCTGTACAGGTGTGTATCTGCCAAAGCTATGCCAGAAAATGCGATCTAAATTTGGACAAGTTTGGGCACCAGTAGGAGCTCCTACATATGGACAACCAATCCCAGGGGGAGAAGTCTAAGCCTCCATTTATTTATGTATGTATGTACTTTTCCCTCTAATGGGGGGACCAACTTTAAACCCTGCCTTATCACCATCACCTTTTGTTTACTGAGATCTATTCTGGCCCACTGCCAACTCTATACGTGAGTCGTCCGTTGTCTTCGTGTTCTTCTTCTCTTATTTTTGTACTACTTATTAGTGCTTTATATTTCCATATATATGACTACTGGTCAGGACCCGTGCAATGCAACGCACGGGCTTTGTTGTAAGAAATTGAGTTAGAAAGTGTCTTATGTCATTTCTTATTGGTTTAAGTCGGAATAAATCCATCACAATCTTTATTTATTTTGCTTTGTATGATTTAGTAAATTGGTATTAAATTTCATTAAATTTTTATTTTTAATAATATTTATTGAGGTTGATTATGCCAATGTTTTAAAAATTGACCCAAAATTAGAGATGATTTGGACACTAACTTCTGGATCAGTGGTTCGACTATCCGGTCTGCATGGATGGCCCATTGTAATTAAAAAAACAAAATAATAAAAAAATAATTAAAATAAAAAATGGCCAAAACTATTGTTCGGGTCAAACGGGTTGATGGTTCGACTGCCTGAGGCAATGGGTCACTGACCAAGTCAATGGTTTTTGGCTAATGAATGGTTCAGGGGTGAAATAGAAACTAGTTGTCTAAATGATTTCTGGGCAGAACGACCCTACCGTCTGAGTCGATGATGATTCAAAAACCATGGATTATAAAATATTATATATTATAGGTGTCATATTATAATATTTATATATAAAATATAAAACATAATATAAAATAATATATCATACACATTATCTATTGGGGGTTATTGTTGGGCTGGACAAATTATGATTTCTGAACCGTTATTGACCCGAATGAGGAGATCATTTGGCTTGAAAACCATCTAGGCAACCAGTTCCATTTCACCCTTAAACCGTTCCTTTGACAAAAATCATTGACTTGGTCATCAAACCATTGACCCGAATGATCAAACTGCCAACCTATTCAATTTGGACAATGGTTTTTAGTTGTTTTTTATTTTAATTATTTTTTATTTTATTTTTCCAATGGCAATGGGTCCTTCGTTCAGATCAGGTGGTCGAATCGCTAAATTAGAAACTGGTGGCGAAAATGGTTTTGGTTTAGGTTGATTTTTAAAACATTGGGACAAATACCAACCCACCCTTTCCTCGGTCATCAAAGTTTGGACTTCCCTAAAACCCACCATAAACCCAATCAACAGTTAAAACAATTGCCCTGATCGGGCGAGGCAAGTAAGGATCCTTAGTAAGGGTGGGTTAGATTGCCATCTTTACTTGGGTTTTCAAATGCATTATAGAAAAATACGGCTGAAAAGATGAAAGTCTAGTTAGTATCAGGTTGAATCCCTATAGGGTTAGGTTGGGTTCAGAAACTATATGTCATATGTCGGGTTCCAGTAAACACATTAGAGTGTCGAGTTAGGGTGAAGGCAAACATATACTAAACCTGACTTGTATTTAATTTTCATTATTTTAAAATTGAATTTAAATAAATTTTAAATTAATAAGTTTTACTTTTATTAAATTTTAATTTATTTAGTAAATTTTTATTAATGTGTAATTCAAGTTATGATATATGCTAAGTTACTATTTCTTAAAATTTGAACCCAGCTTATTGTGTTTATTTTTTTATTATTTTAAAGTCAAATTTAAATCAATGATAATTTATTTAGTAAATTGTTATTGATGTATAAATTAAGTTATGATATTATGCTAAATTTACCACTGTTTAAAATTTTTAATAATGTAGAATTTTTTATTATAAATTAAGCATAATATTCATGTAATTAATTATACAATTATTATTGTTAAAATAGAAAATCAGTAATTTATTTTAATTTTTCTATTATGTAAATCATTTTTAAATGGAAATGAATAATTTTATGAATTACTAACATTAATTAACTTTGCAAACTTTTATTATTAATTGAATTTAACATACAATAGTACAATAATGCCAACACATGGGACCCATATTGTATGTTATACCCTTAAATAGTTCAAGTTTTCTCTCTTTCTTTTCCTGAGATGTCTCTCTCCTATTGACCCACGTAAATGAATAGAAAGTAATTAAGAGAATTTTAGGAGAAAATAAGGGGTAAACTAGAGAGAGAAAGATTTTAAGAATATTTAGGAGAGAGATGTTTTAAGAAGATTTTTAGGCAATTAGGAAGTGGGGACTAATAGGAGAAAGAAAAGCCTTGCTGATGTGGCTCAATGAGAGGGTAGGGAAGGGGTAATGGAGAAAGGAAAAGGAATTAAAGAGAATGTAGGAAGGGGGTTTGGAGAAAGGGAAGGCAATGTGACATGGAATGCTTTGCTTTATATCTATCTATGTATCTATCTATCTATCTATCTATCTATATCTATACTATCCATAAAAGTGTGAATAGTCTTTGGCTTCTAAAATTTTCATTGGACCACAAAATGCCCCCTCTAAAGTTTGAATTGAAAAACAATAAAAAGGCAAAATTGTTATTTTACATCCTCATTTAATAATGCTTATTTGATAAAAAGATACAAAAGAACTTATTTTGTTCAATAATTAGAAAACAAGTTATAGCAAAAATGTCATTTTACATTTTTCGTTTACTGCTTTTATACTATTATTAAAAGTGTGAATAATGGTTGGGACTTTTGTACTAGAATACCCTTTTGAATTTAGTTACTCTCTAATTGTGAGGGCACAAAATGTAATTTGAACTACTACATTTCTCCTCATTCAATTCCCTCTCATTAAGTAGTATTAACTCTCATTCCTTTACTGAATCCTATATTTAAGATACTATTTTCACAAAATAAAAAATATAAATTTTATTAATTTGATCTGCATCCAATGCTTTTAACGATATAAATACATGTTTTTTTTTTAAATTTACCCAAAAATGGAACCATTTTTCCATCATGGTAGTGAGTAAGAAATTTAGCCATCTAAGTCAAGTGGGCTAATCCATGATGTTATAATTAAATAAAAAATTTTAAAATATAAACAAATAACAAATATAGAAAAATTGGGCATACACATTACTCATATTAAAACAAAAATAAGTATGATAAATAATAATTATTCTTATTGATGTTGGAAAGATATCCAAAAGTAAAAAATATTTTTGTGGTGGTGAGTCAACAATTCAACCTTGTGAGTTAAATATGGCAACCCTTAATATCATAATTACATAAAAATGAAAAATATAAAAAAACACAAAAGTATTATGTAATGATAAAAAATTTTGTAAATAACATTTAGGCACCTGTCTAATATTTTATATTAATCATATCAAAGAAAAATAAGTGTGATAAATAATAATTGCTTTATTGATGTTGGAAATAAAATATAAAATTTCAAACCAATCCAAAAATGAAATTCTTTTCTTAGTGGCAGGTTAACAATTCAACCTTTTGGGCCATATGTGTCAATCATTGATTTCATAGTTAAATAATAAAAATTAAAAAAAGATAAAAATGCAAAAAATATGAAAAAGATAGAAACTCTATAGAAAACATTTGGACACATCTATAATATTTTACATTAATCATATTAAAAATTAGACACGATAAACAAGAATTGTTTTCAACTCTTTATTGATGATATAGATAAAATACAAAATTCAAAATTAACCAAAAAGTGAAATTGTTTTCCTATTTGGTGGTAAATCAATTCAACATTTCAGGTCAAATGTATCAACTTATGAAGTTATAATTAAAAAATAAAATTTTATTTTAAAAAGATAAAAACAACATCTGGGTAATATCTCTATATTAATGAACCATAATAAGTGTGACAAATAAGAATAATTTTGTACACATATAAATATAACAGATTTTGAAAACATATTATATATTATCATCATCACAAAATTTGTCATGTACAAAACGCATTCACAAATACTAGTATATATATGTATATATAGGTGTTCTTAAAGCACTAGGCCATTGACAAAAGACTCTTACATTATTGTAATTTGTAACCACATCGAATCTCTCTAGTCAGACTGCTTAATTTTCTGTTTAACTGAACTATTTATATTTTGCTAATAAAAATGCATTATTAATTGTCACCAAGCTGGTGGATGTGTATCGTTCTTCTATTTTGAAAATTAAGGATTAATAAACGTAGGAATAACTCCAATTAGTGATAAAGTACCCATTTTGTAGGGCTTTTGGGACAAACTTCTTGTTTTTTGAACAGGTCCCCACACGGAATTCATTTAAGTCATGTTTGTTGAAAAAACACAATTATAAACTGAAGTTACTCCATGTAGCTTGTCTGGAACACTAGTATCCAGATTGCACCCATAAATAAAAGGATTTAAGCATCCATAATAAATCACCACCAAAGTAATTTAACACAAGTTGAAAAGCCTAGAAGGATTAAGAATAAACCAAAAATAGACATGAATAGAAATGATTAGAGATGATTTAAACACCCATAATTTAAGAATTGATATGGCGTTAGATAGAATGAAGAGATGCAGTTGACCTATTATAATTAGGATAAGGCTTAAATGATGATGATGACCATGGCAATGATAATTATTAACCCAACCGAATGAAATGTGGGTAAACCCCCTTATTAACTTAGATCATTTATCAGAACAACCCCTATAGTTTAATAGATTTACTTAAACTTATTCTATAATTTTCATTTTACTAAAACATTCCCTATAGTTTGCAACCTATTTACTTAATCAACCTTTTCACTAAGAAGTGTTTGTTTTGCCATTTTAATATGGTAACATGATCATTTAAATTAAGTGGAAAATGTTCTAGGGTATGGGCTCATAATTTTTATTCCAAAAGTACCCCTAAAACTTCATATAGAAAACACAATTGACCAATTAGAGTGATTGCTTGCGTCTTTTTAAGGGCAAAAATGGTATTTTCATTTTTATTTTCTTTTGATTAAGTTTATTCAAATAGACATAAATATTAGGGTCAGAACTGTCATTTTCTACTCTCATCTAATGGAAAGTTGATTAGGTAATAGATTGAAAACTATACACTACAAGAAAAATGGCCTAAGCCGGCAGTCCTAAAGACCGGCGCTACAATGACAACAAAGGTGGCTTTCCTCCCGTGACCGCCGTCTACAAAACTAAAATAGCAATCAACAACTTTTGTGGTTTAATATCAATAAAAGTAATATAATTAAAAAAAATTCAAAAATAGGTTAACTTTTTAAAAATAATATCAATAAAGGGCAAAAATACTGTTCACCTTCTTCTTCTTGCCCTTTGTTCATCAAAGCCGCCACCCGCTGCTGCCTCCACCCACTTCCGCCTTTGCCTCTGACAACGTTGCCGGAGGTGGCCGGAGGCAGGGGTGGCGGCGGCAGCGCTGGTGGTTTCTCTGTCCAATGCTGCCACCTCCGCCCACCTCCACCTCCGCCTCCACCTCCACCACCACCTCCGCCCACCTACCACCGCCACCTCTGCCTCCGACCACCTTCGACAACATTGCCGGAGGCGGCGGAGGGTGGCAGCGGACGACGGTGGCGAGTGGTGGAAAACGGCGACTCTAGTGAACAAATGGCAAGAAGAAAAAGATGAACAAATTTTTAAAAAGTTAACCAATTTTTGAATTTTTTTAAATATATTACTTTTATTGATATTAAACCCCAAAAGTTACCCTTATATGCTATTATTAGGCGGCGGTCTTTGGAAATTGACACGGCAATTTCTTATTCTAAACCGGAGAGAGAGAGAGAGAGAAGTTGAAACCAAAAACTCTCAAGACTTTCGTGCTCTCCCGCGTTCCATAGAAGAAAAAATTTGTAGACAACTCCACCGAGAAGCAGAGATCAATCGAATTCAAGGGAAAACTCCATACCATCTCGTTGATCGACTGAGAATGCAAAATTGATTGACCGAGGAATCAACGGAATACCAGCGTTGTACGACTCTCCATTCTAGCATTATTCGTTTGAGTAGGCTCCATGGGGGCATGAATCAATCAGGTGAGAGATGGTAAGATTTGTCTCCATCGAAGGCTCCTGATGGAGCACAATCCGGTCGGTCCTAGCTGTCAACGATCTTGCCTTTGACTGGAGCAAAAGGTGCCTGAAACGGGGAAGAAAGCAAGTAATCTCCGGGGAGGAATCCGGTGAGAGTGCTCCAAAGCTCAAGTTAGTATCTTCGCAAAGGCAAGATAAAAAACCAGATGGCGCAAAATTATCACATACCTCCTTCTTGGGGGGAAGAGAGCCTTTTATAACCACTTCGCGCACTCACTCCCAAGCTCCTGTCAGGTCGGGTATCATTACCTCTGCACTTCTACCAGTTCGGGTGTCATCACCTCTGCTGGGGCAGGCAACCACCACTGCTCTCTTTGTCGGAGACATCTCTGTGACTGGAGGTGGCGGTGGCAGGTGGCCGTTGAAGTGCGGCTGTTAAGCGTCAGATCCTAAGTCAGTCAGGTGCGCCGCCTCAGGATACGGACTCCTTTGGTGTCAAGTACGGTTGTTTAGTTCGGCGGCCTGGAGACGAAGTGCTGGAGTGGTGTGCGAGGTAAAGTCTTGAGTTCAGATAGAGGTGTGGCCCGAACTACCCTGGGGTGGGCCAGTTCGGGTTGTTGCCCTTTGTGCTCCTCGTAAGTCTCGGGGTCAAAGGGAGAGTTCGGGCTCCTTTTGGGGAGCTCGGACGCTGGTTCCTCCTCTCGGAGCTCGCGCCTTGAGCGTACTACCGTTCTGGGCTGTTGCTTCTGCCACGTGTTGGGTGGTCAAGAGGTCGAGCCAAATCTTCCTTCATCAATTGCCCCCCACTCCTCACGCTAAGGGGCTTGCCTTGGCGCGGGGAGTTCGCGAGGTGGCAGGTGGATTTGACCCGTACTTCGAACCGTTTGACTGATAGCACGAAGTGTGCGTTCGTCAAGAGATTTTCGGGTTTCTCGAGCGGAAAAAGTCAGGAAATGCGCCAATCCGTCCTTAAACGTTGGGAGACGTGGCAACGCATATTATTTCAAGATTTAAAAAGCGCACGGTTGGGAGACGTGACAGCAGGCGTTTATTTCAAATTTAAAAAGCGCGCGGCTGGGAGACGTGACAGCGGGCGTTTATTTTAAATTTGAAAAAATGCGCCGCTGCTGCCTTCAATGCGGGTAGACGTGCGCTGGCGCTGCTTCAGTTTCGAAAGACGTGCGACCAGTCACGTCTCGGTCTTAGGAGGCGTGCGGTCAGCTTGATCGTGGGCCGTTGGATTTGCCTCAATCAGAATCGTCAGTTTTTGGTCATTGTGGGTATAAATAGTGGGGGACCCCAGTCACTTTCCATTGCCACTCCTGTGTTTGCTTCTTGAGCTCGCGTCCAAGTTTTAGCTCGCGTCCAAGTTTTTAGCTCACGTCAACCTTTCGTAGTCCGTTTGCTTTTTCCGGGTGAGTCGGTGCTTTCTTTCTGGTATTCTTTTCCTTTCGATGTCTAGCTCGGACAGCTCAGACAGCTCTTCGAGGGGGTCAGATGCAGGTTCTATGAACCGAGCAGCAACCCCCGACAGCCTTAGTGAACCCGAGGTAGAGCTCGAGGAAGAGTTCGAACCCGTAGGCCGAGTCACCTCGGGTAGTTTGGCGTCCTCCTCCCGTCGAGGTCGGACGTTGGACAAGTTTGGGCCCTCAACCATGATGCCTGAGGGGCTTTACTCCCTTATCACCCAGTTCAACCTGCCTAGGGAGTAAACCTACTTTATACCCTTGGGCGACTTCCCTTGGGAACATGGTCCTGACGAGATCGTGATATTCCGGGAGTAGCTCGCCGCTGGGTTGTGCCTACCTTTCCACCCCCTCATCGTCGAGGCGATGAACCACTTCGGCATTACCATTGGTCAGCTCCATCCGAATTCTATCCGTAATTTGGTTGGGACTATCTCCCTCTTCTGCGAACAGATTTTGCCTTTAGACCTGGAGATCTTTTCCTCCATTCTAATGCTTAAGAAGCAAGCGGGTCCCCTTTCCGGGCGTAGGCGGGCGTACTACCTGTCTCCTTGCCCGGGTTTCAAGCTTTTACATGATCTTCCCAACAAGGTCCCGGTGTGGAAACGGGATTACTTTGGGGTGCGAAGTGCAATGGGGTGGCCATTCCAAACCAGGTAGGGGATGGCTGCCCCTGATGCCGGTGTTACGCTAGATAGGGAGACGACGAAGGGCCTCCGAGAATGGGCCTAGCTTGGGCTAAAATGCCACCATTATTTGACAGAGGCCAAGCTCATCCAGGCCGGCCTGAGTTCGGGTAGGTTCCTTGCTCAGAGGCTTGCCTTTTGTTTTGCTTTCCGTTCTTTCGTTTTCCTGATGCCAAGCTCTTTTTGCAGGTGTGGTGGAGGCATAAAAGACTCGTGGTGGGAACCTGTTTCATGCCATGAAGAGGAGGAAGCAAGTTGCCAAACGAACTCATGCCGAGCTGCCCCGAGATGCGGAGCCCGAGGTACCGGGCTACCCGCTAGTGGATCCGCCCAGGGAGCCCGAGATGGCCTCTCCAGTACAAGAAGCGGCGGGGGCCCCTTATGCCGAGGCTGCTTATACAGGGGCTCCACACTGAGACTTCTTATACGTGAGCTGGGCCTTCAGGCTCGGGAGGCCAAGGCAAGTTCAGGAGCATGTTGTCGCCGAACCACGCTCTTCAAAAAAGTAGGGAGGCCGTTTACCCTGAGGAGGTCGCAACGTGGACTGAGCTTCCTTTGAACCATGTAGCCGGGCGTGCTGCCTCTTATGCCATGGTGGTAAGTCAACGACTTCTTGTCGGGCTCTTTGTCATTGCCTTTCTTGCTATTTGTTCTTTGAACATTCTCATTATTTTTCCTTTTGGTAGGTGAACTCCTCCATCCATGCCTTAGCGGCCCAAGCGGAAAGGAGCTCGAAGCGGGCACGAGCTGCCGAAGAGGCTTCCCGTGCTGCCGAAGCAGCTTCTCAGGCTACCGAAGCGGCTTCTCGCGCAGCACAGGCCAGGCTGGCGAGGTCTCAGAGAGACACCGAGGCCATGGGAGTGGTAGTGAAGCACATGGCGGACCTGAGGCTGGACTTGCAGCATCAGGTCGAATACCTTCAAGAGGATATTAGGGAGAGGACATAGATCTTTTCTCAGGGAATCGAGGATGCCAAGAAGAAGGCCGTTGAAGACTATATCGCCTCGCCGCGCTTTGATGACCTGATGGTGAGCTCGTACAGAAGGGGTTTTAAATTGAGCCGGTGGATGATCAAGAATACGTACCCTGAGCTCGACATCAGCGCCATAACTACTTCGCGCATTACTCAGGAGATTGCCGATGCGGCTGATGGTGAACCGGATTCTGAGAATGAGGCAGGACCCTCGGATATCGTCGACGTGCCTTCCGAGGGTGAGAACTGAGATTTGTCGAACTACTGGAATGATTTTTTTTTTTTTTTGGAATGTAAACAGAGTGTCTTGTAATGAAACGTTCTTATGATTAAGTTGTCACCCTCTTTTTTCCGAACTGACTATATTGCCAAACTGACCATATGCCTCTGATGATGAGATGCCGAGGTCCTTATCATTTTGTTGTTTTCACTTTGCCTGTCAGCTTGGTGTTAGAATTTTGCTTTTTCGTGCCCATGCCGAAGGGGTGACTAAGTCTTATGGTGTCGAGGTCCTTGTTAGCTCGTCATTCTAACCCTCAGGCTCTGATAGCGACTCCTAGTCCACTTCGCTTGGTAATTTATAGGTAGTATCTTCTTAAATTAACGACGTTCCACGCTCGGGGTACTTGTTTGCCCTCTAATGTTTCGAGCTCGTATGCTCCCCGAGCGCTCTCTTTACTCGGTAGAGCCCTTCCCAATTCGGTCCAAGTTTGCCCATGCCAGGCTCGGGTGCCATGATCTTACGGAGAACTAGGTCGCCGACGCGGAAGTTCCACTTTTTTACTCTGGCATTGTAGTACCGAGCTACTCTTTGCTGGTAAGCTGCGGTCCAGATGTACGCGAGGTCTCTTACCTCGTCCAATAGGTCGAGGTTGGTACGTAGCTCGTCTCCGTTTGTCTGATCGTCATATGCTTCTAGTCGCAGTGCCATAGGTGAGGTTAAAGGGGGTCTCTCCCGTGGCGGTTTTTTCCGTAGTTCGGTGAGCCCATAGAACACTTGGTAGCTCGTCCGCCCACAACCCTTTAGCTCAGTCTAGTCGTGCTTTCAGTCCGCGGAGGATAGCTCTGTTCATCACTTCTGTTTGACCATCTGCCTGCGGGTGGGCGACTGATGTGAAGTTCTGCCGAATCCTTGTATCTTTGCACCATTCCTGAAACTTGATGTCCTCGAACTACTTGTCATTGTCGGAGATCAGTACCCGAGGTAACCCAAAGCGACATACTATGTTCTTCCAAAAGAAGTTTTGTACGCTTCGAGCTGTGACTGTTGCGAGAGGTTTAACTTCTACCCACTTTGTGAAGTAATCTACCGCCACCACTAGGAACTTCCTCCCACCTGTTGCTAGCGGGAATGGCCCTAGGAGGTCGATGCCCCATTGCACAAAGGGCCATGGACTGGTGAGATACTTGAGGTCGGCGGCAGGCTGATGGTGGATGTTGGCATGCTTCTGATACTTATCGCATTTTCTGATGAGCTCGATGGCCTCCGCCTTCATCATTGGCCAGTAGTACCCTTGTCAAAGTTCCTTCTGGGCGAGGGCCCTGCCCCCCATGTGTCCGCCGCACATACCATCGTGAGTGTCGCGGAGTACTAGGTCGGCTTCGGTAGGTCACAAGCAGCACAGGTAGGGGAGCGTGTAGGATCGTCGATACAACCGTTCATCTATTATGACATATTTGGTTGCCTGGCGCTGCACCTTTCTAGCTGCATTGCGATTCGCAAGGAGGGTCCCATCTAGCAAGAAGCTCGTGAGTGGGTTGATCCAGCTCGGCTCTGCTTCAAGGACGGGAGCGACCTTCTCTGCCCCACCGAGAATGCTAGGCTGAGGTAAGTCCTCTATGTACACGGTTCTCATGGCGTTGTGACTGATGCTGGCTAACCAGGACAGAGCGTCGGCCTCAGTGTTCTCTGACCTCAGGATTTGCTTGATGAAGTGTGATTGGAAGTTGAGTAGAGCCTCCTTTACCTTTGCCAAGTAGGCGATCATAGTTAGCTCGCGTGCTTCGTATTCACCCGTAACCTGGTTGA
This sequence comes from Nelumbo nucifera, assembly GCF_055504915.1. Taxonomy (NCBI): domain Eukaryota; kingdom Viridiplantae; phylum Streptophyta; class Magnoliopsida; order Proteales; family Nelumbonaceae; genus Nelumbo; species Nelumbo nucifera. The sequence continues at coordinate 185,934,773 of NC_142649.1, read as the reverse complement.
CCACAAGCTGGGAATTGCTGCAGATAACAATGTGTTTCGCTCTTACCTTTTGCGCTAGGGCCAGCCCGGCTATCAATGCCTCGTACTCCGCCTCGTTGTTGGATGTCGCGAACTCAAAGCGTAGCGCGTATTCCAATTTTGTGCCACCCGGGCCGCATAGGACTATTCTAGCCCCGCTGCCCTGTTGGTTCGAGGAGCCATCTACGTGAAGGATCCAGGGCTCCTCATCCCAGTTCGCGTTTGGCCTAACTAGGAGAGATGCCACCCTCGCTGCTACTCCACAGGGTTTGGACTCTATTGGCCTGGGAGCTCCAGGCTCACCTGAACTGGGGATCTCGGGCTCAACCTACCTAGGGACTTCGGAGCTGAACGTGCACTCGATAATGAAATCTGCCAAGGCTTGGGCCTTAATAGCAGTTCGTGGCTTATACTGGAGGTCGTACTCGCTGAACTCGATGGCCCACTTCGTCAGTCGACCGGAAACCTCGGGCTTGAGTAAGACTTGCCTCAGAGGTTTGTCTGTCAAGACGATGACAATGTGAGCCTGGAAATATGGGCGGAGTTTCCGAGCTGCAATTATCAATGCGTATGCCAGCTTTTCTATCTGCGGGTATCTCGTCTCTGCTCCCTACAAAATTTTACTAACATAATAGATGGGTCGTTGGACCCGATCCGCTTCTTTTATTAGCACCGAACTAACCACCTCATCGCTTGCCAAGAGGTATAGTTCCAAGACCTCACCCTCCTCGGGCCTAGTTAAGACCGACACACTAGCGAGGTAGTTCTTTAGCTCATCGAACGCGAGCTGGCAGTCTCGGGTCCATTTGAACCCTTTGCCTTTAATTGCTTTAAAGAAAGGCAGGCAGCGGTCTACCGATTTGGACATGAAGCGGCTCAGAGCAGCTATGTGGCCATTTAGCCTCTGAACCTCTTTTACCTTTCGGGGTGGTCTCATATCTAGGATGACCTTTATCTTGTCCGGGTTGGCCTCAATACCGCGCCGGTTGACGATATACCCTAGGAACTTACCCGAGGTGACTCCGAAGACACACTTGTTTGGGTTTAGTTTCATGCTAAATTGACGCAGAATTTGGAAGACAGAATCTAAGTCTTGTATTAATTCATGCGAAAATTGTGTCTTGACGACCATGTCGTCTACATAACATTCTATCTTCGTGCCAATTAAGGGCTGAAACAGCTTATTCACGAGTCTTTGGAAGGTCGCCCCAGCATTCTTCAGTCCGAAGGGCATGACCTTGTAGCAGTACAGGCCGAACTCGGTTATGAAGGTGGTTTTTTCCTCATCGGACTGGTCCATCCTGATTTAGTTGTAGCCCGAGTAGGCGTCCAAGAAGCTTAGCAACTCATGTCCGGAGGTCGCGTCCACTAGGTGGTCAATTCTAGGGAGTGGGAAGCAATCTTTCGAGCAAGTTCGGTTCAGGTCGGTGTAGTCGACGCACATGCGCCACTTGTCGTTTGCCTTTTTTACTACAGGTCGGTGTAGTCGGGCAAGCTCGGGTAATGAACTTCCCTTATGAAGTCTGCTGCGAGGAGCTTTTCGACCTCCTCGTCGACCGCCCTCCAGCGTTTTGGGGCTAAGTTGTGTTTCTTCTGTCTAATGGGTCTGACTACAGGGTCAGTATTAAGTTTGTGAGTTATAAGGCTGGGGTCAATACCGGGCATATCGGCTGCGGACCATGCAAAAATATCTAAATTTTGAAGTAAGAAACTCACCAGTTCGGTTCGTAGAGGTTCTTGGATGGAAGCACCAATCTGTAGTGTCCGAGCCGGGTCCGCAGCTGAAGTTGGGATTGCGACCGTTTCTTCTATGGGCGAAGCTCGTTCTTCGCCTTGCTCCGTAGGCCGCTCCAGTTCGAGGTCGTCGGCCACCTTGGTTTTTCCCTTTAGGGCGGCAACATAGCACTTGCGAGACTCAAGCTGGTCGCCCCGCGCTACCCCCACACCAAAGTCTGTAGGAAACTTCATTGCCAAGTAGTAGGTGGAGACCACTGCTCGTAGGACATGAGTGATCGGCCGCCCTATTATGACATTGTATGGGGAGGGAGTCGCAACCACCAGGAAATCGTGGTTGAGTCTGACCGCACAGGGCCATGTGCCGACTTCCACTGGTACTGTTATTTTCCCGAGGGGCCTGACTTCCTCTCCGCTGAAGCCCACTAGAGAAGTGTTTGCAGGCTTCAGCTCGCTTCTCTGCAACTGAAGCTAGTCAAACGCCGACTTGAAGAGAATGTCCGCCAAGCTGCCTGAATCAACAAGCACGCGCCTAACTTCGAAGTCGCTGATCCTTAGTTTGATGACAAGCGCATCGTCGTGGGGGCAGTGGACCCCTCACGCATCGTCTTCCGTGAAGAAAATCGGTTCCCCTATCTTCGGCCTCTTCAGAGGGTTCTGTTCTTCTCGGGCAGCTTTGCGAACTGACGCCCGGGCCGCTGCCGAAGTACAACCTGCTACTACCGAACCTCCCACTATCACGTGGATGGTTCCCTGAACTGGCCTTTCTTCCGGAGGCTGTCTTTGCGACGGTTCGGCTGGCCTGCTACTAGACTCGGGGGCATCCTTACCGTGCTCCCCTTGCCGACCTGTCTTATTATTATTATTATTATTATTATTATTATTATTATTATTATTATTATTATTATTATTATTATTATTATGCTGTACAAAATTTCTCATGTACCCACGACGGATGAGTCCCTCTATCTCGTCCCGGAGATTATTACAATGTTCGGTACTATGACCGTGGTCTCTATGGAAACTGCAGTACAAGTTTTTGTTCCTCTCGTTGGGGTTCCCTTTTAGGCGAGGTGGCCACTTTACGTACGAGGCATATTTTATCGTCATCAAGATCTCAGCTCGCTTCGCGTTTAGGGGTGTGTAGTCCGTCCGAGCTGCTAAGGGAGCTTGGAACGGCTGGCTCGGCTTTGTCTCCCGAGCTGGATCTTTCCTTCTATCCGCCTTCCTTCTTCCTTTTCTTGATCCCACTTTCGGTCCTTTGGTTGATCTCCTCCTCTGTTCTCATGAATTTATCCGCGAGCTTGAGGAATTCAGCTAAAGTCGCGGGCTGGCTAACTACCATGTGCCACTTGAACTCCTTGTGTGTCACTCCTCTCTTGGTTGCCACAACCTGCATCGCGGGGTCCAGTCACGGTATTTGCAAGCACGCATCATTGAACCGCTTGATGTAGCCCCGGATGGACTCTCCTTCTCTCTGGACTACTCTGAAGATGCTCTCCTTGGTCTTGGGGCACCGCTTGCTGGTAACGAAGTGCACGGTAAAGACCTGCACGAACTGGGTCCAGCTTCTTATTGACCCGGGGGCCAGGTTCCTGTACCAGGTGCGGGCCATCCCCCTGAAGGTGGTAGTGAAGGTCACACACATGCATGATTCACTGGCCCTTGCCAGGTGCATTTGGGACTGGAAGGCATCGACGTGGTCGTTGGGGTCGAAGGACCCATCATACTTGTTCAAAGAGGGGAGTTTGAAATCTTTGGGCATGGGGACTACAAGGAGTTCTGATGAGAGGGGGGAAGGGACAGAGAGAATAGGGCAACTTTTATCTCGTCTGAGCTTGTCTCTTCTTTACCTCGGAGCTCGGGTAGGACGCGGGTGGTAGTCCAGCGACTTCGCCGGCATCTTCGTTGCTAAGTGGGCCTGGTACTGGCGCTGTTGACCCGGGTGTTGCCGAGCTCGATGGGCCCGGACTATTGGTAGTTCACCGCTAGGATGCTGAATCGGTTCTCTGTGGGCGGGAGCTCAGACTTGGAGTGTCGAGGTGCTGACTTGGCGGGTGAGGTTCCCGACCCGCCGGTGAGCTGCGAGGTGGGGGTGATTTCTTTCCCTCTGGCCCAGGGATGAGGCTTGTCTCTTGGAGGGGTTCTAAAGTTGGGAGGCTTCTCCTTGGTGAAGGCGTCCGCCCTGAGGGGAGCGCTTAACCGGCTTCGGAGCGGGGTGCCGAGGTGGAAGCTGTGGTTGGTTCATAGGCAGTTGGGGGAACTGCTATTGATAGTGATACTGAGAGATGTGGTGCTGTACTTGGTGCTGCTGGAGTTGATGCTGCTAGAACTGCTGCATTTGGGCTTGCATTGCCCGCATGCACTGCATCAAGTCATCAAACTGGTTTTGGCTAGTCGCCAGGGGGACAGCAGTCGGTTCAGTAAAAGTTGTCTCGACAGGAAGAGGAAGGGCGATGTTCATGGCAGGAAGATTCACGGGCGCCACCGTTCGTGGCGCATTCAGGCTGGGGATCCCATCCACCGGAAGGGGGATGGTGAACTGTCCGATGCACACCACGGGGACTTGAAGTTGTTCCCCGGTGGCGTTCATCTCCGTGCTATGTCCAACATTGCTGGAAGAAGCCATGGGTGCTGGGGTTTCTTGGAAAAAAAGAAGGAGGTTATGAGAGTTTTAGAGGGAGGCTTTTAGAAGCGTTTCCCACAGACGACGCCAATTGATGGAGCGCAACCTGGTCGGTCCTAGCTGTCAACAATCTTGCCTTTGACTGGAGCAAAAGGTGCCTGAATCGGGGAAGAAAGCAAGTAGTCTCTGGGGAGGAACCCGGTGAGAGTGCTCCGAAGCTCAAGTTAGTATCTTCGCAAAGGCAAGATAAAAAACCAGATGGCGCAAAGTTATCACATACCTCCTTCTTGGGGGGAAGAAAGCCTTTTATAACCACTTCGCGCACTCATTCCCAAGCTCCTGTCAGTTCGGGTATCATTACCTCTGCACTTCTGCCAGTTCGGGTGTCATCACCTTTGCTGGGGCAGGCAACCGCCACTGCTCTCTTTGTCGGAGCCATCTCTGTGACTAGAGGTGGCGGTGGCAGGTAGCCGTTGAAGTGCGACTATCAAGCGTCAGATCCTAAGTCAGTCAGGTGCGCTACCTCAGGATACGGACTCCTTTGGTGTCAGGTACGGTTGTTCAGTTCGGTAGCCTAGAGACGAAGTGCTGGAGTGGTGTGCGAGGTGAAGTCTTGAGTTCGGATATAGGTGTGGCCTGAACTGCCTTGGGGTGGGCCAGCTCGGGTTGTTTCCCTTTGCGCTCCTCGTAAGTCTCGGGGTCAAAGGGAGAGTTCGGGCTCCTTTTGGGGAGCTCGGACTGCTGGTTCCTCCTCTCGAAGCTTGCGCCTTGAGCATACTACCGTTCCGGGCTGTTGCTTCTGCCACGTGTTGGGTGGTCAAGAGGTCGGGCCAAATCTTCCTTCATGAGCTCCCATACCAGCATCGATCCTGTGAAGAAAGGGGATAGAGGGGAATGAAAGACTCACACATTGAGGAAACATGGTTTTTATTGGGTGCAAGAGAGTCTAAGAGACTAAAGAATTAGCAACCAAACCCTGGTTTCGTTCATGGAATTTCATGGAAATATTTGTTGGTTCTGAAGAATTTTGGAGAGAGAATGTTCATGGTGGATGGGCCACAATTATCGTCCTACTCTTTATCGTCATCTGGCTAGGTCATTTGCCAAGCGTTTCAGATCCTTGTCGGCTCCATAAAATGCAAAAACGACCGGTTCCCCTTCTATAAATCGGCCAATCAAGTAGTTTTATTTCTTTCAATTCTCTTTAATGGGTTGTTCTTTGTTTAATTACTAAACCTTGAGTTCATTTGATCTTATGGTATTCCTCTGGCTTCCATTCTTCATTGTCGTAAGCTCCGCTATGTAGGGTCTGTTAAGTGTTCTACGTTGGGTCTCAAATCACTTGAGACTTCAAAAAGCCATGAAAAAGCTGAGGATGCTGCTTCAGTTGTTGCTATTAACACCATTAATCAATCCAAACCAGGGAAGAGGGACAAGAGGCCAACTAACAAATGGAGGCCTATAGATGGTGCTTATGGATGGTCAGGTACCTATGCACTACATGGTGGCTTCTCTTGTTACTATTCCACTTTCTGTTAGGCTTTCAAGCTCCCGAATCACCGGGGTCAAAGCTCAAGCGGGAAGGGTTGAAAGCATTGCATCCTGTCATGTTAGTGCTCGGTATTTTTATTGGCGGCTCTAGGAAGGCAGACCCTGTGCGGATCTCTGTTCCGTAAGTGACTTTGGAGCAATAGGTTTACAAAAAACTTCAGTGGGTTTGGATTTCTACTCTGTATACCCTCATTTCTAGATCAATTTTCAATTGCTTGGATGCTCATTTCTGATTTCTAAATTGAGTTCTTGCAAATATGCCATTGTGTTGGTTGGAGCATTTGCTTCTGGATAGTGAGACAGGGCAAGACCCACTAGGCATCTAGGTTTGTCCTGTTATTGGGCTGGCTGTGGTGGACTATTTTGCTTCTGGGTACTTTGTTTGGGCTACCCTTATCGAGAAGCTGACGAAAATTGGATACAGAGTGAAGAATTTGCACATGGCTACTTATGATTGGAGGTTCTCTTTTCAAAATACAAAGTTTGTTTAGTTCTTCCTACTTTTTCTATCTCTAGAAATTCAAGCTTTGCATTCATTTCATTAACTTTGTATGGCTAATTTCATTAACGTTGAAGCACTGGCTCCTATGGGTGGAGATGGTGGTGATGGTGTGCTAAACACATCAAAGCAATCATGAACATTTGTCTACTATTTCTTGGTGTTCCAAAGTCACTTAGTAACATACTCTTTGCTAAGAATAAAGACATTGCTTTTGCCAGGTTAGTTTTCTCAGTTTTAGTACTACTTAGCATGTGGTAACCAGTTAGATTCGTGTTGAATTGTTGATACCAAATTGAACTCTTAGCAATTTAGCACTTATTGTCAAAATAGAGGCACTACTTCAACTACATGAGTTGAATTTTATAAAGAAGCCACTTTTTTAGTTTCACTTTAGCTATGTTTTTCTTTGTTGGAATTGACTTAGAAATATTTTGCCAACTTTTACAACATCTTTTGTTTCTTTAATGAATCTCAATCTGCAACATAAAATAATATTTTCTTTTCAATCCTGAAGGTCTTGTATGATTATGAAGACAAAATCAACCAGGTTGTCTTCCAAGGGCTTCAAGGTGGTCCACACAATCACACAATTGCTGGGTTAGCAGTTGCATTAAAGTAGGTTTAGTATTAATAAATGTTTTTTGGCCTATTTGGAAGTGTACGATTAATAAAGATTCAATTTTCTTGTTTTATTCTTTAATGTTCTATTTTCATGTTTTAAATATCTAAATTACAACCGAGTTTATTTTCTATGCATTCCTCCTGATAAGTCAAACCAGATCATATTAATCAAAGACATTGTTCTCGCAATAGACCAAGTCACAGTTCAATTTTTAGCTAAATTTGAAATATGATATGTTTAGGTCTTGTTTGGAGGTCTCTTCAGCCTTTTGAACTTATAGGTCGTTGACAACCTAGAAAAGATGGTTGTCAATAGGCTACAGGGTCACCTTAGTCCATTGGAGTGTGTTTATGTTAAGTAGGTTATTTCTGTAGCCATTCCCGATCAATATAGGTTAGTGTTATTCTTTCCTTCTTACTTGTTCTGAAAGGGAGTCATTAAGAGATTAGGATAATAATAGAAGTTAATCATATATTTGGAACAAGATTGACAATATTGCGAGACATCATTATGCAAATCCTTTCACATAATTTATGATTTAAGAACAAATTAGATTAAAGTTTTCTTATATATCTATATGTGTCGTTTTAGTTAGTCATTTTTGTAGATTCATCTACTACAATCATTTACATGGATGTAGGCCACAACTCCAGAGTACAAAGCCTATCAAGAACAAGTTCTTAGAAATTGCTCAAAATTTGTGAAGGTATAGCTGACAAGAATTTTCCATCATTTGCATAAGATATATATTCCTGCCTCCATGGTGATCCATTTTGGTTATTCTTTTGTTTTGATTTGACATATTCTAAGTGCTATTTGGTGTTCGATTATTATATAATAGGTTTAGTAAACTTCTTTAGTGCACAAATTTTGCAGAGCTTGGTAGAGAAGGGCTATGAGCTTGGTTCTTCTTTTGTTTTGGTAAATCTCAAAAACAAGGTAAGCAGGCAATTTTCATTCTTCCTTTTATCTTTTTATGATTTAAGTTCTTTAGATTTTACTTTTTCTTCTTCAAGCAACATTATGATTGGCACTTGATTAACTAGTGAACTTTGGGTAAATTCTTCTACTATAGAACCTTGATGTCTGGTCATTTTATAGTTTTAGCAAAATACTAGATATGCATTTAGTTCAATATCTATAATAGAAATTATATTATTTTTAGCATAAAATGAGAATGCATGAGCACCACAGGACTTCTGTTCTATAGGGTATTGATGTCTCTAGAGTTGAAAAGGTATTGGAATTAGTGCATATTGTAGCCAACAAGAACACTGTTCTGGGGATGTGTCTGTCATGGTTCTTGGCGACATCAAGGTGGATAAAGTGCCATTTCTTAATTGAATTGAACTTTCTTGATCCATGCATAATTCATCTTGATGAGCCTCCATCTATGGTGATTTAGGAACCCTAGCCCTCACATCAAAGGGATTTGTTGAAGAGGATTTTGCAAAAGTAGTTAATCTCTTTGACACTGCTGTGAAGTTGGACTTGAAAATAAAGGCTGAAACCAAAGGGTCCTAATTTACAAGCCTAGATTTCTTTGTAAATGTTGAGTGTACTTCATTGAACCCATGTGGCCTTCCATGGATGATTGTTAATGTGAGATGCACTCTGTTATGGATTTTCATGATCAGGGACAAAATTGAAGGACTTTTTAGGTACAATCCAACAAGTGCTAACATCCAGTTTGTGAAGATTTGCACACAATGACACACATCATAAATAATTATTAGGGGAACGAACAAAAGAAAAGAAGTTAACTATTTCCACCAAACAACCACTTACAAGGCCGCATAAGCTCAAGTGGATTCTCTACTGTTGACCGATGATCAAACAGAGTATAATCAATATGCAGAACAAGTGGTTTCTTATCCTTCTGACATGGATTGAGAAGTTGAATCTACTGGGGACACATCCAATGGTCAAATATAGGCAAAGTATGACAAAGCCATGCCTAGGTAGCATCAGACATTATCCATTTTCTCTACATCCTCCTATTCATGCCATGCCAAGTATCATGTGGTGTATTATTTATCTTGTGCCATGATTGTGTTCATTTGAGGCTTCATTTGCACTAATAGTAATAAAACTACTATGATGTTTCTGTACTTTGCTTGTAGGTAGTGATGGCTTGTAGTGATGATGGCAGCACTGTACAAGTGAGATTCAAATGAAATAAAGATGACCCTTCTTGTGATGCAACACATTATTTGAGGAAGAAAGTTCCATTTCTTTAAAGAGTCTTGCTTCACTGCTACAACAAAATTTCAGTTTTACTGAACAAGGTATAATCAGCAATGGACACACATGATCATGTTCTTCATTTCTTTTTATTTTCCCCTCTTTTCATACTTCTTGGAAATGTTTGTTGATCTCTTGCAACAAATTTGGTAATTTCAGTGTTGTAGAATTTTAGTATGTGGGTTAGTCCTCCATGAGCATTTTTTTGATATAATTGATTGTATCTTTTCATGATTTATTATTGAATAAAGATAAACACACATTCAGACAACCACTAAGAGAAATTGTGAGCTTATCAAGGGAGCTTGGGGTGTAATTTAGATGGGTATCTTTTTGCAATTTGTAATCCTTGAGCCAATAGCATAGGTCATCAAGTCATATGTTAAACAATACATATGCTCAATAGAGCAGCGTATGGCAGACTGGCTGTAACACATGCAGCTTGTCTTTCTGAGTCTGTGACTTGAAATCATTCTGATTTATCTGGGTGTTCATTGTCTTCTTTGTTTGACTTGTTTCTAGCAAACCCTTTTGATTGTGGAACTCAAGATCATAACAAATTCATAATATCCATTCATGCAACAGGTTAAACACAACTATTTCAGGAAGACTAAAACAAGAAGGGAATGAAGTCAGTCGTCTTTTCAAGATTATGGCCAATTCCTTCTCAAAGAGGTGGTAGAATGGCAAGAAAAGAAATTTCCAATACCTCATGCATCTCAACACTCTAGCAGGACGTGGATATAGTGACCTTACTTAGTATCCAGTGTTCCTATGGATTCTCGCAGACTATGAGGGAGTAAAACTCTGAATTTGGATGATCCCAACACATTCTGTAAGCTTGACAAGCCAATGGCATGCCAAACAACAGAGGGCGAAGAAGAATTTAAGAAAATGTTACTATAACATATATCTATCATGTTACCATTTTTTTTCTTTTTATGTGATTTTATTTTTTTATTTCTCATTTGTGACCAAATTTTCTATATGGTTAAATAAGTTGATCATCCTTGCTTCACTAGCATGGTGCTAATATCATCTTCCATTCAAAGAGATCTATGCAACCACCCTGATGTTCTTATTTTATCTTATTTTTTGTCTCTCTTGTTAGATCAGATATGAGAGTTGGGATGACCCAGATATTCCGAAGTTTCACTATGGTTCACATTATTCTAGTGCAGGAATTGTACTATTTTATCTTTTATGCCTTCCACCATTCAGTACAAAGAATCTGAAGCTGCAAGGAGGCCAATTTGACCATGCCAATCGCCTTTTCAATAGTGTAAAAGATACATGGTTAAGTGCAGCAGGGAAGGGTAATACATCAGATGTGAAAGACAGGGATACCAAGTGCTCTTTGGGACTTCATGGAGCCTTATGCACAAATTTTAAATGTCTTGTACTTTTTTTATATGTCAATTGTATCTTGTATTTAAGCAATTTGTTTTGGATATTATAATAATTAATATTAAAAGTTTTTTATTTTTATTTGCATTTTTTATTTAAATTAAATTTTATGTATTATCTACCATGAGATTTGTATTAAACAGGTACCAAAAAAACGTTGAAAGCAAATTGATATATAAAAAATAAAAAAAGGCGGCGGTCATAGGAGATCTAAGCCGGTGATCTGGACCGCCACCAAAAAAACGAAAGAAACATTTTAACCGGCCTAAGGTGGTAGTCAAAGGAGACCTATGTCAGCGGTCCAAACCGCTATAGGAAAATGAAAGAAATATTTTAACTGGCCTTAGGTTGTGGTCATAGGAGATCTAAGCCGGCGGTTTGGACCGCCACCTTAAAATGGAAGAAACATTTTAACTGGCCTAAGGCGGCAGTCTAAGGAGATCTAAGCTGGCGGTCAAAACCGCATCCTTATTAACACTAACCCGGCGGCTTCGATAGATCGCCGCTTTAGAGCAATTTGAATCGCCCCCTAAAAAGCTGCCGCCTTAGATCAAGACCGCCAAGTCACAAGGCCTAATAGGACCACCGACTTTGACCATTCTTCTTGTAGTGATAGGGGGTATTTTAGTAAAATGCAAACTATTAAGTAGGTTTTAGTAAATCCATAAAACTATAAGGAGTGTTTTAGTAAATAAACCTTTTAACATTTTCTCCCGCAAAACTTAGGGTTGTTAGTGTGCTAAGTACATCCATCCAGTTTAAATTTCGTCCAGATGTACAGTATAATAGTTAGTAACTAATTGCAGTATGCGTTTCCTAGATGCCTTTATTTTGTTTTTGAAGGCAAATAGGTCATCAACAATTCAACATGGAGCTGATGACCGAATTCATTAAGTATATATTTGGCATCGATGCTGTAGATACAACACTGTTTTATGAGAAAACAATGTCTTTTTCTCTTTAGAAATGTTATTGTTAGGTAGGACGTTTCCTGGAGCAACAACAACATTTTCTATTTGGTACCTGTGCTCCATGTCTGTTTTCAGCACTAGTACCCATTATAGGAAGTCCACATCATTGCCACATCACGTCCTTGTTAGCAACAACGAACTGCAATATAAGAAAACAACAAATTCGGCGTTGCTCCAAATCATGCTTTCTCGATTTCTAAGATGTGGCTTGGAGCACCATTTTTTATGGAAAAACAGCTCTAAACAAACAGGTATTTCCTAGAGTACTGTTTTTTCTGACATGACGCTGATGTGTCACTGTTTTCTGAAGCAACAACATTGATTTCCAAGACGTGACTTAGAGCACCATCTGTTTTATGGAAAAACAGTTACAAATAAAATACATTTTCTGGAGCACCGTTTTTTTTACCTAACGCTGATGTATCACCGTTTTCTGAAGGAATGGTATCAATGCCAAATAGACGCTAAGAAATCTGCTCGGTGTTACACTCAAAAGATATAGTTTCAAATAAAAACATCAAGAATAGTGGACCAAGTAAAATAATGAGAAATTAATAAAGCTCGCATGATCAGCTTGTGAGCTGCATGATTTGCTGAACATCAGCGAGCAGTGAGGGAATCTACAAAGGATGAGCCTGTAATCTGTCTTCCCAAGGAGGTAAGAGATCAGAGTCAATAGACTCTAATTACGCTAAGACCTAAGAGACTCACCCTCGAGAATAAATGACTCGATCAATGGTTTAAATTCATCCCTTCAAGTAGGACACAACAATAAAGGAAAGGAGGGAAAAAAAATAGAAACACCTAGCACGTATGAATGTTCACTCAACCCGACAACTGGATTAGTACCTTTTACTTTGGCACGAATGGTAATTTGGTCCCCAATTTTAAAATATGATAATCTAGTATTTGAACTCATTAGATTACATGTAAAAAGACATAAATACCCTTTAAGTGTCATCTAATTTTTTTTTTTTTTATCAACTATGTGTTAAAATCAGAACCAACGAATTTTTCATCTTTTTTAATTTTCCCTCCCTAACAACAAACTGAACAAGAATGATCTATTAAGAGAGAGAGAGAGGAGAAGGGGATTTTCCGGGAACCCATCAAACGATGAATCGTCATAAATGTGTCTATTTTCTGTCAAGAATGTCACCGATTCTATCCTCTCGCATCTCCCTTCCCCACCTACCATGGACACTAAACCCACCACTGCAGTCTCTGTCGTGGCTACCATCGTCTTCTTGGGCCGTACCTCCTCCGGCGCTATTGGGACCAACTTATGAGCAAGTTGGTTGTGGTGTGAATCTTCCCCGATTAATTTATTATATTCACACGACAACCAACTTGCTCATCAATGATCCGAGCAATGGTTACTTCTATATATATGTATATAAATTAATCTGGCTCTGTAAAAACAACCCAAATCAGTTAAATAGTCTGGTGAAATGATCGAAACAATCAACTTTAAGTAAGATCAATTCATCTGGTGCGATGTAGCCATACGACCTAGCAACCATCGACACAGATAGCCACATCTGCCTTTACTAATGAGTAATGTCCCTTGTGCTTCGTCCCTACAAAAATGACCCCATTGACATGACGACATGGTACTCCAACATTACTGTCAATTACTTTCTAAAGAATGGAGAAAAAGTATTATGACACATGAATTGCTTGATTTTAAAAGGTTAGTGCAACTGGGAACCATTGGATAGGTGGTTGGCATGGTGGAAATCTACTTATTTCATCAGCTCCTTGTCTTCTGAATCATTTGGAACGTTTCAATGTCAATACAAATAGAAGTATCTCTGTACTTCTTAGGTCTATTTGCATAGTATTTAGCAGGCTTGTAGCGTGAGAAGGACCTTCACTGTGTTAATGTTGCGGAAAGTATTGTAATAACCATTTTCATGGCTCCCAACAGCTTAGTCTGTTATACCTTCATCATTTTTGCAAGTCTTTGTGCTGTTGCTCAATGCAAGTTTGGGCTGTGAGAAAAGATCATGTTTGTAAAAAAGAGCTTGAGCTCTGTTTCAGGAAGAAGATAATGAACAGTATATTTTATTTTTAAGGATAATTTTGATATTTTTAAAAATATTAAATCCCACATAACGCCATATAATATACATAACTAACCTCTCTATTAGTATGTACTAAATTATAGCATTTTAAAGTATAAAGATTTCCGTATCAAAGGTGTATAAATACTTTTATTCTGCTATATATTTACTTTACCAGTAAAGTAACCAACATTCTAAGATTTCTATCTGCATGTGTGAGCCGGAGCTCCCTGCCTCTCGCTATATTTCAATATTTGATCGCTCCGGTAATTAATTAATTAATAGGGTGACATTGCTGGTGCGACGATGTAATCCATGGACAAGCTGGTTTCCGGTGCCACTGCAGGAGCCACGAGATAATTCATAGACAGCCCGGACTCTGGTGCCGGTGCTACCAGACCTGAGCTTCGGATCTCCGACATTTGTCGACGAGCATTTGTTCCTTGGACTTCGCATAATTTAGGAAGAAAAACACCTATACAATTAATTAAACAAAGTGATCATCGAAATTAAAAGCAGTTCATCAACGCCCGCCACCATATATTAATTGAAAGCATCCGAGTTCCGACCGATCGATCAAGCAGCAAAGTAATTAATAATAATGAAAGGAGTCGTGTTGTAGTTAAATTACGTACCTTCTCCTGCAGCGAGGTTGAAGTAGAGATCGACAATGTTGGGGCAGTTGGCATAGCAGTGGGAAGAGCAGAGGTGCTGTGTGAAACAAGGCTCCAAAAGGGCATCAGATGATATCCCCACACTGTTGCGACTGAGCCCACATGCTTCAATGCACTCATCGCTTTCAATCCAGTCCTTCAACTTATCAGCTTCGATCTCTGATGACCGGCATGTGTACACCTCTTCCCCACTTCTTCGCACCTTCTTCTCCAGAACACATCGAGTACCAGATGATGACACTGCAAACGCGCAGCTATCTTTGCCTAGATTCTCGCACCTGATCCCGCCTCCGCCTGCAATGGTTGATAGGGTACACTATTAAGTTAAACCCAATTGTTCCTTATCCACATATTGTTAAAAGTCATATACATATTTTTACTAGATGCTAAATATAATAATATTTTAAATTTTATATGTTTAATCAAATAATTATAAATTTTGATCCCGCCTCCGCCTGCAATGTATTTTTACTCGTTTATTATTTATATAGTACAAGAAATTAGATATAAATTTTTGACCCAATCTCTCAATCTGACCCACCCCACCCTTAAATGAAGGGAGAGTAGAGCCAGAGAGAGTTTTATACTTTTATATACGGGAAGAGTTTGTATTCTGAAGATCCAACTTAATATGGGTTAAAAAATTTAAGACGATAGATAGAGTCTAAAATTTACAAAACCCTTCCCTAACCCACCCTGTTACCATCCCTAAATAATAAGAGAGAAAGAGAGACCTAAGGTGCCCTTTACACAGATAGTAAGAGCAAGAGCCAGGCATGCCATTAGGGTCCTTGAGCTAAGGAAAGAAGCCATTGGCATGGGAGAATGTTGTAAAGGCAAGATACTAATCTTCTCCAAGGAGTGCTGTGAAGGCTAATGGGGGAGGGCAGGCCAATTTATATACAGTACTGTCTGTGTCTCTCAATAAACCTGTAAATGGGAAAACATGACTAGAAAGAAATATTAAAGCTAGATGAAAACGATGTAAACCATACTTTTAAATCGTTATGGAGGTGGATGCCGGTGGGATCCCACAAGTTGTTGTACCAACAGTTCCTTGTCAAACCTAGCTAAGTTAGAGTACTGAAACCCGGTCCACAAGTTGTTCCACTTCCACATGCATGACTGGACTTTGACAAAATAGCCTCAGACATTTTAGAGCCTTGGACGGGTTCTTTAAAATTCCACAAATAATAAATATTCACAGGCGAAAACCCCGGCAGAGCAAATTAATTGTCAATCTGTCATTAATTATTGGACTTATCTAATACAAACATAAACATATTAATTCGTAATGCATGCCTCTTCAGTCTTAATGGCTATATAGTATATACAATTATCAACCCATGCTATATATATTGGGGTTGTTTTTATTTTTAATTTGGAGGCCCTACAAATTAATTAAATCAAAGTATTTCAAATAACATCATATTATATAAGATTAATATTTATAAATCTAGATATTTTAATATTTAAATTCAATCAATAATTATATTAATACACTCGAAGAAATAAAATAAGAAATTTTCAAAATTTAAATTCCTCCGCATGTTTTTAATTTCAAAATTTAAGTGTGTAGGTCTGTTAGATGCATGTGCTATGAAGTTGAACCATATTTTGTACTGATAGCAAGTAGTCAAAGAAAAGGTTTGTCCTGCTTTAATTTGTCCTCCTAATTTGGCTATCTTCTTCGAGTACAAATTTTGTAAGACCTAGACCCATAACAAGAGCCCCGCACTGGTTCAATTGAATCAGGTCTTGAGAAATTAAGCTCAATAATATATGGAGAATAGAAAGAGAGAGAGAGAGAGGAAAATGTGCAGCTGAACTGGATGGGCTGCAATGTAAACTGGGCTTGGGTTTAGAAATACATGCCCACCTGAAAGAATCTAGTTAAGACTTGAGGAGAGAGGGTTGGCAATGGCAGGTCCGTTGGACTTACGGGTTTTACGTTATTACATTTACATCCCATACGGCTTTAGACGGTTTAGTCAAAGAAACGATAAAAAACGAGGACGACTCGCCGACTAGGAAATAATAGTTTTTCTACGAGGAAGTCAAGATCTGCAGAAGTCTAAAGTTGAGGTTTCTGGTCAGCCAAAAAAGAAGCAAGCATAAAAGAAAGAAAGAAGTCGTTATTTGTGCTTAGAATTTAGATTTGTCCCGTGATTTGCGAACCAATTAATTACTCCACCTTATTGATTTGTTAACAAAAGCTAACAATGCCTTTTGGCTTTTGGGTTGTTATCAGTTGAAGTGGCATTTATTGCTCTAAGCTTTCTAGTTTTCTGATGATCTCGTTTGAGCTATCTTCATTTAAGTCTTGTTTGATCTTTTGCCATGCCCTTGCTAATTTAATCATCGGAGTCTTCACTCTGAGATAACACCCAGAGGCCTTTGATATATTTTCTCCCCTACAAGTTGGATCTACAGGCCCTCCGCCCTGTCAGCCCTTAACTAACGGAAGAAAAGTTATATTGTTACCCTCACCCCATTCCAAGCTCTATAAATAATCAAGTGTCGTTGTGGTTGAATTTTCTTGGCTAAAGGCTAATTATGAGTTATGAGCATGCAACTATATATCTAATTTAAAGGCCCTTCTTCCTATCCCTTTGTTTTCGTCCCTCCTTTATTATTTAAAATTTTCAAGTCTTCAAAGGAATAAATTGCACTAAAAAGGCAAAAAATTTTCAAGACTAACCATAGACATGGTAACCTAGCTAATAATATTAGATAAAGATGAATTTAACACCTAATAGTATTAAATGACAACTCATTTCAGAGAGAGAGAGAGAGCCTGTTGTAATTTCTAGATGGCCTTTGAAACACGACCCTGTGCATCATTTGTTGAATAAACGGAGATCGGATTTTGTGAGGTTGAGTTTGGAAGGAATATAAATGCAAATATGTAGAATGCAAAACCTTATATTTTGTATTATTTTGTATATATTTACGCTGTACATATTTGCATTTGTATTCTTTCCAAACTTAGCCTAAGGTCTTTGGCTGGTTATAGTTAGGGGTGTAACCAAATCAAGCTGAAACTGAACTTCAGCATATCTTGGCTCAGTTCAACTACAATATTATTCTGTTTGAGTTCAATTTGAAATCTATTTTCAGACTTAAGTTCAGTTGAATATATTAAATATTCAAGGAATTCAAATTTAGCTCAAAAGTTCAATATATACATACATACATATACACACACATATATATATATATATATATATACCATACATACATATTATTGATAATAATGGGATCCAAACAGTTTGATTAAAGCTCGATCCAGTTGTAGTGAGGACTTGGAATCCAATCTCATCTTCGTTGCAGTGGTTGAGAGGGGTTCTCATTAGTATTGATAATAATGGGAAGAAAGGGTCAAAGCCATATTTTCTCGTTTATTTTTTACTTCTTTTTTGGTCTTACATTTATAATTTGCATGCGTATATTAAGAAGATTTTTAGTAATTAAAACTATGTAATAGGCCCAACTCTAAGTATTTTATGTATGGGTAGCCAACTAGAAGGGCTTTCATGAAGTAGCTTTCGGCTTCTTACTTTTTGAAATGGGCCCAATATAGACCTATTCATGGGTTGGGTAGTCCAACAGGTTGGCTTAGCCTGGCCCATTCTTTATCGGGCTTGGGCAAAGTTTTAGGCCCACAAGCTTGGGTTCTAAACACTAAGTCTAACTATTTTTTGTGTTGGGTTCAAGTATTTTCAAATAAGCCTAGCCCGACAATATTATATACATTAAAGTATATATTAATAACATATAATATATATTATAAAGCATTATATACATTATATAATAGACTATGATATGGAAAAGATTAATATCCGAAAATAACTTACCAATAAACTGGAATCATGGTATCAAATCAGGTGTTATTTATCAAAATTCATGGATGCATTTTGATTGGCCAAAAATGTTTCCGTATCATATCTTTCCCGGATCATAGATTTTCCCTTAATGTGTTATAATATATATCCAAATTGGACTGGGCTCAAGCTCGGGCCTAGTCATTTTTTTGTTAATAAAGAGGCAAAACCTAGCTTGAACCTGTGAACAAGTCTAGTCTCACATGAACAGCCTATGAGTTATGATTAGTTAAAACTGTCATTGACCCAGATGGTCGGGCCATTCAGCCCAAAAACTGGATAATGTACTTTCCCAAAAAGTGTTGAATTACCCAAGCAGTTGAATTATCAATCCGAACAACGGTTTTCAGGCCAATTTTTTATTTTATTTTATTTTTCAACTTTTTAAAGTATCATGGGCTGATCTGTTCGGTCTGGACGATCAAACCACTGACCCAGAAAGGCCCTTAAGACACAAGATACTAAAGTGAGCGGATTTCATTTTCTCTTCTTATAGTGATTAGATCAGGGGTTGAAATCTTTATAGGCTGTGTTTGGTTGTAGTGCAAAATTTTCTCTACTAGTATAAATGCATTTGAGTGCAAATGAAAAGAATGCAAATTGTAGTTTAATTTTATTTTTGGGTTTTACTTTATTCCACTTCAGGTCTTATCTTACTTTATTTGTATTGCAATCAAATAAAATAAGATAGAATTTTAAACGTAAATAAGTCAAAATTTGCACTCAAATCATTTGTATTACCATAATTTTGTATCAATATTTGCACGCTCTGAAAGAAGTAAAAGAGCGTAAGGTTTTCAATTCACCTTATTAGCCTTTTTCTTTTTCATTACATTATTAGAACAATTATATACAGATAATCTACCAAAAAAAGGCATTATATAAATAATCAAATAATCGAAAAGTATAGAGAACGGATTAGCTGTACTTGATGACTATATTATTACGGGCTGTGGGGCCAATCATAATGTCCCATGCCAGCCATAATAAAGCATATGTTCCACAACTTATGGCTAGCGTTGGGCGTTATGATTTATCCCACAGACTACAATACAGCTATCATATTCAGCTAATACGCTGTCAAAAATCCGAGGCCCAAACTAAGCCCAAGGTGCCCAACCTGTTCCCAACCCAAAAACATATGTTAGCCTGTTAGGTTTACAGTTGGGCTTGGACTAGTCCAAAGTTAATGTCAAACTTTTAGTCTAAAGTTAATGCCAAATCGGTTCAGGGGGCTGGTTTAACGCTCCTCCACCCTTTGAACTGGTCAAAACTTTGATACATCCTCTGTAAGAATATATTGAAATATTCTTGATACGATATATATCAGTCGATACAGAACATACGTGTTAGTACTTTAAACTTTGGTTATACCTATACATCAGTCCCCACCAAGGAATGAGATTAGTTTTATGGTTGATCCGAACCCTACTCGAACCTTGGAATTAGATTTTGACCAGGTCCGACTTTAGTTCTCTTGGAGATTGAGTGGGCCTTGGACCTAACAAGGTGAGTTAGGCTTTGAGCTAGGTTGGGCCAGCCCGGCCCAATACCCAACCGTAAAAAAATATATAGGTGTAATTTAAGGTTTTAAATTTTTTACAAAAAAAAAAAGATTTAAAATTTTTCAAGCTTCAATCATATTTGGGCCTTGATCTGAATGAAAATTCTCAAAAATTTAGAATTAGGATAGAATTATACGTTTTAATTATTTTATTAGCTTTATATTTCTTATGGTATTTTTATTTTTATTGCTATTATTTTTAATAGAAGTGGCCGAAATCCTGAACTTTCAGGCAATATAAACCATACTGCTTTCGAAGCAAAGCAGATCGATAAAAGCGGGCAAATATTTTCAGTGGGGTAAATGGCGGCTGGAAATAGCTTCCCTAGACCCTAGTGGGTATAATGTTATTGATACACTTCCACATGAGTAACTTTTAGGCTGTATTTGGTTTGGAGGGAAAAGTAGGGAAAGGAAGAGAAAGAATGGGGAAATCTTTACAAATCATGTATAAGTTTACCTTCCTTTCCCTACCTTTTCCTTCAAACCAAACATAGCTATAACGATGGGGAGAGAAACAACGCTCTTATTGCAAAGCTTTGTCGCCTTGTGGGCGTTTATTGCATGATCATGACCCACAGTGGGTGTAGATTTAGCCATATTTGGTTTCTTGCTATGAGTTTCATTCTTTCAATTATCACTCATTTTAGGTAAGGAAGATCTGGATTACAAAATTTTTGTCATGGGTCTTATTCTTTTTTAGAATGAAAGAACATTTCATTCTTTTACATGTTATTATTTCCGATTCACTGAGAAATTTTGTAAGTAGGCGTGGATAGAATTGTTGTGGGTAAGAAATCTGGAGTCAATATATACTACTCAATTTTGTATTTTGTGGGTAGGCGTGGATAGAACCGTTGGTGTCTACCTAGCCGTAAGGACCCCTAAAAGGCTAAAAGGGTGGAGAGCTATTAACAAGAACAATTTGAGAAGTAGCAATACAATTATAAATAATATCACAAAATTGGGAAGCAAAGCCAAGAGAGGTTAGAATATGCATGAGAAACTCCCATTCAAGAACAGCCATGTCTTCAGCTTGGTGTATCTGGTCGGATACTCAAAATTATGGTGATTTATTTTTCCAACTTGATGTCCTCGAAATTAGGTTTTCCTTGTAAGGCTGGGGGTTTGAGGTTCGAAAACCGGTAGAAGATTTCTCATGTATACCTTCAAAACTTAGACATAAATATACACCATAAATAATTTAAAACTATATAAGGGGAAATGGATTTTGAAGCATGGCGAGGTGGCACTGTGCAACCTTACAAGGTATAAACAAAAAAAATTAATAAAATAATTAAGAAAGGTGAAGTGAAGTCTGAAACACTTGGCTTAACTAGTAATTTGATATCATTTTTCTTTTTTTTTTTTTTAGAAAACATGTAATATACACCTCAGATATTGAATTCTGGATTCATAAGACAGCATGACCAATTGGCCCAATTGAAGTAACTTGTAACATAAAAAATAATATGAAAATGCTCCATATTGCTTATTTTCATTCTTCAAAGAAGCTTTTTGTTACTGCTGTGTAAACTTATGCCAATAAATATTGACCATTGGTAAAAAAAATATGCTAATGGTTTATGACGTCATTACAGAGCTTCTTTGAAAAAATAAAATGAATATGAGGCATAACATAATCTTTAGTGATTATGTTATTTTCAATTTGATGAAATTGTTAGGCATTTTGTACTTCATGTTATTAATTTTATTTTGAATTTTACAATTTTTAATTTCCATTTCTATTTAGAAGTTTCAATCTCTTTTCTTTATTTGTACAACTGCCTACTTAATTATGCAAACTAGTTTCCTTTTAATTAGTTTTAGATAGGTGCCAATTGCTTCCTTTAATTTTTCTTCTATATTTTATCTATGCAACCAAATGCAAAAAAAAAAAAAAAAAAAAAAAAAATTCTAATTTCTCGTCTTTGTTTCTTTTTTGTATGCTGTGTTATTGTTATGGGGCCCACATTATTGATTTGTCTTTGATTGGTATGGGTCTTGCATATCTACTAATGTGTATTATATGTATACTTGTATTATTATTTTGGTTGATGAAAAAAATGAATGAATATGAAATTTATAATCATACATATTCAAAATTTATTCTTATTATTGTTACAAAAAGATTTTTTTTTTTTTGAAAAAAAGCATTTGGTTCATAGGCATAGCAACATTTTCTATTTCTATCCATTTTTGTCTATTTTAAAATTTTAATATTGAAGATAATGAAGAAAAATAAAAATCGAACGAACATGGCCATGATTTCCACCAAATATTTACTTCAGGCCATAAGTTTGTAAAGACCCAGTGTTCAGTATGGGAAAACTAATATGTAGCCATGTGGGTACGTATATTGTTTTGAGATCGACTATTCATACGTCCAATCTTGAGGCATTTGAGGATGAATTTTTTTATTTGATTAATTTAAAGATATCTAAATTGTGTCCCATTCTGGTACACAAACCAACATGAAGTCTTGAAAGCCTTTGTCCTGATGTTTTTATTTCAGTTAAAAAACTGAAATCAGATTTCATTCGTCATTAGAGGATATGAATGTCTTTTAATTTTTTTTTTTTTATTTGGAACAATAGTGGGGCCTATAACACTTTAATATATTTTTATTCTGAATTAAAATTTATCTGAGTGGGAGGCTGGCCACATGTTTGAAGGAGAAAAACTCTTCGTCTGATTAGTCAGGACTCAGGCTGTATATATAGTCTGACCTGGTTTCATAGACATATAAGCATTACATTCTGTCATTAGGGCCGGCTTTGATGTGCCTCAACACAAAACCCTAAGGTTGCGTTTGTAATCGGTGTAAAAATATATTGATATTATTTTACACTAAACCAGAATGTGATTGTTGCTTTTTTAAAAATAGTGATGGGTGGAAGAGTGTAAAGTTTTGTATTGATAAAATCGATGTAATTTCTATCTCGATTATCGATGTAAAATTTTAAGTTTATAAGGTTTTATATCGATTATCGACAGACACATAAAACTACATTTCATCCAAACATAGACAAAACTAAACCAAAGTGTAATTTTATGTTAATAATAATTACACCCTTTCTAAACATGTACAAAATCGAACCGATATAAAATTTACATCAATTCTTAATTTACATTACATCCAAATGCAGCCTAAAATCCTAAACCCTGAGGCAGTTCTGAAACTAATATTTTGGTAAAAAATCAAGCAACTGGATGGGTTGAGCAAAAGCCTCGATTTGGAATATCATGCATGAAGCCCAACATCAATGCATCCAAGCTCAGCCCATTACCCTTGAAGCTAGTGGGGTCGACCCGAGCCATTAATAGGGCTAAGTAGACATGCATTTGGAGGTGAAAGAGATGGGTCATTACAGGATTGGGAATATGGAGACAAGTGTGTAGACACACAATCAATTACGACATTGATTTTGCTGAAATAATTGAGTCATCCGGACGCATTAGCATTAACAAAAGGATATAAATGAAACCTCTCATAGAAAGACAAACAAACACCTAGACATTTCCAATATTAATGTCTCCAACCAACCTTGTCTTGGGTTTCTTCCTCTCACCCAGCTCTCTTATTCATATTGATTATTATGATTCCCCTCTTTAGATCACAACATCTTTGATCTGCAAGATATTTCCAGTGTTGTCCAGCTGGCTGGTTTCAGTCTGATAACGAGCCAAATACTAATTTGTTTTATGCACCTCAGCAGGATCAGATCAATTTTGCTGTTGATTCATGTGCAGTGAACAGGTTGGAATATAATGGCCATCAACTATATATAGTTAATTTGTATTAATTTATTGTTCAATGTACATCCATGATCATGTGGTTTAGAATCTGTCCAACCACTTCTTTTTTTTCTCTACTCTTGATCGCCTAACACCCATTGGAAATCAATAAGCCCTCTATTTCCCAAGCAGTGTGTGTAGTAGACTGTGTCATCATGAACTCTTTCTTGTTTTTTTTTTTTTTTTTTTTATTACAGTAATGGGTTACCCAATTCACAGAATCGGTTCCAACCTTCCCAGCTTCATGCCTCACTGTAAAATAGGCTCCAAAGTCACATAGTCATTTCATACTGATTCAAGAACAAGTCCAACATAATTTGGCTATATATTATAACAAGCCTAAAATTAATTTAGTTTTGAGTTTTCAAATAGAATCATGAAACCCCCATATACAAATATAATAACGTTTGGTCATGGCTATCTATGCAAGTAAGTACTCTACCCAATAAGGTCTATGTTCTCAGTACTAATTCCTTATTATAAAATATAAAACAGGAGTGATGAACTCCACATATACCAGTAAATCAAACTTGTAATCCAATTATTATAGGTGCCTTTTCTTTTCTTCTTTCCATAATCCAAGCATGCACTAATTCTTTCTTTCTGTAAATTAAATGAAACCAAACTAGAAAACCCAGCAACAACGCTAGAAAAACAAATAACTATTATCATCAGCAGAAATCTGCAAGCTAGACATGATTGGCTGTTCGGTCCTACTTGGCCTGACATCAGAGACGAGTCCAAAAATCTAACAAGGCAACAGGACAATTTGAAGAAACAAACAAGGCCTACCTGCAATCTATCCAATTGTGAATCAGGCAACTCGCAAGAGCATAAGCTCAGAGAGGTCCCTGAAAAACAATATGAACAAAGTACTTTGCAAAGAAAATAGGTTTATACATTAACACTTCTCATCCAATATCGCTTCCTCTGCTTACACACATCTGCTGCTGCAATTTATAGGTTTATACATTAAATGCAAAGGCTGTATATTCTGTAGCTTTTATCCTGGAACTATATATATTGATCCTTTTTTCTTCATGAGAAAAAAAGGATAAGTCTCATCATCACCATCAATATTACCATTAACATACCATCACACCCACCAGCACGGATAACAAACAAGAAGTTATATCTACTGCTCACTACTTCTTAAAGAATAAAATTGATCTCCAAAAGGCTAAGAAATTATGGGGTGGAGGATGGACATCCCAACTTCTTAATTGATATTTATGTGCAAGTAAAAGTATAGAGAGAGAGAGAGAGAAGAAATTTTACGTTTGATAACGCATAAAAGTAACCCCAGAAATTCATCCTATGAGGTGATGACCATTATCCATGAACGAAAACACAAATATATCATCCATTTCTCTGATACAAAGATGTAAAAACAACAACAGGAAAACAGATAGACATAAATTAAACAAAAGAACCTGGCAAAAGAAGAACGGGATGATACTCTAAAGCCTCAACCCAATGAGAAAACCACACAAAACATAAACCAGTAAACAGAAAAAGCAACCCTTTACCAGTAGAAGTAGAAGCTAAGCAGTCGGCAGATAAAGAAATAAAAAAAAAAAAAAAAAATAGAAAAGAAAGGCAGATGGAACGCATACCTCGAAACGATGACGAGAAATCTAAAGCCACAGATGGAAAATTCCGAAGAGATCGCATGATCCGATAAATCAAAGAAAAGAAGACGGAGAATCAAAACCGCCCACTTTGGTATGGGGGAGGGAATCGGATCAATGCGATCCCTTTGGAATTCTCCACCTGCACCCATCACCCAACAACAAAAAAAAGACAGCTTCTGGTTTCCAATAACCGCCTTCGGGCTCAGGGAGGCATTTGCTAGTCTTTGCCACTCCCCCACTCCCTTAAAGGCTTAAACCGTTCTAGGGTCCCCATTTTCTTTTTATAGAGCAAAAATCTGTAAACGCTTAGCTGTTATTCCGTTAACATCCTCTCCGTTATGTTCACGCATTTGGGGTGAGCGGCAGTTATAATCGCAGTGAAGTGAATTCTCACAAAAGGATCATTTTCATATCATCATACTCCTTTTTCCCAACGACGAAAATACCCTCACGAAGGAGTATTTCAAAATTTTCAATTATTGTGAAAAACTAGGGGTTATTGATGATGGGCCCAATTCCCCTTTGACATTTGTGGGCCGTTTGATTATTTTCTGTAACAAAATTTCATGAAGGGGTAATTTAGTAAATGCAACAAGGCTGGTTTATTTGTAAAGCAAGCATGTGCAGTGCAGGTGCATCATACCAAAAGGCTTGACTCTTGACCAGAATAAAAATCTTTAAATCTTAATTAGGGTCCATTCCATTGTCGCGGTGTCAGAGGTAAGTTTCTTCATGGGAAATCTAAGTCGCTCTATTCAATGGATTAAAATAATCCTCCACTGTCCGATTTGTTGACTATTTTCAACGTTCAAACCATCCTTAACGTGGTTGGTTTAAAAATTAATCATAATTAAGTCAATCAATCAACCAAGTCTTATCCCATGCAAAGGTGGATTACCTAAATTTTAATTTAGCTTATAGCATGGAATTCCGAGATTCATGTGCCCAAAGGAATTAATTATAATTGTGGTGCTGTCCATCCTAGACTCCTAGTGATCCCTAGGACTAGGATCAATTCACCACTACCTTAATGCTCTTTGGCAGTGTTTCTGGCATGTAAGCAGTAAGTAACATTAATGCTGTTTGGTAAGGTGATTTTTATCATCATTTTTCATGTATGTGTATATATTATACTGTTTTTTTATTGACATCTAGGATACACATAAGCACCACATCATATAGCCGTTAGGGGTGATGATTCATCGATGCATGAAACGCCAAATTCGACATTTCATGCAATAGGAGAGATGCGATTTACAATACATGCCCATTTTTCACTGTTTTTTCAAAAATCACCTAAACCAAACAGTCATATAAGCGGTGAAAAGTGGAATCACCTACACGGATCCTACGTGGCACCACTTTTCAGAAAAACACCCACGATACCAAACGTCCTCATAGTGAGTGAGGTGAGGTAATGAAAATGAGTGATTTCAAGAATATTCTGACTTATTCTGAGGATGGGACTTAATAAATAGGTAAAATGGTAGGGATGTGTTTGTCATTTTGTAGAATTAATCCATTATATTGAGGTTGAGACTGTTGGTTGAGTAGAGGGTCGCTCTCATGGTCTGGGTTTCCCAACTGCTTTAATTGGCAGTTTCGCACAGGAAGGCGGGAATATTAAAAACCTCTTTTAAATGACTCTGCTTCTCTATAAGAAATAAAAGTATATCAGCCCATTTTCTGATTCGAAGGAGGGACGTAAATGTAATTCACTAATTAATTGTATTGTTGTGGCTCCATCTCCATTTATTGTTTGAAGCAAGGTTTTTATTCGTTGTTGATTCGGACAGTCAGACCACCGTTCGACCGGTTAGGATATCAGTTTTGTTTTACCCCTGTCCCCTCAACTGTTATTTTTCCAAAAAAAATCATTGAATTGCGATCAAACTGTTAATCCTTTTAATCTAAACAATGTTTTTTGGGCCAATTTTTATTTTATTTTTTTTTCAATTTTTAAAATATCATGAGCTGATGTTGATCTGTTTGCTGTTTGGATTGAATGGTTGAACCACAGTTCCGGTTATGGGTTGGTTTTTAAATTTATGAAGAAAACTTTATTTTCTGACATTTGATATCCAAATAAATGCAAGCATGCAACAAATGAGTCTAGGGTAGTTTTATTGTTCTAAAGGGGTTAGTAGCTCCAAACTGAACATTTTACTTAAAAAATTAGGGGTTGTTTTAGTGTTTTTGAACCGTTGTTGACCTGGACGATTGGATCAATTGGCTCAAAAATCATCCAAGCAAGCAGTTCCGTTTCACCCTTAATCCGTTGACTTGGTTAGAAACCACTGACCTGAGTGGTTGAATCATCAACCTATTCGACCCGGAAAACGGTTAGCGGGTACAATAAAGAGAGAGAGAAGAACGATCTCAGATTTTAGATCACTAGATACCAGGTATAATAGAGAAGAAGAAGAAGATTGTAGAGGTTGGAGACTAGAGAGAAAACAGATCTGAGATCTGTGTTTCTATTGTCATCGCCGTCACTATTGTCATTATCATTACTGAAGAAGGTCAAATCCTCCTCCACTTCTTTCTTCTTCTTCCCTTCTTTCTTCCTTTCTTTTCTTTTATCTTTTTTCTTTCCTTCCTTCTTTTGTTCTTCTTTCTTTCTTTCTCAGCTGACAACCACAACTTCTCTTTTTCTCATAAAAACCTAATTACCGAAAAGTCTAAAAGATTACATTTTCCCTAATAATGTAATCTGTCCAAACCGTTCAATCTGAACGATCAATCTGCTAACCCGGAAACTAGTGGCCACAGCGGTTCTATTTTCAGGTCAGTTTTTAAAACCTTGCTATTTTTTATCTTGAAAAACAAAAAATTAAAGTGGTTGGCAAATTTTTATATGGTGTTGTTTGACATTTAGGCACCCACATAAGATCAATAATAATAAATAAACAGCTGAGGTTGAGTATTAGGAGAAATTCTCACACAAACCAAAAAAAACATTTATTTAATAAACAGTCAATATAGAACCAAACACCATGTCAGTAAAGGATGCAGAGATGAGATGATGATGAAGGAAAGGAAACATGGAAAAGAAGAAGAAAAAAGCTATGGAAGGGTATTTTAGTAATTAAGTAGGAATGTCTATCAAGAGCCGGTAAGAGTTGCCATCGAACAGCTAAGATTGACAGGAAGACGAGGAGCAGTTTGTTCATCTTGGAAAATGACAAATTATTTTCTTCTAACAAAATTTATTTATTTATTTTCCAATTTGTGTTGTTGTCTTGTTATATATAAAAAACCCACGTGGGCAGATGAAGATGATGTTGCGAACTCAGACCCATGCATCCATCAAATTGGGGAACCCTACAATGGATACATATTCACATGTTGATTGTTTAGTCCACATCATACCTCCTTCTCCAAACTTTCAACCCCAGCCTCTAGGTAGAGCTCACTTGGAAATTGGAATCAACTAGCAGTGTAGTGTTTGTTCTGGGTGCATGGGCCGTCTCTTTTCTCCCCTTGACACGCAACTTGGTTAACAAAAAGGAAAGACAAAGAAAACAAATATCAAATACATATTATTGGGGCATGACAGCAAAATATGAATCAATCGGCCGGACTATATATAGCCCTGTTTGAAAATCGATCATTCTGTTTTTAATTACAGTAGTGGTGATTCAAGAATCGTCAAGATCATAACCCTCTAGCTTCTCGATCGCTCCACTACCACTAATGGTTTGTGTTGGTTTTCATTCTGATATTTGGTTGACCATCCAGCGCCTAACTCAATTAATTAATTGCATCATTGCATGCCCAGTTTTGAGCAGAGGCAAGGAAAGGAGTAGCACCGCACTCCCAAAACAGAAAGCAATTAATAAACCCAACCCATTCCCATGGAGGATGCGTAGTGGGTAGTGGGTAGGTATCTACTTTGCCTCCCTCCATGCATGTTATCTCTTCTTATCATCAAAACTAAAAAAATTAAAGGCGTCGTCGTCGTCGTCGTCGTCATTGGGTATTTGGGTTGGTCTTACTACAGAAACATTAATATTCTGATAGCTACTACTCTTACAAGTTTCGTAAGGAAGAAGGATTAATTGATGAACTTTCTAACTTAATTATGAAAATTTTGAATACTTAAGAATCAATATAATGGATTTGATTTGAGCCTAGAAAGGAAAAGAGGAAGATAAGAAATGTAGTACATGGGATGGGATGGTACAAGCATCAGGAAACAAAAACAAAAAAGCAACTCCTCCGGATCCCACTACACAAACAAGTAATCGATTAATGTTCCTCTCTCTATTAAGATTTGATAAAGAGGAATAAGCCTCAGATACATGATGAGACCATCTATGAGATCTGTGCACGCAAGAAAGAGTTTCAGAGTTTGAAATTTCAATTAATGCATAAATATGATTTCTGGGTGGCCCAGTTGATGCGCTTACATCAACAATGTTCCCTCGATTCGGCACAGGGTGGGGGGGGCGGTCACCTTCATGCCCCAATTTCTTCTACATGATTTCTGTGTCCCCTTCTCGTCTCACACAAATATGGCATTATTACTTATTACTTTATCTAATGCCTTTCATTCTTTCTTTTTCTTCACATCAACCGTGGGATCCAGCAATATACGTACTCCTTTTGGATTCCTTGTCCACACACACAGAGATTCTTCTTGTTATTGCTCTGGGTTGAAAGAACAAAAAAAAGCAAGAGCTCTTACTGTCAACTTTTCTTTTTTTTTTTTTTTAGAGTTTTAGGGGTTTAAAGTTCAAGATTTATAATTTAGGGGTATAAAATTTAGCATTGAAGATTTACGATTTAAATGTAAATATATATATATATATATATATATATATATATATATATATATATATATCTTTTTATTTGTAAATAAGAATTGGCCAGACCAGACGCATCCATCCGGCCATATATGGTAAGTGACATTAATTCTATGTTGTACTATTGCACCACATTAGCACCATAGGCATTTTAATTTCACTAATTACTTCTTGTTTGGTTGAATTGTTTTCAGCAAAACTGTTGTTCTTGCTTGTGTTTCAGTTCACAAAAGTGATTTCAAGTGAAAATACTTTTTTTATGCGTGTTTCTTGCTTGAAGAGTGTATTTTCATCTTCATATCCTATTAGTAATTATGCGCATGCATTGTACGTGAGAAATTTTTCTTCATATTAATTACTTGAATTTTAGATATATCATATTTAAGATAGAAATTGAAAATTAACAAAAGTAATAATATAATTAAAAATAAACTTAAATACTTGTAGCGAACAATAACAATTATTATTATTATTATTATTAAATTTTGTATTCCATTTCTATCATAAATAAAAATAACTTTTATTTTAACAATTAACTTTATTTAATAAGACGAATATATAACATTAGAAATATTCTCAAATGTTTTCGACAAAATTCTGTATACTTTCATTTTTGGTGTTTTATCTTTTTTCAATATTTATTATTCAATTATGACATCATGGGTTTCTTTGAAAAGTTGGACCATTGACCCATTATTTAGATAAGAAAATAGCTTTGCTTTTGGATTAGTTTTATATTAGGGAAAATTATAGTCAAAGCTAGATGTACATTTAAAATTAGGCTACAGATTGGTCCAAAAACCAATAAAACTCTGACAATCGGTTCTACATTTCTAATTAAAACCCCCACCATATCATGAAAGGCTTATGTGGTTTTTTCCCACATGGGACTCTTAATCCATATTGGACACAACAAGAAGTTTATACCGAAATTGCCCTTTAATGTTGGGTGATTAGAAAATAGAAAAAAGGGTTTTTAGTTTTTCTCCGACTCCCCCCCCTCTCTCTCTCTCTCTCTCTCTCTCTCTCTTTCTCTGTCAATCTCCCTCCCACTCTCTCACTCTCACAATCGTCTCTCTCTACTCAATGATTGTGTGATTTGAAAATAACTAAAAATGGTTTTCAATTTTTGTGAAATTAGAGAACTGGACCGGACCTAGAACTGGAGAAGGGAGAGGTTCATGGGTCAGAGGTTTGAACGAAGGTCGAACCATGATGATGTGGCATATACATTTATATACTATGGGTCATATAAATACTACATATAATATATTTTACAACTTTTAATGTAGTTAAATATGGTGGATGGATGGTAAGTTTCTTAATTTTTAAAACAAATGACTAGGCTTCAAGCCTTTTTTTAACTTACATTTTCTTTAAAATACATGCATAATAATGTAATATGTATAATAAGTACTCATTAATTAGTAGAAGTAGAAAGGTGGATTATTGGTGATTAAGT
The DNA here is from genome assembly GCF_055504915.1 of Nelumbo nucifera. Classification (NCBI taxonomy): domain Eukaryota; kingdom Viridiplantae; phylum Streptophyta; class Magnoliopsida; order Proteales; family Nelumbonaceae; genus Nelumbo; species Nelumbo nucifera. The sequence continues at coordinate 185,903,208 of NC_142649.1, read as the reverse complement.
AATTTGTGAAAATAAGAGGTCTTGAGTTCAAATCTTGTTAACAACATTTTAAAATTTCACTTATGTATGGACCTAGCTTTCTAGTTCAACCGATTGGTTAGCCGGTTTTCAACGGGTTTTGAGCAATTCTGCTTATTGGGGTATGAACGAACTAGTCAGGGCCCCGGGTCACGGTTCAATCAACCGGTCCGGTCCGGTTTTCTAAACACTGGATTTTGTATTTACGTTCTCTCTATCAATTTCTCTCATTCTCTCTGTCTCTCTTTACCTATTGTTCTCCCTCAATCTCTCTCATCCTCTTTCTTGGTTGATCTCTCATCCCTTAATTTCTATCGTTCTCCTTCAGTTTCTCTCCCGCTCCCTTTCTTGTTCTTTTTTATTTTCTTGCACACTTATACGGTATTAATTAAACTGTATAAAAGAATACGAGACCAACTTGGTATGGTTCAAAAATCATTACACCAATTTGATAAAAATTCATAAGAAACTCTTGTCTATAAAATTTACACCAACTTGATAGAAATTTATAACTTAATTTTACAAGTGATTGGTCTCTTTAGTTCTTTTGCATGGTCTGATTAATATTGTATAAGTTTGTAAGAAAAATAAAGAAAAAAGAACAAGAGAGGGAGCGGGAGAACGATAGAAATTGAGGGAGAAGGAGATTTTGACTGAGAGGGAGAGGGAGGGAGAAGAACGAGAGAGATTGTTGTGTGTGTGTGAGAGAGAGAGAGAGACAGAGAGAGAGAGTGGGAGAGAATAGAGGTTTTGATTTGGCTATAGACCGAAGCTGAGAGAACGGGAGATGAAGAGATAACTGTGAGTGAGAGAGAAGGGAGGGAGATTGAGAGACAAGGGGAGTAGGAGTAGAAACTGGGAACCTATTTTTAATATAGTATTTTTGTTGTGTCCAACATGGATTAAGAGTCCCATGTTGGCAATAGTCACATAAGCCTCCGATGACATGGCAGGGGTTTTTATAATTTGAAATTTAGAGCCGATTGTCAGAGTTTTGTTGGTTTTTGGACCAACCTACAACCTAATTTTAAATGTACAATCGGCTTTGACTATAAGTTTTCCTTTAAATTATATATTTCATTTATATTATCATTATATAAATAATTTTTACTTATCACACTTAATTTTTATTTGTCTATGATATCAGTTGACCCAAAACACTAACCCACCACTCAAAAAGAAAAATAGTTTGATTTCTAGGTTGACATTAAATTTTGTATTACATTTCCATCATTGATAAAATTATTTCTTATGTATAATACTTATTTTTGTTCAATATAATGAATGCCTAATATTAGAGATGTAGCCAATATTTTTAATTTTATCAAATATATAACATTAGATATATGCCCAAATTTTTCTCTATCTTTTTTTATATTTATTATTCAATTATGGCATCATGAGTTTATTTGAAAAGTTAGATCATTGACCCACCATCTAGATAAGAAAATATCTTTATTTTAGGTAAGTTTTAAATTATACATTTCATATACATTATATAAAGAATTTTTACTTATCACACTTGATTTTTGTTTGATATAATTAATATATAATTTTTATGTATTCTTTTGATTAGTTGCACTTTTTTATTTTTTAAATATTTCTTATTTAACTATGATATCATCGATTAATCCATTTTCCCCAAACCACTAACCCGCTACCCAAAAAGGAAAATAGTTTGATTTCTAGGTTGACATTAAATTTTTCATAACATTGCCATCAATGATAGAATTATTTCTTATGTATATACTTATTTTTGTTCAATATAATAAATGTATAATATTAAAGATGTACCCATTATTCTATTTTTATAAATATATTACATTTCATATGTGCCCAAAATTTTCTCTATTTTTTTTATTTTTGTGATTCTTTGTATTTTCTGTTTTTTAAATTTTATTATTTGACTATGACATCATTTCATTTCTAGGTTGTTTTTAATTTTGACATTCAATTTTTATCATTAATAAAAATATTTCTTAAATTCCATACTTATTTTTGTTTAGTATAATAAATATACAATATTAGAGATATGTCCAACTCTTTTTTTTTTATTTTCTATATTATATATTTTATTTATTTTAATTTTTATTAATTAATTTTGACATTATTTATTAACCCCTTTCACCCCAAATGGATGAATTGCTTACCCACCACTAGGAGGGAAGAAAATGGTTTTGTTTTCAACTTAATTTTCTAAATATTTATTTTTATAATATGAAAATTAATGTTGTATATTTAATTAGTAGAATTTAATGATGAGAAGAATATATCTTAAATATAGGATTTAGTGAGAGAGGATATGAAAATAGTTTTATTTTCAATTAATTTTAAATTTTACATTCTATTTACATCATTAATAAAAAAGTATTATTTTTCATACTTATTATTGTTTAATATGTCAAATATATGATGTTAAAAATGTTCTCATTTTTTATTTCTATATTTTTTTTGCATTTTATCTATTTTTGAATTTTATTATTGAATTGTGGCAATATGGATTAGCCCATTTGACCCCAAATGGTTTAATTTCTTACTACCACCTAGATGAAAACACTATTTTTTCGAATAGATTTTAAAAGTACAAGTTTTTTATTGAAATTATTAATTTATTGTGTATGGATTTAATTAATAGAATTTAATAATAAGAATGAACAAAAATGCCTCAAATTTATGATTCAATGAAGGTGAATGCAAGTTAATACCTTAAGTATTGCATTTAATGAGAAGGAATTGAATGCATTGAATGTCTTAAAATTATCTCTTTTTTCATTTTATTTTCTATTTTTAAAAATTTTATTATTTGACTATGACATCATTTCATTTCTATGTAGGTTTTAAACTTAGCATTCCATTGTTATCATTAAGAAAAATAATTCTTAAATTTCATATTTATTTTAAATTTTTATTATTTAATTATAGAATTATTCATTAATCCATTTCACTCTAAATGGTCAAATTGCATGCCCACCACTAGGAGGTAAGAAAATATTTTTTTTTTCAAATTACTTTTCAAAATATTTATATTTATACTATGAAAATTAATATTATGGATTTAAGTACAAGAATTTAATGATGAAAACAATATATCTTAAATATAGGATTTAATGAGAGAGAATAGGAAAATATTTTTATTTCCAATTTTTTTAAATTTTATATTCCATTTCCATCATTAATAAAAACATTTCTTATTTATCATACTTATTATTGTTTAATATGTATGTTAAAAAATGTTTCCAATTTTTTTAATATCTATTTTTTCATTTTATTATTTAATGGTGGCAACATGGATTGAACCATTTGACCCAAAATGGTTTAATTTCCTACCACCACCTAGATGAAAACACTATTTTTTCTAGGTAGATTTTAAAAGTAGAAGCTTTTATGTTATTGGGATTATCAACTTATTCATAACTTAAATGTTGGATTTAATGAGAGTGAATTGAATGCATTGAATATCTTAAAATTACCTCTTTTCAATTCAATATTTGATTACCCTATTGCCCTTATTTTTTTATCAATAAATTTAAATATAGAAGAATAAATTTTGTCCTCAAAAAATTCTAGAAATATTCTTGATGCACAACCCAACAATAAACAAATCACCTCTGGGTTATATGCACAACCCAACAACTCTCCCAATTTTTATCAATAAATTTATTTTGGTGCTGTCTAACACCGATCAGTTCATAATATGGTGTGGACTGAACTGAACTGAACTGTCTCAAATGAACTTTGGTTTAGGGTCCATGAGATTTAAATGATGATAAATTTTGGTCAAATTGAATAGTTATGGGCCATATGCACATGCACTTTTATGAATGGCATGGGGCAAAATGATTGGTTCCTTTGTGAAAAGTTTGAAAATGGGGCACTTTAATAAAGTTAATTAAGTAAATTCCTTTAGGCTCTAATTAAATGACCCTAAAGTATTTAATTCATTTAATTAAGTTAATTAATTAAATAAAATAAATTATAATAATTGAGCTAATTAAATAAATTAAGCAATTAAATCAGTAAATGAAATTAATTAAAGAAAACAAAGTTAATTAATTAAATTAAATAAACATAGCTAATCAATCTAAATAAGTAAATTAAGCCAATTAAGCAAGGTAATTTAAAAACCAACCCAAAATGAACCACTTTGGCCTCTAGTTTCTAGGTCAACAGTTTGGTCATCTGGTTTGAATGGATCAACCCGTGACATTTTAAAAATTAAAATAAAAAAAATGACTCGAAAACCATTTATTGGATCAAACAATTTAGTAGTTCAACCATTTGAGACAACAATTTACTAACCTAGTCAATATTTTTTTTTTAAATTCCAGGCCAAGCATAAAATGGAATTGGGCAATTGACCAGTTCTTGGGTCAAATGGTTCAACCGCATGGGTATAAAATGGAACTAGACAATTGACCAATTATTGGGTCAAATAGTTTGACTGCTCAAAATTTTTAACGTGGTCAACAAGTTGCTGACCCAAACGATTGAACTGCTAAAATGTTCAATCCAACAAATAGTTTGCTAGTCATTTTTTATTTTAATTAATTTTATTTTTTATTTTTCAAAATGTCATGGATTGATACATTCGGACCAAACAATCGAACCGTTAACCTAGAAACAGAAAACCAAAGTCGTTCCATTTTGGGTGGGTCTTTAAAACCATGCTTAATTTTCTTAATTCACATATTTAAATCAATTAGCTTTGTTTAAATTTAATTAATTAATCTTGATTCCTTAATTGATTTAATTTACTTATTTAATTGCTTAATTTACCAAATTATCTTAATTGGTGTAAATTTTTAATTTACTTAAATTAACTTAATTATGCATATTCAATACTTTAGTCATTTAATAGGATCCTAAAATAATTTACTTATTTAACTTTATCAAAGTGGCCCTTTTTCAAACTTTAGCAGTGCTACATAATGTTACCTAACGGATCTATTAACACCATTTCAAATGTCGTCTGCTTTTGCCTACAGATAGCCTTTTTATCAAAGTCTGAAGTCGAAAATGACCCTTTTTATTCTTTTGGATTGAAATTTACATTTTCACAAAGTTCAGGGATTACCATATCCAAAAATCTCTTATATATCTATGGATGTATTTCTCATATTTCTATATTATCTCTATGATCGTTTGAACCAATAGACAAGGTTTAAAAATATCAACACAATCAACAAGGTGTCAATTAGCTGATTGGTAAGGCCTCCTGCTAGTTGTAGCGGAGGCTTGGGATCAAATCTTGCCCACTTTAGGGTTTGGGGAGGATGGGGGGTTATAGGTTGGTGGATGGGCAACCTCCTGTGTAACCCCATGGAGCCAACATATATTCATTCCACATGATTGGAATGGGATTGGTGCCCATTCATTCCACTTCCACATATGCCAATAACCGTATCCAACTTGTTTTGATCAACATGAATTAAACAATTTATTTAAAAGTAATGACTTTTTAATTTTGATAATTTAACAAATAAATATTCTCATGGAGTTGATATATTTTAAGTAATATTATATAAGAAATGTGAGTTTTCACCATTTCTCTTAAAACTCATCACAACTTTTCAAAACGTCTAAAACTCACCATGTTAATTATTTTTCAAAACTCACATTCCGTTAGTGCACTGTTAATATTTCTTAACAGAGGTGTCTATGTCGACATAAATAACAATTTTTATGACCAAATCACCATTGAATAACGAGTTAGAGGAAAAGGGTTTTTTTCATTTTTTAATTTTTTTTTTACATTTTAGTGTTTTGTTATAATTTCTACTATTTTTTATAATTTCTGTTTTTTTACATTTTTCTATTTTCTACCATCTATAAAATTTCCTGTATTTTTTGTTATTTATTTGCAATTTCTGTGTTTTTGTATAATTTTTGTGTTTTTTTCTACAACTTTTATTTTCTGATTTTTTTTCAATTTCTATAGTTTCTATAATTTGAAAATATTTTTTTATATTTTTTGTAATTTCTATGTTTTTATATATTTTATATTTGAAAATATTTTTTGAACTTTTTCCTTTTTTTTTCATGTCTAAATATTAAAATATATGTATATATTTTATATTTTTCTATAAAGGTTAAATTGGTAATATATTAACAGCCGCTAGTCTCTTTAACGTCAAGTTAATGACATGGTGAATTTTAGACATTTTGAAAAGTTGTGAGTTTAAGAGAAATGCTGAAAACTCATGGTGAGTTTTTGACAATTTCCTATTAATTAATAATTTAGTTTGCAACACATAACATGTTATTTATGGAAATTAAAATATACTGTTCATAAAATCAATTTAATTTGTACAAATAATTTTTAAGATGCATCTATTAGCTAGTATATGAAGAACTTGAGATTAATTATGGCATATAATCTTCAGACAGACGTACTTATTCACCAAACAAAATGAGTCTTGATTCACAAGCTGCGTGTTTGGCAGATAGCCCAATGACAAACACCATAAATGCAAGGGTACCAACCAACTACCAACTGAAGCAACCATCTGGTGGTGACTAAGTTAGTAGGTTCTCAGTTCTCTGACTAGTTGTAGCCGAGACCTGGGATCTTATCCTGTTAACACCACGGTTGGGGGTGGGGGAGGGGTGTAAGGGTACCAACTGCACAATGTTTTTACAAAAACTTCCATATCTTTTTTGTATTTTTCTTCATTGTATCTATTTGATATAACTATTACTTGATTTATAACCACACGTTGACCACTTTAATCAGGATGGTTGAACAACTGACCTGCCAGTGCCACCCAGAGGTAAAAAGTGGTTTTTACTGGATCATTTTTTAAAAACATTGGTCGATGTTGACATATATGTTCAAATGCAATTAAGCACGTAAAAAGAGAAAAAGGAAGCATGGTGAAAATTTTACTATTTTACTCATCATTGCATATTGGGCTGGCAACAGATAATTGAGGTGAAAAGATAAGAAAAAAATGAATAAATTGAATGAAATTATAATTTGTGTTTTCTATTTAATGTTAGATATGCAAAAATGAGGAAAGGCTATCAAGCCTGGCACGTTTTCTCGCTGTTCTTCTCAGAGGCTTCCGGTTTCTCCACCACAAATAATCAATCTCACTAGAACACCTTAAAATGTCACTTAGATCACTAGCAACCAGTATCTTTCGCTGCAGATTAGACCTCACTTTTTTGGGATTCCTCTTCCTCAATATGGCAAGCCGTGGAGGGGGTGTCCGAGGTCCCCCATCATTGAACCCGTTTAATCTGTCAAAGCATCGAAATAAAGTATTGTTGAGGAAAAGAAACTGAAAATTATCACAAATAAAAGAAATAAGGGCTTAAAAGGAAAGAAATGTGATAAAAAAAAAAAAACAGAAAGAAACGAATGACATGACAAATCTCAATCCTTGTTACAATCAAGTCACCAGCACCATCGTATCCTGATGGAACACATTAGCTCTTGGGGAATATCAGTTTCTAGAGAGCAAAATTCCAAGGTTGTCCTATCACAGTTCAAACGAAGATCAAGTCTCAACTTCGTAGTTATTTTCCTTTTGGTTAGAATCTATTGTGACTGATAAAACCAACAATTATTCAGCAATACTAAAAATTCAAAACATTGTTAACCCTGATATTTTTCATGGTTCTCACAGTAAATGAGGGAAGAACACGTCATTATTAACCCTGATATTCAAAATATTGTGACTGATAAAACCAACAATCAGCAATACTAAAAATTCAAAACATTAATAACCCTGATATTTTTCATGGTTCTCACAGTAAATGAGGGAAGAACACGTCATCATCATCATCTAAGCCTTGTCTTAGACATATGGAATCGACTATTTGAATCCTTTTTTTTGTTCAGTGTCATATCCATTGTTAAATTATGGGCACTTCAATCATTTCTTACTGCTTCTACCCAAGTCGTTTTCGCTCTGCCCCCCTAACTGTTCTAACCCCTTCGGTTTTTAACAAATCACAAATCGGGAAATGGCTGAAAATTTTCAAATTCTCAAATGTGAGCTTGTTGTACACTGCCAGCCCCAAGCATAGATAAATGAGGAGAGTTGCATCAAGTTGGCAGCCATCACTAAAAGTGGTTACTCCCACCTTCAAACAAAAGCTTCCTTCCCTAGACATGTCTACCCACTCAAAAGCTTCTAATGGTAGTTACCTCCTCTCTCAAAAGGTTAGAGATAGTTACCTCCACTAAACAGGGAAAGAAAACAAAAAACCATTTCAAATGATGTAAGATCCATAAAGTGGGTTATTTAGAAATAAAACTTAATTTTATGTCTTAAATAACAAAACAACATATCAAAAAAAATAATAACCTAAATCAAACAGAATTTGTCAGAATACATGAACAAAAAAAAATATTGGGGGTCATTCTCTATCGAGTCACCAAAGAAACTCTCTCAATCTCTCTGTCACTCTCTAATCACTTGCCTTATGCGGAATGAAACAAAGTTTCAGCCCTGCAGGCAAATGAGTCACCAAGGGAACACACTCCCTCCCTCTCTTGGGCCAGTTTGGGAGGGATGAAGCTTTGGTTGTCACTTACGTTGAGCTCCTTTGGAGAAGCCACTAAAAGAAACATCATGGGAAAGCCATTTTTTAGCTGAAATACAGCTAAAATGGGCTATCCATGTTTCCATAGTTTTCAAGGCACCAAGGTTAGGCTAGGCGACAGAGGGGGTGCCTAGTCGCTTAGTTGCCTAGGCAATGGATTTTTTAAGTAAAAACATGTATCCTAGGGTAGTTCCGTAGGTTCCATAATCATATTTCCTTAATAAATATCCACAATTTTCATAAGAAAAGTATAAACTTCATGTTAAAGTATAGAAAATCAACATATTCCAACATATTCATGAGAAGAAAAAGAAGTGAATCATTCATGGAGAGAGAGAGATGAGAGAGAGAAAGAGAAGAAGAGGAAGATATGATTGAGAGACAAAAAAACCAACTACTTCTGGCTGCCGCCAGTTTAGTTATTTATATTAACTTAATATAAAAGGAATGGGAGATTACAAGTATGCCCCTGGTGGCACTCCCTAGAAACAAACTAATAAGAAAGAAAGAAACTGACTGACTGGCAGCATCTTAAGCTGACAACCCACTAACAACAATTATAAAATAACAATTAAATAATCCTCACAACACTCCCCCTCAGTTGGGCTGAATATGTCTATCATGCCCAGCTTGTCACATAACTCATTGTGCCGCGAGTATGGAAGCCCTTTTGTGAGGACATCAGCGAGTTGTTCCTTGGAGTTGACATAAGGGATGCAAATTTCCCTTTTTTCCAATTTTTCCCTTATTAAGTATTTGTCCACCTCAATGTGCTTGGTCCTCTCATGTAGGACAGGGTTATTGGCAATGTTTATGGCTGCCTTGTTGTCACAGTAAAGAGACATAGGATTATGAACAACAACTCCAAGCTCCCCTAGAAGATTTTTTAGCCAAAGGACTTCATCCACCCCATGTGCCATAGCTCTATATTCAGCTTCAACACTTGACCTTGTTGCCACACTTTGTTTCTTGCTTTTCCAAGTCACTAGGTTTCCTCCCACAAATGTGCAATACCCACTCATGGACTTTCTATCATCCACAACACCTGCCCAATCAGCATCTGTAAAGACTTCCACCTTTAGGTGATTATGTTTACTGAATAGTAGACCTGTTCCGGGATACTTTTTTAAGTATCTAAGAACACTCTCTGCTGCCTCCATGTGTGGTTTCTTAGGAGAGTGCATAAATTGGCTTAGAACCCCAACTGAATAGGCAATGTCTGGACGGGTCATGGACAAATAAATCAGCTTTCCCACTAACCTTTGGAACTGTTTCACATCTTTTAGAGGTTCACCATCATAGTCACCCAACTTGTGATCAACATCCATGGGAGTATCTGCTAGCCTTGCACCTAATTTGCTTGTGTCTTGTAATAGATCAAGGGTGTATTTCCTTTGTGAAATGAAGATACCCATTTTCTGAGCGGATGACTTCAATTCCAAGGAAATACTTCAGGGGACCTAAATCTTTCACTTCAAATTTAGATGCAAGGAATTGTTTCAATTTTTGTATTTCTGAACTCCAATTTCCTATAATGATGATATCATCCACATACACTATCAATACAACAACCTGTTCCTGACATCTCTTCACAAAGAATGTATGATCAGACTGACATTGTTTGAAGCCTACCTGTTGAACTGCCATGTGAAACTTACTGAACCAAGCTCTGGGAGATTGTTTTAAACCATAAAGAGACTTTCTCAGCTTGCACACCTTATTTTCACTTCCCTTGGCACAAAATCCAGGGGGTTGAACCATGTATACTTCCTCCTCTAGGTCACCATTTAAAAAAGCATTCTTTATGTCCAGTTGATGCAATTCCCAGTCAAGGTTAGCAGCTAATGATAGGAGAATCCTAATTCAGTTCATCTTTGCTACTGGAGCAAAAGTCACATCATAGTCAACCCCGTACACTTGAGTGTACCCTTTGGCTACTAATCTTGCTTTGTACCTTTCAACTATCCCGTCTGCCTTGTGTTTAACTGTAAACACCCACTTACACCCCACGGGGTCTTTCCCCCTTGGAAGATCCACCAATTCCCAAGTTTGATGTTTATGAAGAGCATTAATCTCCTCCTTCATGGCATATGTCCATTCGGGGCATTTTAAGGCTTCTACAACATTTCTAGAAACAGGGATGCAATCAACTACGGATAGAAAGGCTCGGTATGAGGGGAAATGTGATCATAGGAGACATACTAGGTAATGAGGTGTTTGGTAGTGCATGACCTGACTCCCTTTCTTTGAGCAATAGAAATGTCAAGGTCATCCACAGTAGGAGTAGGGGTATCAGTAGGTGCAACAGGGATTGGACTTACCTCCTGGGACTCTAACACTGTCGGTTGCTTAATGTTTGGCTGCTCCACATCTCTATCGCATTGCTGATCTCTACGGCATGTATGTTGGAAGACACGAAAGGGAGCAAGGTCCGAAATAGAAGGAAGAGAGACTTGACGGACCTGAACCTGCTTCTCCTCTTCCACACTACTACTCTCCCCCTGAGGAGAAGCAGGGAAGAATGGTTCAAACTCAAAGGACACATCCATAGACACAAAAAGCTTATGACTAACGGGATCAAAGCACCGATACCCTTTTTTAGAGGAGAGATACCCCAGAAAGATACAAGGAATGGACCGAGGGTCTAACTTACCTCGAGGCGGAGACAAATCATGCACAAAGGCACGACAACCAAAAACTCTCATGGGAATGGAAAATAAAGGGGACTGAGGGAACAACAACTGATGAGGGGCCATGTAGTTCAGCACTCTAGAGGGCATGCGATTGATGACATAAGCAGCTGCAAGTATAGCATCCATCCAAAACCTTTTTGGAACATTCATGTGTAACATCATCCCGTGAGCTACCTCAAGGAGGTGTCTGTTTTTTCTTTCTACAACACCATTTTGTTGTGGTGTTCTTGCGCATGAGCTCCTATGAATAGATCCGTGGGAGGCAAAGAACTCATTGAGCTCACCATGGAAATATTCTTTTGCATTGTCAGATTGGAAGATCTGTATTTCAACATGGAATTGCGTAAATACCATCTCTGGAAGTCTTTCACAATCTTTGGAACTTCGTCTCTACTACGCATAGGGAATACCCATGTATAGCGAGAGTAATCATCGATCAATGTGATAAGGTACTTAAATCCGGCCTCAGAGATTATAGTAGTAGGCCCCCATACATCAGAATACACAACATGAAAAGGAACACTTGATCTTTTATTATTTGAGTGAAAAGTTGTTCTACATTGTTTGCTCAACTGACACGTTTGACACTGGAACTCTGACATTGAACATGACTTAAATAAAACCGGAAACAAAGACTTTACTATTTCAAAAGAAACATGACCTAACCGACTATGCCACAAAAAAATTTGACTCTTATTTGATTGACTATGTGACTCTGAGGATGACACCGAGAGACCAGCTTTGTTGTCAAGAATGTAGAGACCATCCACTAGGCTCCCTCTACTAATCGTCCTCCCAGAAGTTAGATCCTGAAAAACACATGAACCAGGAAAAAAGGTTACACTACAGTTTAAAGAGCTTGTGATACTACTAATTGCAAGCAAATTTATAAGAAGTTGAGGGACATGCAATACACAATTCAGGTTAAGGCCATGGGGAAGAGATATTGATCATTGGCCTGCAATGGAGGAGAATGATCCATCTGCAAGCCTCACTTTGTCCCTTCCTAACAAAAGGCTATAAGTTTGAAACAAGTTCGGCTTATCGGTCATGTGGTTAGAGGCCGCTGAGTTAATGATCCAAGGGGAACCAGTGGTAGTAGTGACATGGAATGCAGAAGCCGCATTACCTGATGTAGATGCAAATGAAGTAGGAGTACCAGTGGCTGAACTATCCATCTGTCGCAAAGCCCTACCATATGACTTCAAGTAGTCTCTGAAGGAATTCATTATATCTTCCTTGGGGTCAGAATTAGTAAGGTGGTCCCGGGTAGTACCGACAACCTGAGTATCTTGGGTTGTCACATGTGCTGCATTATGTGCTGTGTTCATCTTCTTCTAACCTTTCCCTTTACCCTGTTCTTGGTTCTTCACTGCCCACTTGGGTTTCCCATGAATGTCCCAACATGTGTCACGTGTATGCCGTGAGCGCCGACAGTGGATACAAAACAACTGGTCTTTATCATCAGCCTTCTTGGTGTCACTTTTCTTCCTCATGTTGTTATTACTCATTGCAGCCAAAACAACTTGTTGCTCCCCCTCGGTTGTAACCATCACACTCCACCTACTTTCTTCCGATTGAACAAGGACATATAGCTCGTGAACCGACGGCAACTTTTTGCTTCCTAAGATCTGAACTCTCAAGGGTTCATAGGCAGGGTTCAGCCCCAACAAGAAGGCAAACACACACTGCTGAGAAACCAGTTTCCTGTAGGCCTTAGCATTGTCATCATGTTTCCACTCTATAGCCTGATAATGATCCAATTCTTTCCATACGGAAGTAAGGGCTGAATAATAGGAAGACAAACTACGATTTCCCTGTTTACAAGTTGAGGATTCAGCTGGCAACTGGTAAACCTTGGCATAATGCCTTCGCTCAGAATAGATAGTTTTGGCCTGTTCCCAAATCTCACTAGCGGTGTCTGCCCACATAAAGTTTTTCTTCACATCAGGTTCAATGGCTGCAAGGAGCCAAGACATCACCATACTGTTTTCTTGGTCCCACCTATCATGTTCAGCTGTCTCACTCTTGGGTTCTTTCACCCTTCCATTTAAGGAACCAACTTTTTCCCTTGCCGTTACATAAAGTTTTACACTTTTAGCCCACTCCAAATAGTTTAGACCATTTAAAGGGGTAATGGGCATGGGAAACATCATGTTTTCACTTCCCATACCAGTTGTGCTGCGGGTCGGTGTAACCCCCGATGAAGTTGAATCATAGTTTGCCATAGAGTACTGCTGAATCAGACCAAATCACACACAACTACACAACAGCCACAATCAGAATACCAACCCTCAAGGAAATTACTTCTGGAATGGAAAAAAAACAAAAAAAAATGCTGAAATCAATTCAGTGATGGTTTAGTCATTAAAACAGCCCAGTAATCAGTCCAACACTAGCCATTAGAATAGTATACTAGCAATCCGACTACAGCCCATGCAATCTAACAATCCAGCATCCAAACGAAGGTATAAAACCAAGAAATAAGACCTTCACACCATTGGACATAAAAAAACAAGAACACATACCTTGTCCAAAACCTGTACGAAGGTGCCAACCAGAAACTAACTTCACAGCATCAAACAGATAAGAAAGGGAATCTTTTTCTGCATTGCCCTTCTTCTACTAGGGTCACCTTGATATTATGACCAAGGAAGAACCCAAAGGAAGAGCCACAAGTAGTCTGCTAGGGTTTCTCTGTCTTCCACGTCCAAGAAATCAAAGAAGAAAAGAGGACGAAGCAGGTTCAAATGGGAGAAACCGATTTTTTTATAGCCCAGAACCTTGCTCTAATACCATGTAATCATTCACGGAGAGAGAGAGACGAGGGAGAGAAAGAGAAGAAGAGGAAGATATGATTGAGAGACAAAAAAACCAACTACTTCTGGCTGCCGCCAGTTTAGTTATTTATATTAACTTAATAATAAAAGGAATGGGAGATTACAAGTATGCCCCTGGTGGCACTCCCTAGAGACAAACTAATAAGAAAGAAAGAAACTAACTGACTGACAGCATCTTAAGCTGACAACCCACTAACAGCAACTATAAAATAACAATTAAATAATAATTCTCACAACAAGAAGAAAGAAGAAAATTCGAAAAATATAGGGGCTGAACCCCTATTTCTGTTATAGGAAAAGAAGAAAACAAAAGGTGCAAGAAGAAGAAGAAGAAGAAATTAGTATATAAAAACACAAAATTAGTAAAGAAAAAGACAAAAATGTGTTGATTGGACAACATTTTATATTCTTTCTACTTATTGGTTCAGGTTTTGAAGTCTTTGAGGGTTCAATACAGCATTTAGCAATGTTTGTGTTGATTAAACCCTAACAAATAAGAAAAAAAAATTAGTATATAAACACACAAAATGAATATTTTAGTTTAAAAATGTCTATTTTATAATTATAACCTCAACAAATTAAGAAAATAAAAGTTTGTTATAACATGTTATAGAAAACTGCTTGGCAATTAGGCAAGGCGAGACTCCAAGGACGCCTTGTCGCCTAGGCGTTGCCTTGACAACTATGCATGTTTCTCACCAAATATTGATTACAGATTTACAGGATGTCCAGGTGGGGCCCACCTCATAAACCCCAAAACCTTTTTTTTTTGTCTTGCCCATATAAAATGAAAACCCTAAAATTGGGGTTTTAAAAGATGAAAACTAATGTTTAAAGTGATTGAACCTGAAGTTTTATGCTGATGAGTTGAAATTACAAGCAATTGGACTGAAACTTGAGATTGAACTCTTTGACCTCTTCTGCTGTGAAAACAGGGGTTGTTACCCTTCTTTAGTTTCTTTCTGCAAGAACAGGTATTCCATCCCTCTGTTTAAAACTATTTCTTAATTTCTCTACTTTATATTACAATTTCTCCAATAGTGTTGACCATAAACCCAGCCCAGCCTCCCCGACTTGGATCCCTAACACTGTTAACCAAGGTTCAAAGTATCAACATGCTCATAATTAAAATCTAAGTATCAACTATTGACAAGTATCGAATTATCTTCCCTTTCTCCTCTAATCCTTTTTTTATTAAGAATTAAAGTTAGAGTAATGACAAGTATGCCCTTAAGTGGGTGGCCAACTAGGCAGTAACATAAAGAGATTAAACAAAAAGAAATAACAGGCCCATTAAGAGAGGCCCATTAGCCAACAATAAAAGAAAAGATATTACAAGAGAAGATACTAGGACCCATTCGGCCCAGTCTCTTTACACTCCCCCTCAAGATGAGCATAGATGTCAATCATGCCCAACTTGCTTATATAGTGTGTCATTTTCCCTCTTGGAACTCCCTTGGTCAAGATATCAGCCAATTGCTTGTTTGATGTGATGAATGGCAAACAAACTTCTCTTGAGGAAACTCTTTCCCTTATAAAATGTCTATCAACCTCAATGTGCTTAGTTCTGTCATGTTGAACAGGATTATGTGCAATGTTGATAGCTGCTTGGTTGTCATAGGTAGAGCATCATTGGCTTCTCGTAGTCAACCCCCAATTCTTCTAGAAGGGATCGTAGCCACAGCAATTCGGATACACCATGTGCCATGGCCCTGTATTCTGCTTTAGCTGAGGATCTAGCAACTATAGATTGTTTCTTACTCCTCCATGACACAATGTTCCCAGCGACCAGAGCACAATAACCTGAGGTGGATCTCCTATCATCAATACATCCTGCCCAATCAGCATCAGTGAAAGCTTCCAGCTTCATGTGTCCATGTTTAGCAAACAGGATACCTTTCCCTGGTGTACCTTTCAAGTAACACATAACCCTTTCTACAACAACTAAATGAGTATCTCTGGGAGAATGCATAAATTGACTAATAACACTTACTGCATAGGAAATATCTGGCCGAGTCATGCAAAGATATAACAACTTCCCAAGCAGTCTCTGAAACACCCCCTTATCAGATAAAAGCTCACCATCTGTAGCAAAAAGCATATGATCAGGATCAATAGGAGTGGAGATTGGTTTAGCTCCAAATTTACCAGTCTCAGCAAGGAGGTCAAGGACATATTTACGCTGAGAAATGAAGATACCATCCTTAGATCTAGCAACTTCAATGCCCAAAAAATACCGAAGATCTCCCAAATCCTTGATCTCAAATTCAGAGTTGAGAAACCTTTTTAGTTTACTGACCTCTTGAGTGTCATTACCCGTGACCACAATATCATCAACATAAACTATCAAGAAGGTAACCAGAGAGCCATTTCTCTTCAAGAATAGGGTATGATCAGATTGAGTTTGTGTGTAGCCAAAGGAGACAAGAGCAGCCCTAAACCTCTCAATCCAAGCCCGAGGAGACTGTTTGAGACCATAAATAGATTTCTGCAGTTTACACACCTTGCCTTGCATTTCCTTCCCATACACCCCTGGAGGCAAAGACATATAGACCTCTTCATGTAGGTCTCCATTCAAGAAGGCATTTTTAACATCAAACTGGAGTAGGGGCCAGTCAAAAGTAGCGGCTAGAGATAACAAAACCCTGACTGAGGTCATCTTAGCGACAGGAGCAAATGTCTCAAGATAGTCAATGCTATACATTTGAGTGTAGCCCTTAGCAACCAGCCTAGCCTTAAACCTCTCAATAGAGCCATCAGAGTGATATTTAATGGTAAACACCCATTTACAACCCACTGGTTCCTTCCCTTCAGACAAGTCAACAATATCCCAAGTATAATTCTTATGCAAAGCACCCGGTTCAGCCATCATAGCATCCCTCCATTCAGGTTGAGATAAGGCTTCCGGTACGGACCTGGGTATCACATGGGAAGAAACAGATGCAAGAAAATAGTAGGAAGGAGAGAGAAGGCTATAAGACAGGTGTTTGGAGATACAATGGGCTGTACACTTCTGCTTGCCCTTGCGGAGAGCAATAGGAAGGTCAAGGTCTGGGAAAGCTGTAGATGGGTCAGAAGAAGGCTGACCTATTACCTCAGTAATGATGGGAGGAGCAAGAGGCTCTTCTGTAGGAGTGGAAACAACCTACCCATGTCTGAATCTCTGCCTTTGGTACCACCTTTGGAGAACAGGAGGAGGAGGAATTATAGGAGAATGAGGTGGAGGAGGAGGAATAGGAATATCGGAGGTAGGTCCAATGGGAGAAGTAGACACCTCATGATAGGACTCAAGAGGAATGGGAAGAGGAATAGCTAGAGACATAGCAAAGGGCTCTAAAGATTTCTCCCCCTCAGGAGAAATGCTAAAGAAAGGAGTCAACTCAGCAAAGGTGACATCCCGAGATACAAAGCGGGTGCCACGAACTGGATCAAAACAGCAATATCCCTTCTGTGTGGAAGCATATCCCAGAAAAACACATTTATGAGCCTTAGGTTCAAACTTGTGCCTTTGATGACTGTGAATATGCACATAGCAAGTGCACCCAAAAACACAGAGAGGAAGAGAAAAAATATCCTCATCCGGGAAGAGAAGGCTAAAGGGGGTTTTGAAGTCAAGGACCCGGGAGGGCATATGGTTGATAAAAATAGTAGTAAGAACAACATCTCCCCAAAATTTTATAGGAACATGGGATGCAAACAAAAGGGATCTGGCAACTTCAACCACATGTCTATTCTTCCTTTCTGCCACCCCGTTTTGTTGTGGAGTGCAGGAACAAGAACTTTGATGAATAACCCCAAAAGTTTCAAGATAGGTGGAAAGGGTTCTCTCAAAATACTCCTTAGCATTATCAGAACGGAATATTTTGACACGAGTGTTAAACTGGGTGAGGATGAGTTCATGAAATTTTTGCACAATAGCTAGTACTTCATCCCTGGATTTCATGAGATCAATCCAAGTGTAACGAGAGTAGTCATCAATAAAAAGGATAAAGTACCTGTAACCCCCCATAGTTGGCAAATGATATGGCCCCCACACGTCAGAGTGAACAATATGAAAAGGAGAAAGAGATCTTTTATTGCTTACTAAATAAGAATGTCTACAATGCTTTGCCAGTTCACACGACTCACAATGAAGGCTCGATAAAGACACTCCCTTAAACATATCTGGAAACAAATGACTCAAAGCAGAAAATGACAAATGACCAAACCGAAAGTGACATAACAAGACTTTGTTAATAGACTCGGACAAAACTGACTCTAAGGCAACTCCATGAGGTGGTCCCAAAGCTCGATCCGGTGTGTCCAACAAGTATATTCCGTTCGCCTCATGGCCACTCCCAATCATCCTCTGAGATTGCAGGTCCTGAAAAACACAATGAGTGGGAAAAAAAGGTTATGTTGCAATTCATGGATTTAGTTAAGCTGCTAACAAATAAAAGGTTTGTGTTAAGTTTAGGGACATGAAGGACAGAGGATAAATAAAGGGTGTCAGAGGTCTTTATATCTCCTTTACTAGAGATGGGAGCAAGAGACCCATCAGCAAGGGATATTTTCTCTTTGCCAGAGAGAAGGTGGTATGAGCAGAAGAGATTAGACAGGCTGGTCATATGGCCTGATGCACCGGAATCAATAATCCAAGGGATTTTATGATTACCTGAAACTGAAGCATGATTTGCAAAAGCACGAATACCTGAGTGAGCAAATGCTGATGAAGATGATGTGTTGTTGTTGGAAGAGTGAGATGAAGAAATAGTAGCTTCCAAGTGATTTAGTAGCCTCCCATACTTTTCAAAATCCACCTTCATTGCTGCCAATTGCTCAATGGTTGATTTCTCTTCACTCCTTATTTCCTCCTTCAGGTATTATAGCAACATTAGCTACCTTAGGCTTTCCTACCTGACTGCCCTTCTTAGAGTTGTTGTTATTCTTAAACCTATCAGGAAGAAGCTCAGGATGAAGCTTCCAATAAGTGTCCTTTGTATGCCTCGGTTTCTTGCAATATTCACATATCTGCTCCTTTTTCTCAGTAGGACCCTTTGGCTTTATTCCAGCATGTGCAAAGTTTTCTGTAGGTGGACCCTACAACTGAACCTGCCGTCTACTCTCCTCACTGCTTATCATAGCATATGCCTGGGAAAGAGTAACCTCATCTCTGGCCAGGATATTTTGCCTAATGATGTCAAACTCAGGGCTGAGTCCAATGAGAAATTCAAACACCCTATTTCTCTCCATCAACTTTCTATACATTTCAGCATCATTCTTACTCTCCCATACAACTGTCTCCATAACATCAATTTCTTGCCATAGGGATTGCAGTATAGAGTAGTAGATTGCTACACTCTTCCTTCCCCCTGTCTTACGTTCTTCACATCACTTTTCAACTTATAGACTCTGGCTACATTCAACTTCTGTGAATAGGTCTCAGTAACACTGTCCCTTATCTCCTTAGCCGAAGACATCCAGAGATAATGCTGACTTATATGAGGTTGCATAGAATTGGCCAACCATCCTATGACAATATAGTTCTCTTGCATCCATTTCTCAAATTTAGGGTCTGTCTCTTCGGGTTTCACTTTACTACCTGTGAGGTACCCGAGTTTTCCTTTACTACAGACATAAATTCTTATAGACTGTGCCCAAGCAAGATAATTTGTCCCATCTAGCTTGGTTGTGGTTACACCAATCAAAACGGAATCTACTGAGCAAAGGCCTGAAACCGGCACTTGCTTGAACTCACTTCCGTATGGCTCCATTAATCAAACGAAGAACCAGAAATTTTGTCTATATAAACTTACTTTAAGTCAAACCAGAACCCAGATGCTTGAAAACTAGGGTTTTACTTCGTCCAGCTATTGGGGAGGAAGAGAGAAGATGCAACCGCTCCTACCAGAACTTCCCAATCTCTTCCAAACCTGAACCGCCCTCCTTTAGGAGTCACAAGACACCTCCCAAGCACAGAGCGCCACACCCAAAGCTTCACCTTTACCTGTGCCTTCGAAAATCTCTAATCGGCTAGGGTTTTAGGCAGCAACAGAACAACACCGCTTCTTGGCAATATCCAGCCAGATTTAAACTCTCCAAACCCTCTACCAACTAGGTCAGAGATCCTCTGAACTATAGAGAATCTATCTCTCCATACACTCTCTGAATCTAAGGGTGTATGGGAAAAGAAGAAGAAAGAAAAAAAAAAGGAAGAAATAGACCTGCTCTGATACCAAGATGTAAATCAATCCTCAAATATTAGGTGTAAATTTGAAGATTAGAAGAAAAAGGAAGAGAAGTAAGAGCAGCAACACAAGAGAAGAAGATGGCGAAAAGAGAAGGAAGAAGAAGAAGTATCGAATTATCTTCCCTTTCTCCTCTAATCATTTTTTTATTAAGAATTAAAGTTAGAGTAATGACAAGTATGCCCTTAAGTGGACGGCCAGCTAGGCAGTAACATAAAGAGATTAAACAACAAGAAATAGCAGGCCCATTAGCCAACAATAAAAGAAAAGATATTACAAGAGAAGATACTAGGACCCATTCGGCCCAGTCTCTTTACAGGTACCATAACCATATAGTTCATATTAAAGTATAGAAAATCAACATATTCCTGAGAAGAAAAAGAAGAAAGAATATAAAATTCAAAAAATGTAGGGGCTGAACCCTTATTTTTGTTTTAAGAAAAGAAGAAAAGAAAAAGTAGTAGTAGTATGTCCTCATGTACCACCCTACAATAGGGCAAGCTATTGCTTGCTTAACGCACCTAAAATGGCCTTCTAGACCTTTTAGGGCTCCTGTTGTTGCTACTACGCGAGTGTAGCGAGCTAACAGAGTGAATGATGTTAGCGATCGTAGCGAAGCACTGATGCTCCTGTAGCTGCTACGCGAGCATAGCAAAGCACCAATGTAGGAGAGAGCATAGCGAACGCAGTGAGATGGGATGGTGGTGAGCGTAGCATATTTATAAGAGCATGATTGCACAGAACTCCCCCACCGAGGGCCACCTTTCCCTCTGCTTCACCTCCTGGTAGTAGCTGCACAGCTTCGATTTTAATAGGGGAATCAAGGAAACGAAAAAACCCTACCCTAGATGGATCGAAACTGAACAGCTACTATTACTACCGGTATGGAGCCAGCGTCGGTATAAGTATGGCGTGTCCTGCTGAGGCCACACCGTTTCCGCAGTGCCACCAGGCGAGGACAATCCTTCAAGGTGCAACACGCCAACCGTCTTTCAGTGTTTGCATTTTCAGCGGTATCAATGACTGCCTTCTTGTGCTGTAGGAACTTTCCTTGAAGTCGCTGAGCCTGACGCCACTCAGAATGGATACTGGACAAGCATCGGCTCGGCTAGCCATAAATGTTGCAGCGCCAGCTATTCTGGCACTCGGGAGGTTTACAGGGCATCAGCAACAACAAGGAACACTACAGCATTCTTCCTTACTTATTAGTTCAGGTTTTGAAGTCTTTGAGGGTTCAATACAGCATTTAGCAATGTTTGTGTTGATTAAACCCTAATAAATAAGAAAATAATAAAAATAAATTAGTATATAAACATAAAAAATGATTATTTTAGTTTAATAATGTCTACTTTATAATTATAATCTCAAAAAAGAATGAACAAAAAAGTATTTTATAATATAAAGTAAAAAACTGCTTGGCGATTAGGCGAGGCGAGCCTCAAAGGGTGCCTTGTCGCCTAGGCATCGCCTTGACAACTATACCATCAACACTGTCCTAATGGAGTTACTAATTCTAATTGCCAAAAACAAGGCTGGTGCATTACCAACCTTTGCTCTAAACAAGACCAATCCTTTAGAACAGTGTTTCAAAGTCCAAACTAGTGGCTGACCCACTTTTCTTTCTGTGTGACAGTTCTCTGGTTCAACCATCCAGGTTGAACAGGTCAGGCTCTGAGAATGAGAAGTTGCAGAACTAACTCTCATAGTAAGAAGAAACAATGATTTGGTGACATCTGGCAACAGCTTCTCTTCCACCAGAAGAGACTCAATCTGGTGGTGGCTTTAAAAACAACAGAGTTGAGGAAAGTTGATTATTGAATCAGGCAAAGAAAGGACCCACCTGGTTGCACAATTATTTCTAACATTGAATCATCAGTCTAAGAAATTGGGCCAAAAAAAAGCATTGGTGTGGTCTCAGTTTCAGTAGTGGAGGTGGGACTTCTATAACCTGCAATACCACTATTATCAAGTTGGAGTTTCTAATATGCAACCACTTGGTGTCTGACCCTTCACCCACTAAGAGGGTTGACTGATTCAATAGTTCAATTGCGCGTGTTGATGGGTTTTAACCTTAGTCAATGGGTTTTTGAAATCAAGCAGGTTGGGGGTTAGAATTTGCAAAAACCTTTCAGAATGGTAGGGGCAGCTCGGAAATCCTCAAAGTGAAGTTTCTCTCTCCCAAGAAATTATGTGAGGGAAGGAAACTAACTAAAATGAAAGGGATATCATATGCTTTAGTTGATATTGAATAATGGATTTGATAGATTTCTTCCATGTCTTTTTTCTAAAAGAAAGAATTATCACTCACAGAAGCACATAGCAGAAAATATTCTCCAAAATTCATTAACCACATTATGAACATAGATCTCACATAAAGGCACTAGGGACAGGCCAACTCTTCAAGAACTTAGAAAATAGAATTTACAGAATTGCTGCTTTCATGCTTTAATTAAAAATTAAACAAACTCCTAGATATTTAAATCAAATCCTAGGATAGAACTACTTAACCTTGAAGAAAATAACTAAAATACCCTAGCTGCTAAAAATGCAAAGATACATAAAAGACCAGAAAATCCCTTATTGTGTTAATCTCCATCAGAGCCCACTAAATTGATATGTGACTTCAAAGTCTCAGCCTGTTTAGTGAGTATTTTCAAAACTGAAATTTCAGTTTGGTGATATTTAAAGCATGTCAAAATGCAGATTGAACAGAGACAGGATACAGATACTGTATTAATGGAAAAAACTATGTTGAACCTTACCGCTCCTCATATTTCGTCACTGCTGACAAAGGCATGGCTTCTTCTGAACATGGTTCACATGCAGGGCAGAGATAAGTCTTTGGTGGTGGTGGATGGAGATTAACACAATCAAAGTGGTACCACTCGTCACACCTATTGCAAGCAATCATGGCTCTCTGGTCATATGGTTTCCGACAGATACAGTGAAGTGCACTTCGGGCTCTTAATAACTGCAGCCACCAAGCAAAACAAGACCCATCAGACACAGTCAACAAAGACTACATGCACCAATAATAGAGTTACCTTAAGCTCCTTTTCAAAGTAGACTGGTAAATTTTCACCCTCTGTAATAAGTTTAAATACTTTATCCAATCCAAGTGCACCAGAATCCATTGCAACCTGCAGAAAAGCGGACATGTCCCATTTTCAAAAATGCATAATAAGAAAGTGGATTAATATAGAAGATACCAATAGAGGTGCAACAAACCTTCTTGGCACGATCTGCCCATATCATGCCTATGCTCTTTACTTCTACAAGTTTTTTCATGAATTGATCCTCAGATGGTATGCTTATAGCCAATCCCTGCTTTCAGCATTAACAGTTGTTATTTAGCATTCTAAGCTTCTTTTGGTTGTGTGTGTGTCAATTAAATCAGTGGTATTTAGATGAACTTATTTGCAAATGCGAGGATGAGGGGTTGCCTCAAAAAACATAACAAATCATTTGCACTTCAAGTGAAGCATAAATCCTAAATTGAGATTAGGATGTCAATTTAGGTTCACTTCTTTAATGTTCTAATTCCAATAAGAATAAGTTCTTAAACAAATTAACTTCAGACCTTGTAGAGAAGATGAGCCGAATGGCCCATAACCCACAGCTTGTGTTTGTGTTTTCTGTTATGTTTAGTTTTTATGTTTATGTCTTATTCTGTTAATGGGCCTTCTCTTTAATGGCTTGTTAACATTAGTTTACGTTTATGTAATTAGCTGCCGCCCAACCAAGGGCTAACTTATAAATTACTAAAAGTTGGTGATTAAGTTAATAAAATAGATTAGGGAAAGGAGAGATCTGTACAAACAACTCATCTCTCTAAACCCTTCTCACAGCCAACTTCTACTTCTTGCCGTTTTCTCTTTTTTTTTTTACAATTCTTTAATCAGTCCTCTCATTCTTTTGGGACTGTTTTTCTTCCTGGTATCAGAGCAGGTCCCCTTTTTCTTCCTTTCTCCTTTTTTTTTTCTTTTTTTCCCATACAAAGTGTGTATGGAGAGCTGAATCGAATGAGTGATTGAAGAAAGTATTCAGCCCAGTTGGTGGTGGTTTTTTGGAGAAAAGGAAGATGTCTAGTTCACTATTCTGATAGTCTTCGGAGATTTTTGCCCAAAACCCTAATCAACTGGAGAGTTCTGATTGCGGGTCCCACAGGGAGATTTACCTTGATGCTCAGTGACTGAAAGGGTCCCCTTTCATTTTCTTGAAGATCGATCCATACCTAGTACAGTTCACTGAAGCCTACAGGGAGCGGCTCCAGTTTTCCTATTTCTTCCGGGCATACACCTAGAGGCGCGCCTCCAGGTGAGGTGCTCCCAAAACGCCCCGAG
Organism: Nelumbo nucifera; assembly: GCF_055504915.1. Classification (NCBI taxonomy): domain Eukaryota; kingdom Viridiplantae; phylum Streptophyta; class Magnoliopsida; order Proteales; family Nelumbonaceae; genus Nelumbo; species Nelumbo nucifera. The sequence continues at coordinate 185,878,534 of NC_142649.1, read as the reverse complement.
GCGTATGCAAGAGGCACTGACACCTCTGAGGCGTACGCCTCAGGTGCAAGAGGCATACACCTCTTGCACTTTTTTCATGAGGCGTGCTAGAGGTGTACGCCTCATGCACATCTGATATAAAAAGACAAAAAAAAAAAGAAAAAAGAAAAAAAAGGAAAGGAAAGGAAAGGAAAAGAAAGGGAAGGGAAGGAAAAAGAAAGAGAAGAAAAAAAGAGAAAAGGAAAGAAAAGGAAAGGAAAGGGAGGGAAGAAAAGATAAGGGGAAAGAAAGTGGTTTGCCCCCTACCCCTTCGGCTGGGGGGCTTCGCCCCCTAGACCCCCCCCCCCCCCCTTCCAACTAATGTTATGCATCATTATTCTTCTTAATATAAAAGATTTTTATTAACAATAAAGAAAAAAATGAGATCCCCCCTTCCTCTTCATCCTCCTCCTAATCCCCCTCCTCTTAAGGAGGCTTACGCCTCTTGCATTCTAAACTATGTGTCACGCCTCTAGGTAGTGGAACGCCTCGCCTCACGCCTCCGTGTTTTAAAACATTGCTTCCGAGTTCCAGGTGAGACGCAACTAGCGGCTAGGGTTTCGTAAAGGTTGGTACTTGGTGTCTATTTTTTACTGTCTTCATTATTTTCCATTTGAAGTTGTTCAAAGTTGTTTTTGAGGAAAATGGATGTCTCTGGAATGGAGAATAAGTTGAGCTCAGAGTCCGAACAGGTTCCGGAAGCACCTAGAGACTTTATTAGTTGTGACCACAGTCAAGCTTGATGGGACTAACTATCTAGCATGGTCACAATTAGTAAAGTTACATGTTTGAAGTAGAAGCAAGTGAGGATACATTTCCAAGAGCTAAAAAGCACCTCAAGAAGATGACCCATCGTATGAGAAATGGCTGCAAGAGAATTACACTGTTATTGGGTGGTTAGTGAATTCGATGCAACCACAAATTAGTCAGCACTATTTGTGGATGAATTCAGCCAAGGAAAATTGGGATAGTGTTGCTGAAACCTATTCACAAAAACTTAATGTGGCCAGGGCATATAAGCTAAGAAGTGATGTGAATAATCTAAGGCAGGGGGAGAGACCTTTAGCAGTATACTTCTCAATGCTGAAATCCTTGTGGAAAGAGATAGATCTCATGGAAACAGTTGTCTGGCAAAGTACAAATGATGTTGAGACATACAGAAAATTAGTTGAGAGGAATAGGGTTTTTGAATTCCTGACGGAGTTGAATCCAGAGTTCGATATTACTAGACAAAATATCCTAGCTAAGGATAATGTATCCTTGTCTCAAGCTTATGCCATGGTGAGCAGTGAAGAGAGCAAGAGGCTGGTCCAGGTTCAAGGGGCTATTCCAGGTGACCATGGGGCTGAAGCCTAAGGTGACTACAAGTGGTACAGGGAAGGAGGTTATATGTGAGTACTGCAAGAAACCCAGGTGCACAAAAGATAAATGTTGGAAGTTGCATCCAGATCTTATTCCACCTTGTTTTCAAAAGAAGGTTGACAATGGGAAGACCGGAAGTGCCAATACAGCCACAGTTTCAGACAATGACAGGTGTTCTACAGATGAGAGGGCTGCTAGTGAGCAGTTAGCTATGATGAAGGCAGAATATGAGAAATATGGGAGGATAATTAGCCACCTTGAGAGTGTAACCACTTCCTCCAACTCTTCAGCCAATCCAACTACATCTGCATTTGCTCGCTTAGGTATCAGCCAATCGTGCAACAATCTCAAGTAATCGTAGGATCCCTTGGGTTATTGACTTTGGTGCTTTTGATCATATGACCAGCATTTCCACTCTATTTAGCTCTTATGATTTGCTTTCTGGCCGTGATAAAATTACCCTAGCTGATGGTTCTCAGTTCTCTTGCTCCTATCTCTGGCAAGGGAGTCATCAAGGCTACAAATTCCCTTTCTCTTTCTTCTGTCCTTCATGTCCCTATACTGCATACTAATTTGATGTCTATGAGTAGCCTAACTAAATCCTTAAATTGCAGTGTAACCTTCAGTTGAAAAACAGCCCACTTGATGTATGGAACTGTTTGAGATTAGATGCAAACCAGAAAATGGGCAAACAAGAGAGGAAGAGAAGAGAAAGCTGGCAGCAGTGAGTGTTAGAGAGTAAGAGATTCGAACCTTAACACTCTCTAACACTCGAAATATCTTATTAATAAGTTAATCTTTGACAAATTACAGAGAGGCCCTTGAGTGAGCAGGAAAATACAAAAAACAGAATATTACAGAGTATGGGCCCAGAATAAGGCCCACAACAGAGAGAAACATAACATAACATGAAATGACAGTCTATGGGCCATTCGGCCCATCTTCTCTACACTCCCCCTCAAGCTGAGCATAGATGTTAATCATGCCCAGCTTGCGAGTGTCATGTTGAAGCCTTGCCCTGGAAATGCCCTTGGTGAGAAAATCTGCCAATTGTCCTTCAGAAGTAATGAATGGAAGACACACTTCACCGGAGGAGACTCTTTCACGAATAAAGTGTCTATCAACCTCAATATGTTTGGTTCTATCATGTTGTACCGGGTTGTGAGCAATGTTGATGGCAGCCTGATTATCACAGTACAACATCATGGGTTTGTCATGATCTACCCCAAGTTCTTCCATTAAGGACCTTAGCCACAACAATTCCGAGACTCCATGTGCCATGGCTCTATATTCTGCTTCTGCGGAGGATCGAGCCACAACTGTTTGTTTTTTACTCCTCCAAGAGACAACATTACCAGCCACCAGACTGCAATACCCTGAAGTAGATCTTCTATCATCAATATTTCCAGCCCAATCAGCATCAGTATAGGCTTCAAGTTTCAGATGACCATGTTTGGCAAATAGAATTCCTTTTCCTGGAGAGCCTTTCAGATAACACAAAATCCGTTCTGCTGCTGCCATATGGGTATCTCTAGGAGCATGCATGAACTGGCTAATGCAACTGACAGCATACGCAATATCTGGCCTAGTCATGCACAGGTACAAAAGCTTCCCAAGAAGTCTCTGAAAGACCCCTTTGTCTTCCAACAAAGTTCCATCTGAAGTTGAAAGTTTGTGACTCATATCAATAGGAGTTGCAGCTGGTCTTGCACCCAATTTTCCAGTTTCAAACAACAAATCAAGGACATATTTCCTCTGGGAAATAAGAATCCCATCCCTGGATCTGGCAACTTCTATGCCAAGGAAATATCTCAACTCCCCCAGATCCTTAATCTCAAATTCTGTACGGAGGAAAGACTTAAGGCCCAGAATGCCTGAGGCATCATCACCAGTCACTATAATGTCATCAACATACACAATGAGATACACTGCTAGAGACCCACTTTTCTTCACAAAAAGAGTATGATCTGACTGTGTCTGAACATAGCCGAATTTAACAAGTGCAGCTCTAAATCTCTCAAACCAGGCTCTAGGAGATTGTTTGAGGCCATAAAGAGATTTCTTCAGTTTACATACCTTTCCTTTCATATCTTTCCCATACATTCCTGGAGGAAGACACATGTAGACCTCCTCATGTAAGTCACCATTCAGAAATGCATTCTTTACATCTAACTGATAGAGAGGCCAATCAAAGTGAGCTGCCAGAGATAAAATAACCCTCACAGATGTCATCTTAGCAACAGGGGCAAAAGTCTCCAGATAGTCAATCCCATATGTCTGTGTGTAGCCCTTTGCAACAAGTCTGGCCTTGTACCTCTCAATAGTCCCATCTGCCCTGTATTTAATGGTAAAAACCCACTTGCATCCAACTGGATCCTTCCCTTCAGGCAAATCCACCACCTCCCAAGTACCATTTTCATATAGAGCATCCATTTCAGCCTGCATGGCATCTCTCCATTCTGGAATCCCAAGAGCTTCTGATACAGACCTAGGAATGGGGTTAGAAGCAACTGAAGAGAGGTAGGCACAATATGAAGGGGAAAGTAGGTCATAAGAAAGGTGTTTGGAAATGCAGTGTGCAGTACACTTCCGCTTTCCTTTCCTAACAGCAATGGGGACATCAAGATCTGGGAAGGAGGATTCCAAGGGAGCTGAAGCAGTACCTGTTATCTCATCTGTGATTGGGAGAGTATGAGCCCCATCTGTTGTAAGGGAAACCACTTGCTCATTCCTGGATCTCTGCCTTTGATACACTTTGGGATTATGGGTAGGACGAGGAGGTAAAGAAATAGGAGCACTAGGACAAGAGGAATGAAGTGGCTAATCCTCCTTTGATTCATTTTGTGAGGATACAGATTTGTCAAGAGACTGAACTGGGACAGGAAGGGGAAGAGCAAAAACTTGTGACAGACTCTCCCCCTGTTGACAATGTCCTTCCTGAGAGGAACCATAAAAAGGAGAAAGTTCATCAAAGGTAACATCCATAGAGACATGTCTGGTGCCAGTCTTTGGATCAAAACAACAATAACCCTTTTGTGTGGGGGAGTAACCAAGGAAGATGCATTTGTGGGCTTTTGGTTCAAACTTGTGTCTCTGCACACTTGGAATGTGAACATAACAGGTACAACCAAACACACGAAGAGGAATTGGGAAGAGATCCTTATCTGGATGAAGAAGACTGAAGGGGGATTTAAACCCTAAAACCCTGGATGGCATACAGTTTATGAGATAGGTAGCAGTAAGTACAGCATCACCCCAAAATCTTGTGGGAACATATGAGGCAAATAAAAGGCTCCTTGCAACTTCAACAATATGTCTATTTTTTCTCTCAGCAACTCCATTTTGTTCAGGGGTTCTAACACAGGAGCTTTGGTGAATAACCCCCATGTCAGAGAGATACAAGGATAAGCTCTTCTCAAAATACTCTTTTGCATTGTCAGATCTGAAAACCTTAATTCTAGTACCAAATTGAGTTAAAACAAGCTCATGAAATTGCCTCACAAGTCTCGGGACTTCGTCTCGGGATTTCATTAAGTATATCCAAGTGAATCTAGAAAAGTCATCAATAAACAGGATAAAATATTTGTAGCCCCCCATAGAGGATAAGTGGTAAGGCCCCCACACATCAGAGTGTACAATATGAAAAAGAAAAGAGGATCTTTTATTGCTCACAGGGTAATTTTTTCTACAATGCTTTGACAACTGACATGACTCACAATTGAGACTGGACACAATGACTCCCTTAAATAGTTTGGGAAGCAAATGACTTAAAGCAGAAAAAGGTAAATGACCCAACCGACAATGACTCAACATAATTTGACTGACAGACTCTAAAGAAGTAGAACCAAAAGCAACATTCTTGGGATGATCAAAGCATTGGCCAGGGGTGTCGAGCAAGTATATTTCATTCGCTTCATGGCCACTCCCAATCACCTTCCGAGACTTCAGGTCCTGAAACACACAGTGAGAAGGGAAAAAGGTTACACAACAATTCAATGACTTGGTCAAGCTACTTATAGATAACAAGTTGGTATTTAACTTAGGTACATGAAGAGTGGAAGATAAGAGTAGAGTCTGTAGGCTTGACAGTTCCCTTGCCAGAAATAGGGGCAAGAGAACCATCAGCTAAGGTGATTTTGTCACGACCAGGAAGCAAATCATATGACACAAACAAAGTGGAAAGGTTGGTCATGTGATCAGAAGCACCTGAGTCAATGATCCAAGGGGTCTTGGGATTACCTGAGGTAGATGCATGGTTAGCAGAAGCCCTTATACCTGAGTGAGCAAATGCAGTGGTGGCTGGACTTCCAGAAGGGTTGGATGATGAAGTTACACCTTCAAGCTGGCTGATCATCCTTCCAAACTTCTCATATTCAGCTTTCATGGCTGCCAATTGTGCACTGGTAGACTCAAACTCTGTATCTGTACTTGTGGCTGTATGTGCACTTCCTGTCTTTCTACTGTCATTCTTCTTCTGGAATCGGATAGGGACAAGACTAGGATGCAATTTCCAGCACTTGTCCTTAGTGTGTTTCGGCTTCTTGCAATATTCACACACCACCTCCTTCTTTCCTGTGCCACTGGGAGCTCCTGTAACCCCTTTGGGTTTGATTCCCATATTTGCAAAATGATCATTGATACAGACCCCTTGAACCTGCACTTGCCGACTACTTTCTTCACTGCTGACCAAAGCATATGCTTGAGACAATGAAACATCTTCCTTTGACAAGATGTTTTGCTTTGTAATGTCATATTCAGAATTCAGCCCTGTCAAGAACTCAAAGACCTTATTCCTTTCAACCAATTTCCTATATATTTCAGCATCCTTAGAGGTATCCCATGTCACGGCCTCTATCAAATCAATCTCTTGCCATATAGATTTTAGGGCTGAGAAGTATGCTGCAAGTGACTTCTCCCCCTGTGTTAGATTCTTCACATCACTTCTCAGTTTGTAAGCTCTGGCAACATTCAACTTTTGGGAGTAAGTTTCTACAACATTATCCCAGATTTCTTTAGCCGAGTTCATCCACAGATAATGCTGACTAATCTATGGCTGCATTGAGTTCACAAGCCACCCAATTACTGTGTAGTTTTCTTGTACCCATCTCTCATAAGATGGATCATGCTCTGGAGGAGCTTTCTTGCTCCCAGAAATAAAACCCCATTTTCCTTTGCTACAAATGTGGATTTTCACTGATTGTGACCAAGCCAAGTAGTTGGTCCCATCAAGCTTAACTATAGTTACAGCCAGCATAGAATCGGTTGGGGTTCCCAAAATCTGTCCATATTCAGTAGCATTCTTGTTTTCAAGGCTTGAGAAATCCATCATGTAAAGGCTCCAATTAGGATTTTTAATAGGTTTCTCAAGGTACTGGGGTCTTGATGAGTTTAGTTTGAGCTGAATAGGCAACAACAACTAGCTCACAGAATCAGTTCAGACTTGATAACTGTGACAGTCCAGTTCGGTGGTAGTTTTTTCTTTACTGTTTCACCCTTTAAAGGACACCCAACAAACCTCCAATCACAAGGTATTTCAGGTTCTCAACAGCCGTTGTCCCAAAGAGAAGAAAACAAGGCCACAGTCCTTAAGAGACCTTTTGTCGAACACTCAGTGTGCAGTAGTTAACAGCCTACTGTTAACTAGAAGAAACCACTTCAAGGTGTTCAGTATAGGTCCAAGAAGAGGCTGGGATGAAGATGAGACTAGTACCACTTAGTTTTAGATCAGTTTCAGCAGTTCGGCAGTCCAATAATCAGCCGAATAGCCCTTCCAAAACAACCCAGAAAAACAGTCCAGCAACAGTGGGCCGAATGTATGTGGGCTTTGAATGCTTTAATAGTCCTCCCAAACAACAAAAAATAACTCAGCAAAGGACTGAGAAAAGACTTACAGCAAGAGAGTCTCTGGTTTGAACTATAAACCAGGCCGAACACTTGTTCTCTGAGATAACTTCGAAAGTCCTTTTCTCTGATTTCAAATCAGGCCAAACAACTTGCTCTCTGATTCTTCCTGGTCACCGAAACCTTCTCCAAGTGTATAGAAACTTGGGCACCCTCCAATGACCTCCAAGAACCAAGCGGATGACTGTAAACTTTCAGCCCTAGAACCTCCTCATGTAATTGGCTGAACTAGAACCACATGAGGGACACGCCAAGCAATGGCCCGCTCTGATACCAAGTTGAAAAACAGCCCACTTGATGTATGGAACTGTTTGAGATTAGATGCAAACCAGAAAATGGGCAAACAAGAGAGGAAGAGAAGAGAGAGCTAGCGGCAGTGAGTGTTAGAGAGTAAGAGATTCGAACCTTAACACTCTCTAACACTCTAAACATCTTATTAATAAGTTAATCTTTGACAAATTACAGAGAGGCCCTTGAGTGAGCAGGAAAATACAAAAAACAGAATATTACAGAGTATGGGCCCAGAATAAGGCCCACAATAGAGAGAAACATAACATAACATGAAATGACAGTCTATGGGCCATTCGGCCCATCTTCTCTACACCTTCTTCCCTTCTTATTGTGTTTTTTCAGGACCTGAAGTCTCGAAAAGTGATTGGGAGTGGCCATGAGGCGAATGGAATATATCTAATGAAAACTCCTTGACAAAACCAAGGGTAGCTTGAGAGAGTTGCTTTTGGGTCTACTTCTTCAGTTTTTTAGTCATGTCATGTTATGTCATTTTCGTTTGGGTCATTTATCCTTTTTTGCTTTGAGTCATTTATTCCTAGAATTGTTTAAGGGGATTAACTTGTCTAGACTTCATTGTGAGTCTTGTGAATTATCAAAATATTGTAGAAGGAATTATCCTTTGAGTAATAAAAGATCCACCTTTCCATTTCATATTGTGCACTTTGATGTGTGGGGGCGATACCACTTACTTTCTATGGGTGGCTATCGATACTTTATTTTGTTCATTGATGATTTCTCCCAGTATACTTGTTTTTTTTATGAGATCTCGTGATGAAGTTCCCAAGCTTGTAAGACATTTTCATGAATTTGTTCTTACCCAATTTGATACAAGGATCAAAATATTCAGATCCGATAATGCAAAAGAATACTTTGAAAAGAACCTAACCTCTTGTCTCACTAACTTTGGGGTCATCCACCAAAGCTCTTGTGTTCGTACTCCAAAACAAAATGGAGTAGCCGAAAGAAAGAACTGTCATATAGTTGAAATTGCAAGAAAAACCTTGTTTGCCTCACATGTTCCTACAAAGTTCTGGGGCGATGTTCTCACTGCAACATACCTAATCAATCGTATGCCATCCAAAGTTTTGGGCTTTAAGTCTCCTTTTAACCTTCTTTACCCAGATAAAGACATTTTTTCTCTTTCTCTTCGTGTCTTTGGCTGCACTTGTTATGTACACATTTCTACTACCAGAGACACAAATTTGAACCCAAGGCCCATAAGTGCATCTTTCTTAGTTATGCCTCCACATAGAAGGGTTATTGCTGCTTTGATCCTACTACTGGCACTCGTTATGTCTCAATGGATGTTACATTTGATGAGTCCACTCCTTTCTATGGTTCATCTCAGGAGAAGCATCATTCCCAAGGGGAGTATTTGTCTCAGTTGTTTGCACTTCCCCTTCCTGTTCCTGATGAGTCAAGTTCCAATAAACCTAATCGTCCTCCATTACCTCCTTGTCCTCTTTTTAATCACGGGTTGTACCGACAACAAAGGACCAAGAGTGAGCAGATTGTTTCCTCTACATCACATGACCCTCCTACACTTCCAGTTGCTGAAGAGACAACAGGTACTGATACCACCACATTGCAACCTCCCTTCCTAAATCTTGATGTCCCTATGGCTATTAGAAAAGGTAAACGAAAGTGTACTGCACATTGCATTTCCAAACATCTTACCTATGGCCTTCCTTTCTTTTGTTGCTTCTAGCCCTATACCTAGGTCTGTATCAGAAGCTCTTACTTCACCAGAATGGAGAGATGCTATGAGAACTGAGATAGAGGCTCTGCACAAGAATGACACATGGGAAGTGGTTGATTTGCCTAAAGGGAAGGAGCCATTGGGCTATAAGTGGGTGTATACCATCAAATATCATGCTGATGGATCTATTGAGAGGTACAAAGCTAGATTGGTTGCAAAAGGCTATACACAAACTTATGGGATTAACTATCTGGAAACTTTTGCTCCTGTTGCAAAGATGACATCTGTACGGGTACTGTTATCATTGGCAGCTCATTCAGACTAGCCTCTTTATTAGCTAAATATGAAAAATGCATTCTTGAATGGAGAACTACATGAGGAAGTTTATATGTCCCTCCCACCAGGGATGTATGGTACAAATATGAAGGGAAAAGTGTGCAAGCTGAAGAAGTCTCTCTATGGGCTCAAACAGTCACCTAGAGCCTGGTTTGAGAGGTTTAGGGCTGCTCTTGTTCACTTTGGTTACACACAGACTCAATCTGACCATACCCTCTTTGTGAAGAGGAGATGTTCATTGGTAGTATACCTTATAGTCTATGTGGATAATATTGTAGTGACTAGCACTGATGTGACAAGGATTGATGAACTTAAATCCTTCCTTCATACAAAGTTTGAGATTAAAGACCTAGGAGAGCTGAGGTACTTCCTAGGTATTGAAGTGGCTTGATCTAAGGATGGAATCTTTATTTCTCAACGCAAGTATTTACTAGACTTGCTCACTGAAACAAGCAAATTGAGTGCAAGACCAGTGGCAACTCATATTGATATGAGTCACAAACTTTCTGCCTCTAATGGAAAACTGTTAAAGGATAAGGGAGTGTTTCAAAGGTTACTAGGGAAACTACTATATCTGTGTATGACTCGCCCTGACATTGCTTATGTTGTTAGCTGCATTAGCAAGTTCATGCATCCTCCTAGAGATTCACATATGACAGTAGCAAAGAGGATTCTATGTTACTTGAAGATCGGGGAAAGGCATTCTTTTTGCCAAACATGGTCATCTGAAGCTAGGAGTCTATACAAATGCTGACTGGGCAGGTAACATTGATGATAGGAGGTCAACTTCGGGATACTATAGTATGGTGACAGGTAATATTGTTTCTTGGAGAAGCAAGAAACAATCTGTGGTTGCTAGATCTTCAACTGAGACAGAATACAGGGCTATGACCCATGGAGTTTCTGAGTTACTTTGGCTCGGATCTTTGATGGAGGGACTAGGTGTTGAGTATGATAGACTACTAATGATGTATTGTGATAATCATGCCACCATTAACATTGCCCACAATCCAGTGCAACATGATAGAACTAAACACATTGAAGTTGATAGGCACTTCATCAAGGAAAGAGTGGCTCCTGGAGAAGTTTGTCTACCATTCATTACTTCTGAAGAACAGCAAGCTGACATTCTTACCAAAGGAATTTCCAAGGCCAAACTTCAACATGACACAGGCAAGTTGGGCATGATTGACATCTATGCTCAGCCTGAGGGGGAGTGTACAGAAGATGGGCCGAATGGCCCATAACCCACAGCTTATGTTTATGTTTTCTGTTATGTTTAGTTTTTATGTTTACGTCTTATTCTGTTAATGGGCCTTCTCTTTATGGGCTTGTTAACATTAGTTTATATTTATGTAATTAGCTTCCGCCCAACGAAGGGCTAATTTGTAAATTACTAAAAGTTAGTGATTAAGTTAATGAAATAGATTAGGGAAAGGAGAGAGCTGTACGAACAACTCATCTCTCTAAACCCTTCTTACAGCTGACTTCCTACTTCTTCTTCTTGTTTTCTCTCTTTTTTTTTTTTTTACAATTCTTTAATCAGTCCTCTCATTCTTTTGGGACTGTTTTTCTTCTGACCTCAAACAAAAAAGGCTGTATCTGGATTAAGTTGAGTTTTGTTAAGCAATAAGTGTGGTTTATTAATACACACTAGAATAAGTTCTTAAACAGATTAACTGCAGAGCAACAACAAAAAAGGCTGTATCTGGATTAAGTTAAGCAATAAGTATGGTTTATTAATACACACACAGACAAGTAGAGATGGATAAACAAATAATTTAGATTTGGTTGAGGCCACTGTATGAAGCCATACGTCAGGAATTAGTGCAGTAAGAAATAAAACCTATTTATATGAACAAATGAGAATGCCACTGGTGTTTCTTATATTTCTGATTGAGTACTCCATTTTGTGGACAGAGAAGCTTGTTAGGTATCAAAAAGAATCTTGAATTGGCAACATCAAAATAAACCTGTGGCAGTAATAATTGATTTTAATACTTTATAAATTAGTTTAATCAATTATATTATATTTCTTTCTTCTTTTTGGTATTGGAGGGGTGATCTTCCTCCTTGCCTCATATGTAAACATTTGTTATTCAGAGAGGTAGCTCATTTGAACCAAATATGGTGTCAACAGTATATACCTCTTTCCACAGTCGATGAATCTGCTGGATCAGGGGCTTTTGTGAATTCTCTAACAGTTTCTTGACTCTAATTTTCCATTTGTTTCTTTCTATTGCCAACTCGAGATTGCAGCTACCATGTTTGTCATAGATGCCAGCCATTGACACTGCCTGTTTGCAATAGCAATCCCAAACCCAATATCTTAAAAATTGAATATCAATGAGCGGAAGAAATTAACAGCAAAAGATACATGGGCCCAATATAACAACCTTCAAAGCAATCAACAGTTTTTCAGTGATGGATCTGAGATCTTTATCAGAATGAGCAAGCGCAGAATCAACTATTTCTGATAAGCATGCTTTGCATGCAAGAGCTTTCTCCACAAGTTGTTGTATCATATCTTTTTCATCAATCCTGGCAAAAGCAGCCACAACCATTTAGTTAGTCATAACATAACATATGTTGAAAAGCATCTATTGTTGCAACAGAAAAACATAAAGCTAAATATTTGAGGACAATAATAGAAGCTTCTCGAAATATTGATTCTATTGATTTAATGGTTTCAACCCATTAAGCTTCCTATAATACTGATATACATACAAGGAAAAGGGAAACAGTAAGATTGTCACCCTCCCAATAACTTGACAGACTGCAAACAGAATCTTAACAGCAAGCAAACTCCATATCATCTTTGCTTACAGGCTAACAGGAGAAGCATGACTAACTGTATTTTTTTTTAAATAACTGGTAAGCAATGCTCTAAAACATGGAGAAGTGAAATGAGGCATTCCACTACCTGGAGGCACGAGGCGTAGTTCAGAACATAGGAGGCATAAGCCTCTAAAGCACAACTGTATTTTTTTTTTACATCTTTGCTTACAGACTAACAGGAGAAGCATGACTAACTGTATTTTTTTTTAAATAACTGGTAAGCAATGTTCTGAAACATGGAGGTGTGACGTGAGGCATTCCACTACCTGGAGGCATGAGGCGTAGTTCAAAACATAAGAGGCATAAACCTCTAAAGCACAAGGAGGCATAAGTTTCCATAAGATGGTCACCCTCTTTCCCATAGTTTTCAAGGTGCCAAGGTGAATCTAGGCGACAAGGGGGCGCCTTGTCGCCTAGCCTAAGCGATGGATTTTTTTATGTAGAAAGCATAGATCCTAGGGTAGTTCCCTAGGTACCATAACCATATTTCCTTAAGAATTATTCATAATTTTCACAAGTATAGAGTTCACGTTAAAGTATAGAAAATCAACATATTCATGAGAAGAAAAAAAAAAAGGAAAAGAAAGTTCAAAAAAGTAAATAATAAAAAGAAATTAGTATATAAACACACAAAATGAATATTTTAGTTTAATAGTGCCTATTTTATAAGTATAATGTCAAAAAATAAAGAATAAAAAAGCATTTTATAATACATAGTACAAAACTGCTTGGCGATTAGGCGAGGTGAGACTCAAAGGGCGCCTTGTCGCCTTGACAACTATGCTCCTTCCCTTCCCTTTGCTTTTCCTTTCTTTCTTTCCCTTCTTTCTATTTACTTTCTTTTTATTCCTTTTTTCCTGCCTTTCTGCATGAGTTGCGCATGAGGCACACATCTCTATCATGCCTGATGCAAAAGGCATATGTCTCCTCGCCTGGAGGCACACCTCCAGGTGTGCACCTCCCATGTCTTTTAAACCATTTCTGTTGTAAGATGGGAACTGAACAAACTTTGTCCAACCTCTTATTTTAGGGCACACATAATACTTACAACTACTTAGTACAATCTGAGAGAAATCAGTATTGACAAACACTTTTAAATGCAGCCTATAGAACAACTTCCAACCATCATCTTACTGGTCCATTCAGTGGAAGCACCACAAGGTTTTGACCCATGGTAAAAGTTTATGGGAGGAAGGTTTATTGGCGGATGGAAGACCTACCAGTCATAGATATGCATATGCTCATAGACAACTATTCCTTGAACTCTACCAGTATGGAATCATGCTTAACATAATCCTTCAACTCATTTCAGAAAGTATATAACATAGGAGGGGGGATGAATATTATAACATGGCTAACCAGTCAGCAATAAGAAGATAAAATTCCCAGTATCTGATGATGCATGGATAAAAAGTAAAACAATCGGCTCCATCTAAAATTAATGAATATGCAATTTATTACCTTAAGTGAAGATCCTTGGCAGCATTTGAAAGTTCAATTAACATATTCAGTTCAGGACGTTTTCCTTTAGATATCTGTAACAAGTAAAAAGTTCAGCTAAAACAACTCAACATCTTATTGAAAGACAACTCTGGTGAAAAGCATACCAAAGGTATGTCTCCATTTCTAGGAACAGTGCCACTCTCCATGAAAAGGCAAAAGGGGCATATGGCTTCTTTTGCAGCACTTGTGTTAGAATCTGTTGATATCAGGCATGATGGGTGGTAACTGCCAATATGAATTGCATCCACCATATGTAAGAATTTGAACATGAATACCAAGCAACAGGGAGAACAAAAAGGAAGTATAGTGAAATATGTCAATTAGGTAAGTATTTACACAAAAAAAAAATCCAAGTCATCATAGATCTCCACAATCTCTATTGATGCAAGTCTATCCAGAAAGATACTCCTAACTTCCAAATCAGAAATTGGATAGAAAAATGGTGGCCTGACAGAGGTCAAATACAACCACAACTGTAAAAACTAAAAATCTAATAATATATAAAGCAATTCATGACTTGAATCATGAATCCAAAGTGTATACCAATCAAATCCCACATTTGAGTCATTTCTTAAAAAGCTTAAGATTACTGTTTGAATCTTAAAATTTATTTATGTACAATTAATGTGATTCAAATCAATTCAATTGGGACCTAGTTCTCTACTTTGCATACTTTGTTTCAGTTTTTTCGCAAAAGAATTTCTGTTTAAAACCCGTACAAAAATAGGATTTCTTTAGGCTATATAAGATCTACTTAAAAACCTTATTGAGCTTATTTTCCATCATATAGTTTAAAGACAATTGGATAGGCCAGGAGTTCAGACATGTGGTTCTATAAGCCTACCACTTTCAAGAATACGGTGGCCTTCTAGTGACCAAGCTCCAAGGTGCATGCCCTTTTAAAGCAAGGCACACATTCTTGAAAAAAAATAATAATTATACATTAAAAACGCAAACCTGAATTTTAAAAGAAATTAAACGAGGCAGTTAAGTTTAAGGCCAGTTTATTTTACTTTGTACAAAAATGCAAATCAAACAATGTTTTTTGTTATGTATCCACATTCTTAACTCCATTATTGTTTAACCTTAGAAGTTAGGCCATCTGGTTACCTATCCAACATTTCCAAGATCAGGACTTCAAATTTGAGCATGCATTAGGAGAGTTGTGGTTAAAATATAAGCACACAATCTATAATGGAAATCCCTGGTCTCTTGGTATTTTAATCTCAAGATAAGAATCCTGTTCCCTAATCACAATCTATGATGGGTGTTCTCTTCGGAACCCAGGGTCCTCTGGAATAGGAAATTTCATAAAGGCAGAACCATTAGCAGCACTACAGAAACTGAGATAGGGATATTTATTAAATTTCA
Organism: Nelumbo nucifera; assembly: GCF_055504915.1. Lineage (NCBI taxonomy): Eukaryota > Viridiplantae > Streptophyta > Magnoliopsida > Proteales > Nelumbonaceae > Nelumbo > Nelumbo nucifera. Next base: position 185,863,215 of record NC_142649.1, on the reverse strand, counting down.
AGAAGATTGTGACAGGTGACCCAATGGTAGTTCTGAGAGGTTGAAAAACAGATTATTTTACATTTTTACTTTGTAAACAGATTTGCTGATGCTTTCACAAAACAAGTAGTGCATAGGGATCGATTCTTTTGGGCTCAGTTGTAAGATAAGCAATGTTAGTGGGATAGGCAGGTGCCAACTTGCCTGTGCATAGGGAAGCTTGCTATCAGTGTAATGACTCATTCCTTTTATAAATTAATAAAAGATTTATCAGTTACTAATTTTAAAAAAAAACAAAAAAACTTATAGTGGGTAGATTCTACGAGCCTTTAGGTTAACAAAAGGACTCTAAAGCCTTTTTGTGTGATATGTCTCCATACAACATAAAATTGATTGCTCCAGGAATATGATTCAATATACAAGAATTAGGTTTCATGCCTTTTCCTGAATCAAGTCCCAGATGGCATTGGGCCAAGAGAGTAGGTTTGAATTAGGGGTGGTCATTCTTAGACTGGCCTGGCCTGGGACCACAATATGTATATTACACTATATGTATAAAATATATTATAAAATATAATATCATGTATTATATGTAAAAATTATATATACAAATATATTTTATTTTATATTAAATATTTTATATAAAAGTTTTGATTTAGGTTATACATGTTCATGTGTCAACTCATGGTGTTACACTCACTATGAGTCAACTCACATATGACAGTTATCCTATTAGGCAAGCCTTTCTTTTTACATAGAAGATGGAACCAAGGCATTAGTTCACATTTGGTTACTATTAGAGCTTCCCTTTGACTTTAACAAAAAATGACTGTAGAGTGACCTCAGCAGATTCAGTTATCAAATGTTAGTAGCCTTTTGCTGGCTCCAGGACCTGTAGACAGGCTCTTATGAATGTAGTCTCAAGACAAACAAATCTCTCACAAGTCACAAATAGAATCATGAAGAATAAAAGAAAATTACGACAAGAAGATCCAATAAGATTGTAAAATGAGTCCTTTTTTTTCACAAATCAAGTAGAGTCACAGAAAACTCAGCACAAGACCCCCAATGGACTCACCAAGAATTGTTATTGATCATTATATCCAAAGAAAAAGAACCAAAAGGACATCATTCTCCTTTATAGCAATAACATGGACCTTGTATAGACTTGTTTCACCAAGGGCCACAGCTCGGTACAATAGTAAAATCCCAACCCCATAAGTAGGAGAGCGAGTTTGAATCTGAAAGTGGCCACTTTGTGAAAAAAAAAATGTCAAATATTAGGTCCATATCCAGTCCACCCTTCACAAGACCCCAGATAGCAAGGACCAGCATTGGATAATGGCCTTGTAAGATTTATTTCATTTATCCAAAACTATAGTTGGCATGCCTTCAGCATTGGATAGTTTCACTTATCCAAAACTTGTTTCACTTATCCAAACCCCGGATAGCAAGGAACTTCTAAAAGTCGGCTTTCTGATCCATTACAAGTTTGACATATAACTTCTAATAAGGAAACAACATTTACAATCAATAATCTAAAAAATGAACCAGAGTGATCAACTTGTGAAAAATGTTTCCTCCAAGTTGTTTACCTAGTGAAACTATTAAAGCCATCAAAAACCCTAGACCCGATCAGGAATCCAGTTCACCTATTCAACCATTCAGTCAACAATGGTTTTGGAAACATTGTTTAAAACTAATATTCCTAGTTTACTACCAAAATAAGTCCTATTATTAGAACAGTAGAACTCTTTCAAAAACTTGCCTATTCATAAATTAGACAAAACTAAATTGATGTAATCATGCAATCTTAGTTTTGTTGGATAGGTAATTGTTGCCTATTTAACTACCAAAAAAATCACGCAAAATAGACAAGAATAGACAGGTTTATAGCCTTTTCACTTTGATTTTCAGTTGAGGCCTAAATAACTCAAAATATCATCTCCATTGCATTTAGCACCAGGCAGTTCCAATCATCTTAGGAAGCTGTTAAGTTCAACATTGGTGACTGCTTTTATGGGAATTGGGAGCCTTTGGTACTGGTGCAGGTTTTAGGGCTATAAATGGTATCCCATTGTCCAAATCTGTATTCACATTTGATAAGGTTAAGAGTGATCTGGAATTTTTTCTTTTTTTGGTCAAAAGATTTTTCAATCAAACAGACAAAAGAATGATAGGAAGACCAAAATACATACACCAATTAAAAGAGACCATATTTAATTCAATATGATCCATTTGATTCAATTTAAATATATATGCTTATGTATACTTATATTGTATCTATTAGTAAAAGTAAAACTAGTTTGGATGTTGTATATTAACTAAAGAGTGGTAGGTCCAAGCTTCATACTAGTAATTTTGAATTCATTTTGTTCATGATAAACAATATCAACGTTATTTTATTAATAATGTAGTATTTTGTTCATTTCTAGTTTAATTTTTAAATGTTATTTAATATCTGATTTGATCCAATACATTTGCAGCCCTAGCAGATTGTTATGAATGTGATCCTATGGCAAATGATTATTGAGTGGATTACTGGATACTCCTTTGGCCCCTGCTTGACATGTCATCATCATAAAAGAGACACGAAAGCCTCCATGTCTTGAGTGAACAGCTCAGTTAGGTGGACAGTCAACTAATTTGAATGATAGCTTGGTGAAGAGCAGAAATTGGTCATGGGAGTGCTAATAAGTTTTTATTCATCTAATTGTTGTTCTAAGCTCTTCGTCATCTTTTATAGGAATAGGCCCTTCAATCAGATTAATTGTTGTTCTAGCTCTGTATATATCTCTTTGATCATCATCAATCTTACCCCTGCACATACAGAGAGACTGTTTCCAAGATTTAAACCCTAGTCACCCAGATCGCAATCGAGCAACCCAACCATTGCGCCAAGGCCCACCCTCATCAATCAGATTTTTATTATTGATAAACAATAATTTATAAGGGAACATATACTTTTTAATATTTATGCTTTATTAGCTACTATCTCAAAATTGTGGAAGGCGTAACCACAAAATAATTGTGTTGAATCAAGTCTATAAATTAAACCATTAGTAACTGTTTTAACAGCTGTGTTTCAGCAGTTCAAACCAGTAGAGAGGAAGGAAGAAGAAGAAGAAGAAGAAAGTCGAACCCGATAGCCAAACCCTATCAGTCAACCATAATGTAGATTAGTCTCTAATTAATTGTACAATGACTAAACTGCCCCAACTTAAGTATGGGACAGGAAGTCTATATTAGAACTGCCACATAAGCACATAACTTAACTGAATAAAATGAATAATCTACCCTTATTCGGCTAGCTCTAACACTCCCCCTCAAGCTGGAGAATATATGTCATATAATCCCAGCTTGTTACATATATAGTTCACTCTCCCTGAGCTTAAGCCTTTTGTAAACAAATCTGCCCATGGATCACTTGAGCCCACATGTTCTGTGCTTATCTCTCCAGTAAGGACCTTCTCCCTCACAAAGTGGCAATCAATCTCTATGTGCTTTGTTCTCTCAGGAAAAATAGGGTTAGATGAGATGTGAAGTGCAGCTTGATTGTCACAGTACAATTTCATAGGTCCGTCCATGGAGAATCCGATTTCTTGTAGGAGATTCCACAACCATACTAATTCACATGTAGTGTGTGTCATGGCTCTATATTCGGCTTCAGCACTACCCCTTGCCACAACGGTCTGCTTCTTACTCTTCCATGTCACAAGATTTCCTCCAAGAAATGTGCAGTAACATGTAGTAGATCTTCTATCTGACACTGAGCCTGACTAATCTGCATCTATTACCCAATTACCTCAAGTCTTCCTCCCGGTTTGTACAATAACCCACGGCCTGGAGCTCCCTTCAGGTACCTTACAATTCTAAGAACTACATCCTAGTGAGGTATCCGAGGGTTCTGCATAAATTGGCTCACCACACTGACTACAAAGGAGGTGTCAGGTCTTGTTATAGTCAAATAGTTCAGCTCCCCCACTAACCGTCTATATCTTCCAGGATCATCAAATATTTCCCTTGTATCACTACTCAACTTAGCATTTGGTTCCATTGGAGTTTCAGCCGATTTTGCACCTAACAGTCATGTTTAATCTAGCAAATCAAGAACATATTTTCTTTAGCACAAGTTTACACCTTGTTTTGATCTGGCAACTTCTATACCCAAGAAATACTTCAACTTCCCAAGGTCTTTTGTTTGAAAATGGTTTTGCAAAAAGACCTTTAGTTTCTAAATCCCCAATTTATCACTGCCAATTATGACAATATCATCTATATAGACCACTAGTAAAATCTTTCCGGCTTCTGAATCATAGCTGAACACTGAGTGGTCAACCTAACATTGTTTCATTCCAAAATCCTTCACTTCACTAAACTTCCCAAACCAAGCACAAGGCGATTGTTTCAACCCATAAATTGCCTTTTTAGTCTGCACACCTTACCATCCTCCCCCTGAGCAACAAACCTAGGTGGTTGCTCTATATATACCTCCTTCATAAGGTCACCATGAAGGAAGGCATTTTTAATGTCAAGTTGAAACAAGGGCCAATCATACATAACTGCCAAGGAAAATAAGGCACGGACAGAGCCAATTTTAGCCATTGGAGAGGTCTCAATATAGTCCACCCCATACAATTGTGAATAACCTTTAGCAACAAGTCTGGCCTTCAAATGCTCCACGCTACCATCCGGAAAGTATTTAACAGGATACACCCATTTACAACCCACAACATGCTTACCAGGAGGAAGAGTAGTGAGCTCCCACATTTGAGTATGTTAAAGGGAAGAGAGTTCCTCCTCCATTGTTGGATGCCACCCAGGTGAGGTAAGAGCCTCCTAGACATTCTTAGGTATAGAAATAGATGATAACACTAAAACAAATTGGCGATGTGAAGTGGAAAGACGAGAGACTGAAACAAAATTAGAAATGAGATGGAGGGTACAACTACATTTACCTTTCCATAAAGCAATGGGAAGATCAAGTCCTGAAGGTTCTGGGACAGGAGCAACAATAGGATCCACAGACAAGGTAGAAGCTGGAGGAGGAGCCGGTGTCTGTTGATGAGTATATACGTGCCGGATCAGTGGTCATTCAGTAGGAATCTGCATTAGTGGAGGTGAAGGGTCAGCCCCAACTGGAACAACCGGAACGGGATCACGAAATGGAAGAGGAAGAGGAAGCAAAGGTGGAGATACCGATACTTCAGGTCCCGAGAAGAAGGGGACAAACTCAAAAATGTGACATCGGGACAGACATAGAACTTCCGAGTAATGGGATTGTAACACTTATACCCTTAATAGAGCGTGCATCCAGCTTGTCTATCACAGGACTCAGATTGTGAGCAAAGCACACACAGCCAAAGACTCGGGGTGTTAAAGGAAAGGGAGACAAGGTGGGGAACAAAATAGAAAAGGGAGACGACCATGAAGGATGAAGGAGGGCACCCGATTAATAAGGGAGACGAGGTGGGGAACAAAACTCCAAAATCATTTAGGAACACTCATATGATGAAGAATAAACTGAGCAGTTTCAAGGAGATGACGGTTCTTTCGTTCAGCCACCCCATTTTGTTGAGGAGCGAATGCACATGAAGTTCGATGAATGATGCCATGTTGTTCTAAATACTGTTTAAAGGAATTAAGAAAATATTCATGACCGTTATCTGAACGAAGAACTTTGATTGGAACACCAAATTGTGTACGTATTTCAGTATGGAATTTTTGAAAAATGGAAAATAATTCACTCCTTTCTTTCAATAAATAAATCCATGTCATCCTTAAACAATCATCATCAATAAAAGTGACAAAATACTTGTAACCATTATAAGACTATTTTAATCGGACCCCAAACATTTGAATGAACTAAAGCAAAAGGATTCAACATATGACTATCAACTCTAGGACTGAAGGAAACCTGATGGTGTTTCCCATACTGACATGACTCACACTGTAAAGATGACAAATGACTCAAAGACAGAACCAATATCTTGAGTGCCTTGAGAGATGGATGTCCTAGCCGACAATTCTATTGTAGAGGAGTGAGTGAAGCCTAAAGTGCAATTGACGATCCACCACTGTCAAGGTAATACAATCCACCGGCTTCATGCACCCCACCAATCTTCTTCCCTGTCTTTAGATCCTGAAAAACACAAAAGGAAGGGAAAAATGTAATAGAGCAATTGGTCTTAGTTAATTTACTGACTAACATATGATTGAATGGAAATTTAGGTGCATATAGAACAAATGATAAAGAAAGAGAAGTCGTGTCAAAATTACCAAAACCACAGATGGGAGAAGAGGAACCGTTGACAAGGGTAACAGTTTGAGATGTGGAAGTTTCAGAGAGGGAAGATAACACACCTGGAGTCCCGGTCATGTGATCAGAGGCTCCAAAGTCAATAATCCAAGGAGAGGGTTTGGATGCCAAACAAGCTATACCTAAGTGTGCAAGAGTGGCTGTAGTATGTTGTGAAGTAGCCTGGAGGAACCTCTCATACTCATCGCACGATACACCCATCATCGTCTTCCCGGAAAAAGATGTAGATGTGGAAGGTGTTAGATTTGTCTGTTGGTTATCACTAACATCAACCCCACCAGCTACTGCATGATTAGCCCGTGTAGAAGGTGCGCCATGGAGATCATAACGGAAAATTCACTAAATGTCCGTCCCTGCCACAATGAGTACACTTCCTAGTAGAGTTACATTTTCCTTTACCACGGCCTCCCCCTGAATCGCGACCACCACCACGGCCAAATATGGAACCACCACAACCTCCTTGGAAAGCATGTCCTCCCCCTCTAGTACCATGTCTACCTCCTCTAGCTATCACAAATGCTGATTTGTCAGACGGCGTGGGACTCTCTGTAGATCCCAAAGAAATCCTACAAAGCCATGCAAGAGCTTCCTCAAGTGTATGAAGAGTAGAGCCTCCCAATATTTGGGCCCTAACTAGTTCATACTCTGATTTCAACCCCACTAAGAACCTAGTGACATCCAGTTGCTCCCTCTGTTGTTGCTGAACCTTAACATCTGGAGTGAGGGGATGATAGACATTAAGTTCAATTCTGAGGTTCTTCATACTGGCATAGTACTCTTCTAGGGTTTTATTCCCTTGCTACAAATCGAAATACACCTGATAGAGCTACAATACCCTTGTAGTATTATCCATGGTTCAAAGTATCGATACGCCTCTACATATCAGCAAAGACGTATCGGTACTTAGATTAACACGGAAATAGGGTTTTTTTTAGTTTTTTTTTCAAAATTTGGTTTTTGGGGAGTAAAAACAGGGTATCATATCGATACTTGTAACTAGGACCCAAAAGAAACGACACGATACGCCCGATACGAGGCGTATCATATCGATATTTTGAACCTTGGTATTATCCTGCCCAGAATAAAGCTTCTTGGCATGTTCCCATATGTCCTTAGCTATATCTAAGAACAAAAAGTTGGTACTTATTTTGGGTTCCATACTGTTCAATAACCATGTCATGATTTGGGCATCTTCCTGTACCCAGTCATCAAACCCTGGAGAGTCAGATGATGGTTTATCTTCCTTCATGTGTTTCACTTTCCTCTTTTCCTTGAGGAAAACTTCCACTAACTTTGCCCATGGCACATAATTCTCACCATTAAGTTTAATTGAAGCCATCTGCACACCCAGAAAGTCAGAGGGGATCCTCATACTCGGTTTCTAATCACTAGAACCATCTCTCATTGCTGCCATTATGTCCCCCACTGCTATTTCTAATGCTGAACTCTCAGTAACCAACCAAATATTGCTGTCAAAGCAATACTACAGCAGTCTCCAAAACACTGATAACAATCTCACAACTAGTCACAATCAACAACTTGATGTAAACTAACATTCAGCTTAAGAACTGGATGTTTCAACCAGATTCGGCTGCCATCCAAATTAAAACATTGATGAAAACTGAAAGCTGAACCACTGTAGTTGAAGTAGCAGAGAAGAGGAGAAGAAGAAGAGATGCTGAAAATGTCGAACTGTACTAGCCAGTCGACCAGTTCTTTATTTATAGATGAATATAGTACAAGGTACAAGAAATTACTGGGATGCCCCTGATTAGTGATGGGACACCCAGATGACTTAAATCATTAAACAGGATTAGGCCCATTAACACAAGCCCAGTTACAAGATAAGTTAAATATAAGAATGGGCTAATAAGAACTCTTATCAGCCGAACATCACTCTAACATTCTAACACTCCCCCTCAAGCTAAGCATAGATATCAATCATGTTTAGCTTGCCAAGTATGTCCCTGAACTTCGTTGATGCCAGCCCTTTAGTTAATACATCTGCAATCTGCATCTCTGATGGAGTATAAGGCACACAGAGTTCTCCTGAAATAATTCTCTCTCTGACAAAGTGTCGATCAATTTCAATATGTTTTGTCCTGTCATGCTGCACAGAATTGTTGGCAATGTTGATAGCAGCTTTATTATCACAATACAGCTTGAGAGGACCCTCTGTCTTGATACCAAGCTCATTAAGGAGAGTCTTGAGCCATAAGAGTTCAGCAACCCCGTGTGCCATAGCCCGGTATTCTGCTTCTGCACTTGATCTAGCCACAACATTCTGCTTCTTACTACGCCATGTGACTAGGTTTCCTCCCAAGAATGTACAGTAACCTGGGGTTGATTTTCTGTCTCCAACAGACCCAGCCCAATCAGCATCAGTGTAGGCTTCAATTTCAAGTCTGCTGTTTTTTCTGAATAAAATTCCTTTCCCTGGGCAAGTCTTCAAGTATCTGAGGATTCTTTCCACTGCTCTCATATGAGGGGTCTTTGGTGAGTGCATGAATTGACTGACAACATGCACTGCATAGGCAATGTCTGGCCGAGTAAGGGACAAGTATATCAGTTTTCCTACCAACTTTTGGTACCTTTCCTTATCACAGTATTCTTCACCCATTGATTCTTGTAATCCATGGCTTGGTTCTATTGGAGTGTCTGCTGGCCTACACCCCATCATGCCTGTTTCCTCTAGGAGATCTAGCACATACTTTCTTTGACATATGTAGATTCCTTCTCTTGATCTAGCAACTTCAATTCCAAGAAAGTATCTCAGATTTCCCAGGTCTTTGATCTCAAACTCTGAAGCTAAGAACTCCTTCAGCCTCTTCAACTCTCTCACATCATTTCCAGTAATCACCATATCATCCACATACACAATGAGTGCTGTAAGTTTGTCATCCTGTCTCCTTGTAAACAATGTATGATCTGCACTGCTCTAAGTGTACCCTACTTTCTTCATGGCCAAACAAAGTCTCTCAAACCATGCCCGGGGAGATTGCTTCAAACCATATAATGCTTTCCTTAGTTTACATACCTTCTTTCCAACATCATATCCAGGTGGGGGTTCCATGAATACCTCTTCATGAAGATCACCATTTAGGAAGGCATTCTTCACGTCTAGCTGATGAAGTTCCCAAGAGAATTTTGCTGCTAGTGACAGTAGAACCCTGATTGTGTTGAGCTTTGCTACTGGGGCAAAGGTTTCCTTGTAGTCAATTCCTTCCTTTTGTGTAAACCCCTTTGCCACGAGTCTGGCCTTGTACCTCTCAACTGACCCATCTTCCCTGTGCTTTACTGTGAATACCCACTTGCACCCAACAGTGCCTTTCCCTTCAGGCAGGTCCACCAATTCCCATGTCCTTGCTTTCATTAGGGCTTTCATCTCCTCATTCATGGCTTCTTTCCACCTTGGATCAGATGCCGCCTCTGAATACCTGGAAGGGACACATACAGAGGAAAGAGCAGACACAAAGGAATGATAGGCAGGGGATAAGTGTGAGTAAAAAACAAAATCGGCTATGGGATGCCGAGTGGTACAAGAACGAACAGGCTTACGGAGAGCAATAGGAAGATCCAAATCTGAATTGAGTGAATCAGAATTACCTTGGATTGCAGAGACAGATTGATCTGAGTTCAACTGGTTGCAATCATGAGGTTGAGGGGCCTTCTTCCTTCTACTGTATGTAAGTATCTCTTTCTCTTGTTTACTGGAACCTTCAGAAGTATCAGCCGAATCTGGAGAAGCAACTGGCACAGTGGAAGTCTCACTAGGTTGACCCGGAATGTTATAGCTAGTAGTAGTGGAAGGTGCTGAAATGGGAACAAAAAAGAAGGGAGAATGAGAATCCTCTTCCAACCCACTACTCTCCCCCTGAAGAGGATTCTGAGAAGACTCGAAATAGGGTTGAAACTCAAAAAAGACTACATCCCTGGTGACATATTTTTTCTTGGAGACAGGATCATAACACTTATACCCCTTCTGCGTAGGAGAGTACCCCAAAAATATTCCCTTTGTAGCCTTAGGATCCAGCTTGGTCTTCTTTGGATCTTTCACATGTATGAAGCATGTACAACCAAAAACCCGCGGGGGAAGAGGAAATTCTGGAAGAGTGGGACACAAAACAGAGAAAGGGGTCTTCATACCCAGTACCTTACATGGCATCCGATTTATCAGGTATGATGCAGTGAGAACAGCTTGAGACCAATATTGCTTGGGCACATTGTGCTGGAAAAGAAGGGCTCGAGCTGTCTCCAATAGATGTCTGTTCTTGCGCTCAGCGACCCCATTTTGCTGAGGGGTGTAAGCACACGATGATTGATGTAACATGCCTGCATCTTCCATGAATGAGTTCAGGGATCTTTCAAAGTATTTAGCTGCATTGTCTGAACGGAATTGCTTGATCTTTTTATCAAATTGTGTTTCAACCATCTTGCAAAACATCATAGTTATCTAGGGAACTTCTTCACGTCCTTTCAATAGATAAATCCAAGTGCACCGAGAATAATGGTCAATAAAACTGATGAAGTAACGGAAGCCATCAATGGAAACAATGGGTGAAGGACCCCAAACATCAGAATAAACCAAGTCAAAAGGGGCTTGAATTTCATTACTAGAAATTGGATACATTGATCTACATTGTTTTGACATTTGACACACATCACAAATTAAACTTTGACTCGAAATGCCCTTACATAATTCGGGAAACAACATTGCTAAGGAAGAAAAGGACAAATGACCTAGCCTAGCATGCCACAAGTGCAGCCTAGCTATTGACTCCACACTCTCCGGACTAGTAGTAGAAGCTTGCATGGCTGAGCTGACATCTTCATCAAAGTAGTAGAGGCCCCCATACTCATGACCACTCCCAATCGTTCTCCTCGTCAATCTGTCCTGGAAGACACAATGAGAAGGAAAGAAAGTTATACTGCAGTTCAAGTTTTTTGTAAGCTTTGAAACAGACAACAGATTTGAGGTAAGACTAGGAACATGTAAGACTGATTTAAGAGAGAGATCCTTGCTTAGGTCAACCACCCCCTTTCCAGAGATGGCGGAGAGGGACCCATCAGCTACTCTCATCTTATCCTGGCCAGACAACAAATGATATGTGGAGAATAAGGAGGACATATGTGTCATATGGTCAGTGGCTCCGGAATCAATCACCCAAGAGGTAGAATTAATGGAACTAGATGCACTAAATGCAGAGGTTGTACCTGATTTGGCAAGAGAGGTGGAAGCTAAAGAATTGTTCTTCAGACGGGCTAATGCCCGACTGAGAATCTCTACCTCACTAGCTGTGAAGCCCAAAGTACTTGGTCCAGAGGAGTCGGCAGCCTGCCTTGCGGCGGAAGATGACACTGTCTGAATACTCTGTGAGTTGTCACTACTGTTGTTGGTGGCAAGATTCCCACTTGCTGTGTGGCCCTTCTGTTGCCTTTTGTCCTTTCTCAGAGCAGCTGGCTTCAGATGAGGGTACAGGACCCAACATTTCTCCTTTGTGTGTTTCTCACCACCACAATGTGTACACTTGAGGGACTGACTTCTTGTCTGAAAATCTATTCCCCTTAGTGGAGAGTAAGGCTGAATGCTCTCCAGGTTGTTCTGTTGACTGTGTCTGGGAGTCAACTTGCATCTCCTTTCTCCTTACTTCTTCATTCCTCACCAGGTAGTAGACATGGTGAAGCTCAGGTAATTCATCTCTCCCTAGAATCTGTGACCTTATACCTTCATATACAGGGTCAAGACCCGCCAGAAACTTGAAGGCTCTGCCCTCCTCAATCTGCTTATCATGCCTCCCCTTATCATTAGCATTTTCCCAATCCAAAATCAAATGGTGGTCAAGCTCTTCCCAGAGGCCTTCCAGTGTTGCAAAGTAGGTTGCCATGGACATGTCTCCTTGCCTTAGGGCTGCAATGTCTTGGTTCAGCCTGTAGATTCTAGCATTGTTCTTTTTCTGGCCATATGTCTTAGATACTTTCTCCCAAATTTTAGCAGCTGTGGGGAAGTGATGAACAGTTCTAGCCACCCTAGGAGTCATAGAGGCCAGCAACCAAGACATGACTGTGGCATTTTCCTTACGCCACACGGTGTATTCAGGACTGCCAATTTCTGGTTGTTTCTTGTCTCCATCCAAATAGCCAGTGAGGTCACGAGAGGTAATAAACAGTCTTGCTGAGACAGACCACTCTCTAAAGTTATATTCATCCAATAGCACACTTGTAATCTGCAAGCTATGCAGATTAGGGTTCTCCAGGTTTGAAGACCTTATAAGAGGTCTGTTATCTTTAGAAGAAACTTCACTGGATAGTGATGACATCCTAACTTCGGTCAAGGAGTTGTTTACAGTACTGTTGGTGGTTCTGGTTAGGGCTGGCCGAAGTAGTCACAGAGTTCACAGTGCTGATAGCACACAGGATAGGCTTCACTTGGACTAAACCAGTTCGGGTACAGCAGCAAGAAAAAAAAAAAATTCTGTAACTGAACCAGTTCACAGAGCTGGAGTAGGGCTGGTAACCGACCTGGAAATGATCAGTAACTGAAGTCGCCACAGTCTTGTAAAGGTTTTTTCTGAACCAGTTCTGATGCAGGTTCTGATTAGCTGAAGTAACCTCAGCAGGTCCTGACAGCTCGCAACACAGTTTCAGACTTGCCGAGACTGTCACAGTTCTGAAGCAGCTCTGTTACAGCAGCTAAAAGTGTCCTGGGCTAGTAACCGACCTGTGCTATGTAGACTCCACTTTGCACTTCGAGTACTGCTACTGTAAAGGGAGTTTCCCTCCTTACAGACAACACTAGGACTGCTGAAATCAGTCCTCAACTAGGTCTGTCCTATACAGACCTCTTCTTAGCAGCCGAATAGCTGCTAACTACTAGAAACTAGTAGGACTCCAGCTTCAGGGTCTTACCTCCCTTGCGCCCTACAACCAAGGGAAACCCTAGGTCGAACCTTGTGTTGTTCTCCTGCAACCCTAGGGTTTCACAGCAGCAACCCAGATAAAAAAAAAGGTGAACTACAGCAAGAAAGATGAGATGGCGTCAGCAGTAACCAGGAAAGTGCTCAATGCTCTGATACCATGAAAGCTGAACCACTGTAGTTGAAGTAGCAGAGAAGAGGAGAAGAAGAAGAGATGCTGAAAATGTCGAACTGTACTAGCCAGTCGACCAGTTCTTTATTTATAGATGAATATAGTACAAGGTACAAGAAATTACTGGGATGCCCCTGATTAGTGATGGGACACCCAGATGACTTAAATCATTAAACAGGATTAGGCCCATTAACACAAGCCCAGTTACAAGATAAGTTAAACATAAGAATGGGCTAATAAGAACTCTTATCAGCCGAACATCACTCTAACATTCTAACAAAAACTACTAGGCTGAGGTATTCGGCCACTTCTTTCAGCACGAAAAAAAATATTTATTTTCTGTTCACACCACTACTGACAACCCAGAAATATTAGTCACCATTACAGCACCACAACAACTCAAGCAACCACACACAAACCCTCTTGAAATTGTTCAGTAGAGGGTAAACACCACAAACACCACCACATGACTAGGGCTGTCACACATGGTGACAGCAGTATTAGACTGATATCCTAGGGCTGCCGCACCTTCCTAACACTTGTAATAGGGATTGCGGCAGTCCCAAAAAAAATAAATAAACAGGTGCCGCACTTATCAGATTCGCAGCTCAGAGAAGAAGAAAAAAGGAGAGAGAACTTGAAGTCGCAGGCTTCTTCTCCTTCGTTTATGGCTCTGGTTCCATGTTTTAACAGCTGTGTTTCAGCAGTTCAAACCAGTAGAGAAAGAAGAAGAAGAAGAAGAAGAAGAAGAAGAAGAAGAAGAAGAAGAAGAAGAGTTGAACCTGATAGCCAAACCCTATCAGTCAACCATAATGTAGATTAGTCTCTAATTAGCTGTACAATGATTAAACTGCCCCCACTTAAGTATGGGACAGGAAGTCTATATTAGAACTGCCACATAAACACATAACTTAACTGAATAAAATGACTAATCTACCCTTATTTGGCTAGCTCTAATAGTAACTAAAAAAAAGCCAAGTACCCTACCAGTCTTTGCATGTTACACAAGCAATTGATTCTTCTTTTACATCACTGCAGCAGCATGCACAAAAAGCTTTCTCTTCACAATTCTTTGAATTTCCATAAATGTACAGAGATCCATCCAGTGTATGCTTGATCTGCAGAGTAATAAAATTACCTATCAAAGGATCTCTGGAGAAGTAATAAATGTTATGTTTCTTTTCTTGAACAAGAATAGCATATCAAGGCTACAAAGTACATTAAAGATAAGTTAAACCCGCACCTTAATAAGAGCATTTAGCAATGGATTTACACCATAAACTAAAGGTCCAATGATGTTCTTGCAACGAAGAAACCAATTTTCAACTTTGTTGATTTCAGATGCCACCAGATCTAGTTCTGGACAACTAAAGGCATTGGACTCCCCAAGTTCCTGAAATGGAATGATACAATTATGTATAGCCAACTTAAGGAACTGACTTCTCCATATCATAACCTAATTTGCTATCATAAAAGTATTTTGAATTTGCTAAATATATGGCATATCATGCAGATGCAGGGATTTCAAGAAACATAGTTAGCTCTGTTGTCTACAAGTTAAAACTGCTATTGAAGTTGCAGCTCCACAGTTGTGCCCAGACTTCAAGATGATCCAATAAAATTTGATCCATCAGCATGCAAAGCCATTGGGCTTCACAAACGTACATCCAACACCCATCTCTCCAAGTGGATCTACATCCATTAAACACTCCTCAGTCACTTTTGAAGATGAAAGACGTCTCAGATAATAAAATTATTAGAAAACTTCCTCCACATGTATTTCTGGTTGCTGGTTTGTTCCTACAGCCAACCAACCTTATAACTCATCTAGAGTTGGCTGACTGCCTTCAATCCATCCAATCAAGCAGCTCTGTAGAAAAGTTTCTCTCTCTGCTACTCCCTCTTCAAAAACCACTACTCTGTTGCCTGCTCCTGCCACCTGTACAGCTGCTTGACAACAGTCATTGATCCCACAGACCACTGTTGGGTTCACCACTGGTATCTTATCTAGTGATGACTTGAACAGTGTTCACAAAACAACTTCTTCCAATAACCTCTTTTATATTTAATGCATTGCCATTGAAGAAGAAATCTTTATGACTTAAAAAACAAATAATTTCTAAGAGGTATTTTAAGGCAAAGAAGCATGGATGATTATCAATAGAAAAGATGAAGGATCTTTAACCCATGACATAAGAAATCAAATTTAACCAGGCACAGCACACGTCGCATTACCTTGAGTTGTACTAATACAGACCAAGACTGTTCCCCAAATTTAGAGTTGAAAAATGCATGCACCTGCTCCTGCCAGGACCTGTGTTTGCAGTATCAATGCGATAAATAACAACAGAAAGCATTTGGTAGTTGGATGAAATCAGACTATAACACAAAGTAAGCACCACAAGAATTAAATGTAAAGATTAGGAAATTATAAAAATATCCCAATATTCCATATTTTATAATTTAATTATTTTATCAAACTGAACATTTTAAAGAAAATTTGCTTCTCATTTCAACTAAGCCGTGTCACACCATATGAGGTCAGTTACATGAATCTTGTTCTGCCATTCCACTCAGTTTAGTGCCATATCCAATATTATGGCTGTACAGGATCCTATGTTTATAATTTAATCATTGGTTCATATAGTGGAAAACAATTTGAGGGTTTACAATTTAATAATCAATAGAGAGAGATGGAGGGTGTCACCCATAGAATTAGAGCAGGATGGAGTATGTGAAAACAGGAACTATGTGAGTTGAGTAAAATAACAAATAAGTAGACAGATTGCATTTGATGCAAATGTCCAAATGTAAGAGAGAGCCTCAGAGCAACCTCAAGCAAAAAAAATAAAATGTCTTCCAGTATTTTAGCTTTATACCATTGAGCTTTGACGTTTGAGTTCAGTTAAATAACAATTAATCAGACAGATTGCATTTGATGTGAATCTCCAAATAAAAGAGAGCCTCAAAGCAGCCTCAAGCAAAAAAAATAATGAAGCTCTCATCCTTGGAGTGGTTATTAACTTATTATCATGCGGGCTAAGGTGGCATGCTTCGGTGAAGCTCTCATCCTTGGAGTGGTCAGTGGAGAGTGGAAGGAACTCCAAAGTGATCATCTAGACACAATACAAAGGAGAGGGCCCTTGTTCTCTTCAATACCACATTGGAGAACGTATATTTTTTTAATAGCTCTTTCAAGTTGGTCACAAGGTCAGATAAACAGAACTGTTGATATTCATGCTAGATAAGCAGTAAACAGGGAAGACCTGCATTAGGGGACAGACATGTTGTAGCAATAACCGAAAAAGGGATGATTCAAAGATAAGCTGATGGGTTGAAATTGCGTTTCTCTTTTTATCAGTAACAAAAACCTTATTAAATAATACATTAAACCACAATTGCTAGATAAGCAATTCTGTTTCTTCTTTTATCCTGTGTTTCTTCATGTTTTAAAAAGTACATACAATATGTCAATATCTTTTGACAAGCAAAAAAGTTTTTGTGGCAAAAATGGTTGAAGTAAACCATATAAAAAATGCTATAGCTACCAATTAAATAATACTTCGTTAGAAAAATGGAAAATACAAATTACTCAAGAAACAAAAACATAAGAAAAGGAAGATAATTGCATCAAACCACTAGAGAACTCACTTGTGCTTCTCAATGGCATTTACTAGTCGAGCAGCCACGATAGGAAAAGGGACTTCAATCCTCTGTAATTTGCAGGTATCCATGCATAAATAATCTAAAACAGCATGAACAATAACCATATCCTGTACAATCTACTGTTTCCTTGGCAACTAAAATAAATAAACAAATAAGCCAAAGATATAATGAATACCTGAGTTTCTTCCAGAACTTCTTCAACATCACTCAATTTACATCTTCTCTGAGTAGAAGAGTGAGGAAAAACAGACAATGCTTCCCAAAGCCATCTAGCACCTTTTATCAATACACTCCCAAGACAGCTAGAGGCAAATGTTGCACAAAGGTTTTCTGAGTCCTTCATCAACCTCTCAACATCCTGTGAGACCAAATAGTGTAGTAGATATGTTATAGGCCATACCTTTCATAGCAAAACCACTGTTTTAAAACACGGAGGCATGATGTGAGGCGTTCCACTACCTAGAGGCGTGAGGCGTAATTCAGAACGCAAGAGGCATAAGCCTCCTAAACATAAGGAGGCTTAAGCCTCCTTAAGAGGAGGATGAAAAGGAAGGGGGGATCTCATTTTTTCTTTATTTTTAATAAAAATCTTTTATATTAAGAAGAATAAAGATGCATAACAGTAGTTCAAAGGGGGGGTACGCCTTCCCTTACTTTTCTTTCCTTTTCTCTTTTTTTCTTCTCTTTCCTTTCCTTTTCTTTCCCTTTCTTTTCTTTTCCTTTCCTTTCCTTTCCTTTCCTTTTTTTCTTTTTTCTTTTTTTTCTGTATTTTCATATCAGATGTGCATGAGGCGCAAGAGGCGTACGCCTCTAGCACACCTCATGAGAAAAGCGCAAGAGGCGCCTCGGAGGTGTCAGCGCCTCTGGCATACACCTCAGGGCGTTTCGGAAGCACCTCGCCTGGGCCTCCAGGCGTATGCCTCCCACACCTTTTAAAACACTGAGCAAAACTAAAAATATGAAGTAACTGGAAGGGGAAAAAAGTAGCTGAAAAAGATTCAAGAATCACATCATTATGTTAAAATCTGTTGCAAGCCAAGAGATTGGAATCACAAGTTCACAATGCACACATGCCAACAAACAAGCAAAAAGGATGTTAAGTTGATGCCAGTTCAGCACTTGATAGTATTCACTGATAAGTACATGCTTTGTAAAACTCCCAGGCTAAACATACACCTCACAAAGAAATAGCAACTCAACACAAAATTTGTGAAATCAACACCATGTCACTCAGCACAGGAGTAAATGTTTGATGACTAATGAGAGGAGACATATTACTCAGCAGATTTCACATAGATGAAAACTGTCAAGATGTGGAAGCAACGAATGGGAGAACATATGGCACGTGATGAGTAATAAAGTGTGGGATCAAGACCAAATGTTCTCTAAGTTATAATTCCATTTGATCTACTTTCATCCTCAGCTATGTGAAAACATGTAGAAAAATCATGAATTTTGTACAGTTAGGCAATTACTAATCCCTGATCCCACAATCACACACTTCCCTCAAGATTTTAGCAAGTTGTGCCAATCTAAGGGCCAGATAGAGGCCTACGAAAATCATTATTTCAAAGCCTCTTACTTTGCATTCAATAAGTTGTTGATATTTATTCAGAAGCCCTTGGATTAGGTTTAGAAATTAAGCTCTTGTATGTAGATGTTAGCAAAGTATTGTAAGAAAACCTTTTTCTTCATTATCTATTGTTTAAATCTCATTGAGGATTCAAAAATGAACGACACAGATCTGGGAATTGATGAGCATTGCGTGGCATCAGTGTAAGTAGTTGGAGGTTATAACAGAGCGATCATGGAAGATGAAAGGTTTATCCACTAATGCTTGGTCAGAAGCATTCCTTTTCATGTTTTAGTCGGAAGCATTCGATGTCCTTCGTCAGTGATGGAGGATTTTCAATTTCAATGGCTGTAAACTCTATCTAAAGAAGTGGACTCTGTTCATATGTGCTGTTCAGTCTCCAAAGGGATATGGTGATGGTGGGTGAGAATCTCCAGGATTCCAATGTATACTACTTAGTATTGAGCAACTTCAAGAAGATTGGCAATAAATTGGGTGGCATTATTGAAGCATGTGAGAACTAAGAATAGAGATTGGTGGACTCCGTGTGAGTCTTGGGTTGATTACGTTAGACCAATCAAGTTTTGGGCCCATTCACAAGCTGAGTGATTAGAGATCTGTTGTTGTATAGGACCCTCACCCAAGACAATGTCTAGGTGTATGTAAGCAATAATGCGCAAGTAGCAGGGTAAAAATATTCATTCAACACCAAACTGCACACAAAGTATAAAGCAAAACTAAGTGTACAACATTGGGCCTCACAAGAGAAGCTTCACCACAAATAACATCAGAAACAAAACCAAATGACAGCAACTGATTACATATTACAAATTAGCACCCAGTCCTGGGCATCCCCAATAGGTTTTCCAAGGTATTTGACATTGCCTTATCATCCAACAAAAAACCACTTGACAGTTACCCTCTACTTCCACATTCCATAAATCCTGCCTAGCCAACAACTTAAAATCCTGAACCAAGGCCAGAAGTTCAGCTCTTGAAGAATTCCCCCCACTCCTCAGCAGTGTTTTAAAAGCACAAGGGCCATTTTGCGCCCAAGGCACAAGTCACAGGTCAAGGTGCGCAACTTTTTGAAGCAAGGCGCAAAAATAAATAAATAAATAAATAAAAATTTCAAAAATGTGAAAAAAAATCAAAAAGATAAGCAAAATATTAATAACATTAAACACGTTATTAATTTAAAAATATAAAAAACTTAAATTTTAAAATAAATGCTTTAAAAAACCTATTATCTGAAATTAAAATCAATAAACATAACATGTAAAAGATATTTAAAATGAAAACTTAACAATAAAATCAAGCATAACATATAAAACATATTCAAGCATGTAAACTCTTAATCTCTTTATCTTTTTCCCCAATTTCATTACTTCAAATAACTAATGCAATGTTAAACATGCATTCCTGATTCTACAAGCCACCTTTGTACTAAGCCCCTTGAGGCAAGCCAAAAAAAGTCCATATCAAGTTCTTAAATTGTTAATCCCTATAAAAAAACGTTTTATAACTTTAAGTGTCTTTTAAAAATATCTTTTATTATGATAAATGAATGAGCAACATTAGAAAAAATGCACAGATTTTCAAAAGAAGCAAGCTGGGTTGAACTACAAGGCGCACCAGGCGCGCACCTTTTGAAAATGCTACACCTGGAACCTGCACAAGGTGCATACCCTAAAATGTGTCTTGCCTGTGTGCCTACGCACACCTGAGGTATGCCTTTAAAATCACTACTCTTGTGGGCCTCAGATTTCCAAGGCTACAACCGTCAAAGTTGAGCTTGAGCGTCTGTAAATCAGGAGGGGACCGATCAACTGTCCTATGTTGTCTTGTAACCTGAAACCCCATCACCACCTGCCACTCCCTAAGCAAATCATTGCTACAAATCACAGCCCAATGAGCTATCCTTACTTTTGTAAGTTCAAACATTTCCTCCACTTGTTTGCACTTTTCTTCAAAAATCCTTGCATTTCTTTCACACTATAAACCCCAAAGCACTGCTCTGCAAATGCATTGCCAAGCAATTTTTTGTCTGTGTAGGGCTTCCAAAAACATCTGTTTTAAATAGGTCTACTACTGCACCTGGCACCACCCAAGTTTTTCTGGACAACAGGAAGAAAAGTTGCCACAAACTAGAAGCATTGGAACAATGTTTTTTTTTTTTTTTTGAGAATATAGCATAGGAACAATTTAATAGTAGACAGTTACTATTTTCCACACTCTTCAAGCAAAGAACACACACATGAGGAGAGAGAGCTCAGTGTTTCCATTTCCTTTGGAGACCAATGTTTCCAACAAAAAAATACTTTACTTTAGGGGGAACCGGACTACACCATACCTCCTTAACCAGGAAAGGTTGAGATTCTGTAAGAGGATATAAGGATTTAAAAAAGGAGACACACGTAAAATAGTCACTGGTATTTGGCATTTCCCTATACCATGCTAGTGTTTTAAAAGCGTAAGGTGCAGCCGCAAAAAATAAAAAATAAAAAATAAAGCACAAGGGCCATTTTGCACCTAAGTCGAAAGGCAATGCACACGCCTTTTTGAAAAAAGGCATAAAAAATGCAAAATAAAAAATCTAAAAAATTTAAGAAAAAAATCAAAAATGCCAAAAAATCAAATAAAATGCAAAAAATTTAAAAAATGCAAATTATTAAAATATTAAAAAATATTAAATAAAAATATAAACTTAAATTTTAAAATAAATGCTTTAAAAAAAGCTATTATCTCAAATTAAAATACATAAACATAACATGTAAAGCATATTTAAAATGAAAATTTAAAAATAATATCAAGCATAACATATAAAACATATTCAAGCATGTAAACTCTTAATCTCTACATTTTTTCCCAATTGCATTACTTGAAATAGCTAATATGATCTTAAACACTATGCATTCTTTATTCTACGAGTTGCCTTTGTACCAAGCCCCTTGAGGAAATCCCAAGCAAATCTCCCCATATTTGCTAATGTTGCTCATTCATTCATCCTTACAGTGATAAAAACTTTCTTTTTTATGGGGACTAAGAATTTAAAACCCTAAAGTGGATTTGTTTGGGTTTGCCTCAAGGGACTTGATCG
Organism: Nelumbo nucifera; assembly: GCF_055504915.1. NCBI lineage: Eukaryota > Viridiplantae > Streptophyta > Magnoliopsida > Proteales > Nelumbonaceae > Nelumbo > Nelumbo nucifera. The sequence goes on along the minus strand of NC_142649.1, from coordinate 185,841,492 downwards.
GGGGTCCAGGGGCAGAGCCCCAACCCAACTGCAAAACACAAAAAAAAAAAAAAACAGAAAAAAATGCACAGATTTTCAAAAGGTGCACGCTTGGGCTGAAGCGCAAGGCACACCAAGCAAGCGCCTTTAGAAAATACTCCACCTAGGGTCTAGGCGAGGCGCATACCCTAAAATGCGCCTAGGTGTGCCTTTTAAATCACTGCACCATGCATTGGTGTTTTCTGTTTTGGGGATGTACAAATTTTAAGTGAAATGTAGCTAAATCATATAATGTTATATAGACAAGGGTAAAAGGGCGTAAAAGGGCATCATAATAAATCAGTTTTCAATGTAGAGAATCCATAAAATGTGTTGAGGGATAACAAAACAGTAGTGGAAAGAAACATATTCACTATGGAAGGGATATCACTAGTACCCTTCATCATGGTACTTGTCACAAAAGAACCTCTTCTACTTCTCTCTCATTTTTGTAGACAAAATAGAGCATCATTTTTCTTTATGCCAAATCAGTGGATCTACACCTTCATTTCTTTTTTTTTTTTTCTATTCTCCCTAATCACTTCTCTTTGTCTTTCCAACTGGGGCATGCCCCCTATTGAGAACTTAAGAAGAATTCCAACAACTCTTTCATGAAAGCATATCAAAGACAAAAAGAAGAAAAAGCTTTTTGAAGCAGTCACTTGGTGAAGCTTCTTCAAATTGATTTCAGACAAATCAGTTCAAAGAGGTGTGATTCCAGGATTGGTCTATTTTGTCACCCAAGGTTGAATATAGAGAGGCTACAGGAAAAGTGCTGGCAGGTTAGGTTTCACTTATGTTGTTTTCCACTTCAACACAGAGGGCAATGGGTGTCAGCATAGAGACAAACTAGGTTGCACACTTCAAGGAACACATAGGAGAGGTGGATGAAGAGGGCGTTTCTTCAATGACAAGTTTATAAAACAAGACCCACTTCAAAGTTGGGGAAGTAGGATGATGGCTGCAAATTGCAGTGCTGTAGACCCAAAGGAGAAAGTTGAATAAAATACAGAGTTCACGGAAGGCTCAGGAAATGAAGAGAATTTTGTTAAAATATATGGAGTTCATTAACAAGAATGTACCTCGTTCACAAGAAGATAAGATATCAGAGGATAGACAAAGACCAAGTTCACAAGAAAACAAGATATCAGAAGCATCTCCTACCCCCACCCCTGGCCCCCTAAAGTATAAAAAATGGTATGCATGTCATGCAACTCCTTACCTCAAGCAAAGGGGCACCTGAACAGAAAGAGAAAGCCTTCAAGCACCATTGCAATATGCAAGAAGTATTTTGAAGTTTTGGAATCTCATAAAAGTCAAAGCCTAAGGACAAGCCAGCTGTCGTTGCAGATTTAATTCCAGTAAGCAGCTTTTCAATTTTGACAGTGAGATCATTGACAACTCCAATGTCAATATTCTGTGTGCTATATAAAGCTGTAGTACATTCTAGGAGAGTACAAGCATCATTCTGCCATGCCTCACAATCGTTCAAAAGGTTCAGAAGCATTGCTGGTTCTTGCAAATCTACCTTCAAGAATTTTGACTGAGCAACCAAATCCTGCAAAATATATAGTATATGTTTATACCATGTCCAATCTATTATAGCTTAGTAACTTCATTTAGAGAACTAAAAACCTTCAAAGCATCAACTTTCAGAGAAGAACTTGAAGCCTGTCCAGCAGAAAGGCTTGACAAGAGAAATGGCTGAGAATTCGATATCCAGGACTTGGCCATTGATAATGCATGCTCAATATCATTTAGAGAAGGAAGAATTGCAAATATAGTCCCTGATATCCTGAAATAGAACACAAATGATTAACAGAAGTAAAGAACATCAGTCACAAAACAAAATAGCATTAAATTGGAAGAACATCAGTCCAAAACCTTATGGCATCCTCGAACTCAGACATCTGGGCCTTGCTCCCAAGAATATGTTTAGACCTTTCTTCCCAAGAACTAGCTGCTGCAAGCACTCTGGATACATCAACAAATATGTTCTCATTGTCAATCTGCAGCCTGCAAAATAAGTCATATTCAAATATCAGGACCATTGGAGCAATGTGAAGACCATAAGTTACCCTGAATTATTGAGAGAAGGAAAAGAGCTACATACATAACAGCCTCCGCAATTACTTCCTCAATGAAGTCCAAAGGCATTTTAGTGGCACATGCCTGCATCAATATTTTGTGTTATAAGTGACACTCAATCATCCAAATTGCAAGAAGTTCTACAAGTGCACATTTATTTTCTTATATCCAGCATTAAAACTTGAAAGGTGTTTCAAAGTTACTCATAAATAAACATATCTATTATTGAGAAATTTCAATGTAACCATTACATATAGTGTGTTTAGATGAAGAGTTAGAGAATTGTCTTAGGTTTAGTACATCTCTTTGGCAATTGGATACAAAAAGAGAGGATATGAGCAGTAAGTATAGCATCATAAAGGAACCAAGCTTTGCGAAGCCACTCGGCTCACACTCACAATGAGTTTAAGGTGATGATATCAATCTTGGCTTGGCTAGCATAACTCAATCTTTTAATATTAAGCTTTCAAACCCAAATATAAAAACCCACACTCTGAGGACCATAGCACAAAAGAAGAAAATGGGAACAAATTTTAAGGTTAACATATACTTTCTTTGATGACAACCTAGGCAACATCTAGCCGAGTCATTGACAAGTAGAGTAACATCCCTACCAGCCTTCAAAACTTCTTCATATATTTCACAAGTTATCCATCACCAAGTCTATGATTAGCATCAATGGGAGTATCCGCTAGTTTCCCTAGCTTACTAGTATCTTGCAAGAGATCTGGATGTATTTCTGTTGAGAAATGAAGATACATTTTTGTGAAAGGGCAACTTCAATCCCAAGAAAATAACATAGGGTTTTGGATCCTTAAGAGGTGTGGCAAGAAACACTTTTACTTTCTGATTCTCAAAGTCCCAATTCCCTATAATAATTGTATCATAACATACACTATCAAGACCACAATCTTCTCCAAATCCCTCTTAACAAAAAGGGTATGATCTGACTGACATTGCTTGAACCCCCTCTGTTTAACAGCCAAATGGAACCTATTTAACCTGGCTCTAGGTGACTATTTTAATTCATAGAGATTTCTTTAACCTGCACAAATTGCCTCCATTTCCCTTTGCTTGGAATCCAGGGGCTGAACCATATACACTTCATCTTTCAAATCCCCGTTCAAAGAAGCATTTTTTATGTACTGTTGGAGCTCCCAATCTAAGTTAGCAGCTAATGATAGTAGAATCTGGATGGAGTTCATTTTGGCAATTGGAGCAAATGTCGTTACATAATCAACACCATACACCCATGCATACCCTTCTACTACTAACCCAGCCTTGTATCTCTCCACTATTCTATCAGCTTTGTGTTTCACCGTAAACAACCATTTACACGCCATCAATTCCTTGCCTTCAGGAAGATCCACCAACTCCTATGTATTATTTTTGTGGAGAGCACCAATTTCTTCTTTCATTGTGTTTGTCTATTTAGGGATTGTTAAAGCTTCTACAACACTCCTTGGGATAGAAATACTATCAATGGCAGACAAGAAAACAAGGAAAGAAGATGAAAAGAATTTATAGGACAAGAAGTGGAGGCAATGGGGTTAGTAGTACATGACCTGACACTCTATATGCAATAGGAATGTCAGGATCATCAATAGAATCATCATTAGCAATAGGATTAGGAATATCAATAGGAACGAGACTACTTGGCTAGGAAGGATTTGCATTAAGAGGATCCAATGATATTGATTGCACAGTTTTAGGTTACTCCACACTCTTTGAACTCTACCGATACAATGCCTCAAGAACACATGAAAGGGAGTAGGATCTAGGAAAGAAGTTGGACTTGTCGAACCTGCCTCTCCATACTATCCCCCCCACCCCACCCCAGAGGAGAGGTAGGAAAGAAGGGATTAGATTCAAAGGACATATCCATAGACACAAAATGTTTGTGTGAAACATGATCAAAACATTTATATCCCTTCTTGAAAGAAGAGTACCGAAGAAAGGCACAAGGAATAGCTTTGGGACCTAACTTACCACAAGTGGGAGGCACGTCATCAACAAAGCAACAACAACTAAAAATATGCAAGGGAATAGAAAACAAGGAAGATAGGGAAAAAAGGCTGATGTGGGGCCTTGTACTGCAACATCCAAGATGGCATACAATTAATAACATAAGCAACTGTTAATAGAGCATCTATCCAAAAACACTTGGGACATTCATATGCAACATCAAACCACGAGTAACTTCAAAAAGATGGTTCTTCATTCTACAACACCATTTTATCGTGGTGTTCTAGAACAAGAGCTTCAATGGACAGATCCATAAGAGGCAAAGAATTCATTAAGACCACCATGGAAGTACTCTTTACCATTGTCTGATAGAAAGATCTGAATCTCAACATGAGAATAAGTGAAAATCATGCGCTGAAAGTCCCTCGCAATTTTGGGTACTTTCTCTAGAGTGCATAGGATATATCCACATATACCTAGAATAATCAACAACGAAATTAATAAAGTATTTGTAGCCACACTCAGTGGGCAAAATTGTAGGTCCCTAAATATCAAAATGCACAATGTGCAAAGGAAATTGATCTTTTATAATTGAAGGGAAAGTTGTTCTACGATGCTTACCCAATTGACATGTTTGACACTATAAATTTGAAATAGAAACAAAGTTAAACAGCTCAGGAAACAAGACTTTAAAGAACTCAAAAGATAAATGACCAAGGTGATTATGCCAAAAGTAAACCTGACTCTCATTTAACTAATTCAACAGACTCATAGACTCAAACACTGCAAAACGAGCTTTATTCTCCAAAGTGTAAAGACCATCGACCCTACTTACTCCACCAATCATCCCCCCGAAGGTCAAATCCTAGAAAACACAAGAACAAAGAAAAGAGGTCACACAACAATTTAAAGATTGAGCAATACTGCTAATGGACAACAAATTAATAGGAAGTTTAGGAACATGAAGGGCATTAGAAAGTACAAGACCATGAAGAAGGGATACAAACCCTTGACTGGCAACAAGGAAGAAGGATCCATCTATCAAACTCATTTTATCCCTACTAGGGAAAAATTTATAAGACAAAAAAATTAGAATTACTGGTCATGTTAAAAACATAGATCCTAGGGTAGTTCCCTAGGTACCATAACCATAATTCTTAAATAATTATTCATGATTTTCATAAGAAAAGTATAAACTTCATATTAAAGTATAGAAAATCAAAATATTCATGAGAAGAAAAGGAAGAAGGAAAATAATATTCAAAAAATATAGGGGCTGAACCCTTATTTTTGTTATAGGAAAAGAAGAAAATAAAAAGTATTGGTAGTAGTAGTAGTAGTAGAAGAAGAAGAAGTAGAAGAAGAATATATGGCAGAGGAAAATGTGCTGATTAGATAAAATTTTTAGTTCTTCCTTATTGGTTCAGGTTTTTTAGTCTTTGAGGATTCAATACAGCATTTAGCAATGTTTGTGTTGATTAGACCCTAAAAAATAAGAAAATAATAAAAGAAATCAGTATATAAACACACAAAATGATTATTGTAGTTTAATATTGTCTATTTTATAATTATAATCTCAAAAGAGAATGAATAAAAAAAGTATTTAATAGTAGTAAGTAGAAAACTGTTAGGCGATTAGGCTAGGCGAGGCGAGCCTCAAAGGGCGCCTTGTTGCCTAGGTGTCGCCTTGACAACTATGCCTATTAAGACTTCCTTGAGAAGAAGTAACACTAGGAGATGCTAAATCCACAATAGACATTAGACAAGTAACCACACTGCTATTTTCCAAGAAAAGAAGGGCCCCAACCACAACAAGAGAACAGAACCAAGCTGTAACAGAAGAAAACTGAACCAAAAAACTGTCACGGGACAAGCTAAAGGAAAGGACAGCAGCTCTCCAGTCAAACTTCGCCAAACAGATCCAAAAAGGTAAATTTTCAACGCATTCAGCCGTAAAAGAGGATTGTAAGCCCTAGCCAAATTGAAAAGAACCCTTAAATTTCATGAAAAAGGTATGATCCACACAAAACCTCAAACTGTAACATCCAATGCTCACTCCACACTCTTAGCATGAATGGAACAGTACATACCTGAAGAAAAGATCCACTGTTACATTACAGGAAGGTACACACGCCCACATAAAAGGTTTCACAGCATTCAGTTGTCACCACAAATACCACAGGTAACTTTTCTTTTTTTTTTGATTAATAACACTTTCATTAACTCATCAAAAGAAGATTTACAATAGGAAGACAAACACACTTATCATCCAAGAGCAACAAAGAACCTCAAGAAAAGAAAAAAATAAAGAAAACACACTATAGTTACAGCTTAGTCCAAAAAAGTGAATCCCTTTCTGCCCCTTGTTTAGCTAAACCGTCCGCTAGGGAATTAGCCGATCTTTTAACCCAAAGTATCTTAACTTCCATCTCCCGCACCAGCCACTTGAATTTCCTCCTCTCATTATTGTACTTCCATAAGCCATTGTGATCTTTAATCAGCCACCCTATCACCACCTCTGAATCCCCTTCAATTAAGAGTTTCTTGATGTTCAACTCCTTAGCTTTCTGTACTCCTTCCATAACTGCAAAGATCTCAGCTCTAAGGGAGTCACCCACTCCAATTGGGCCAGAGAACATAGCAGAAATGACCCCATTTCCATCCCTAAAAACACCCCCAATCCCCGATTGTACCGGATTTCCCCTGCTACACCCATCAAAGTTTAGTTTCACAAATCCACTAGGTGGAGGGGTCCAAACCACACTCATTACTGACTTAGATCATTCCCCTGCTCCACCAGGTAACTTTTCTTGGTACTACAACCAAGAAAGAGTGAAAGGAAATCAGAAAAAGGTGATCAGATCAGGACGACTATAGATTCTACCCTTTCCAGTCAAAAAAGGTAAGCTCCAAATAAGAAAGCAAAATCTAAATGCATCTAGGGCCTAATTTTAAGGTAGCCCCCCTCCATCTGGAGTAAATTTTGGGGTTAAAAAAATGCTTCTAGGGCCTAGAATAGCACTCTGATACCATATTATTCAAGTAGAAATAAGAAGAAAATAGAGGAGAAGAGAAGGGAGAGGAAGAAAGGAAGAGAGGAGAAGAGAAAGTGATTGAAGGCTTCAAAAAATTGGGCTGGCGGCACCCAGTCTTCTGCAAAAGTGGCCTTGTGGCACATGTTAACAGATTAACAACAGTAATAAATAAGGATTGCTTTCTTGAATGCTGTTTTGTATGTAGAGGGGATATACCAAAAAACAATACAGACTATACTGCATAGCATCCTTTTTGTAAAACTGCACTTTTAGTATTAATAACATTTTTTCTTAAATATCAAAAGAAGAAATTGTACGAAGTACAAAGGTGAACAACAAAACAAAATGTGACAGAAGATGATCATCTTTAAAATCTAAAATTGTTCAGTAAGCACATAAATCTAAAAAAAGAATGCAGTTAAATTCAGTTACCTGTAGAGCTTTTTCTCTGCAGCACGCCTTCTTTAGTTCTTCCTCAACAAAGGGCAATTCATCTACTGTTTGAGACAATAGAACAAGCTTCAGCACATATTAAAAGAATAATATTCCACCAACTGCTTAAATCAAATAGAACTAACACAAAAAGAAACCCATAGGATCATAAAGCCAAACCTTGCACCCTCAATAACTTTCCAGCCTCCAAAATGCAAGTTAGCTCTTGAACGACACACTTCTGGTCCTCCCTACCCCGGGCGTTCACTATAAAATCGTGAAAATGAGAAATCCAGGTCACAGCATCATTGTGATATTGTCTTAGAAGCTTCAACTCTGGAACACAGATGCTGAAGTGATTAAGTTCTTGCAAAAGGACTTCAAGTTCCTGCACATATGAGCACATATGAATAGTTAGATTATTTATGGCCTCCCATGGATATGAAAATTCAACTCAAGTAGAAACTAATATAGGAAATAAATTGTAGCAGATTTTTTTAGCTCAGTTGATTTGTTTCTTTTAGGGGGTCGCACCTAATGTCCCTGTTGGGATGATTGTCTTGTAAAATATTGATGTAATACATTCTCATTCTTAATTGTTAGAGTCAGCTGTAAAGGGGTAGTTTGGTCGTTTTGTTTTATATTAAGAGTGTGGTGTAATGTCCTTTATATTGTGCTTTAAGTGGTCTCCCATACTTAATTAGGGGCATAACTGTCTTTGTGATTTTAATTAGAAACATATAAATAATATCTGGTCAACTAGAGAGAGAACTTTTCTCTCTAGTTTGAACCAGTCTTTTTCTCCTACTTCTCTTCTCTTCTTTATCTCTTAACTTTCTTCTCTGCACTTTTTCTCTGTTATTCTAGGGCTGAAACCAGTACAGATCCGAATTGTAACATGGTATCAGAGCAACTGTAATCAGTTCAAATCTGCCCAGAATTTTTTAATCACCCTTTACCCTAGTTTTCTGCAGATATCTCATTGATGCCTCAAGTTGAGTGATTGTTTTCTTCTTCTGGAGGTTTTCATGCCTCAAGTTGGTGGCGCAGTGATTGTTTCAGGTGGTTGGTAGAAAACCTTCTAATCGATGGACCAAAGAGGGCTGTTTCAGGTAGAAGACAGATTAGTGCAGGACTGATTGGTCACAGACCTAGTGGTATGTGTGTGGGGTGTATCCATGTGGTTTGTGGTGTTGAAAGTGTAGGACAGCAATGTCTATTATTGCTGAAAACTGTGACAACAGATGTTTTCAGCAATAACCAGCCATTAGTGTGCAATGTCGTGGCTAGGAAGCGAGGTGGTGTGACATACTAGTGAGTGGAAATTTTCTTTTTACCCTGGCATCTATGGGAGACAGCAGTGAACACAAATCTAGTGTTTTGATTCCCCTAATTACCTGAATGTGCAGATGATTTCTATTAAACTGAATTGTGAGAATTATGTGCCTTGGTCCAAGTTTGTAGAAGTTTTTCTTAGGCTTAAGAAGAAGGTGAAGCATGTGAAAGAAGAAAAACCCTCAGTTGATTCTCAGGGGTACAGTGTGGGAACAAAAAGATGCACAGATAATGACATGGTTATGGAATAGCATGGAACCCAAGATTAGTGTGAACATTATGTTCTTAGATATAGAGAAGGAGATTTGGGACCATGCAAATATTATGCTACCACAATATACCAGCTTTACCAAGAGCATTTTAATCTGCAATAAGGTAATTAAAGTCTTGAGAAGCATTATGCCAACATGAGGAATCTTCGGAATGAGTTGAATGTTTATCAGCCCCTTACATCTGATGTCAAAATTCAGCAACAACAAAGAGAGCAACTTGGTGTAACCAGGTTCTTAGTAGAGTTGAAGTCTGAATATGAACCGGTGAGAGCACAAATACTAGGTTGTTCAGCCCTTCCCTCTCTGATAGGTCTGCTTTTATAGTGACAAAAGGGGGGAAGAGTTGTAGAGGTACAGAAGGAGCTCAGGGCGTTCAGCTAGGTCGTGGTGGTGGCAGTGCCCCCATGTTCAATCACGGTCGTGGGTATATTAGAGGTCGGGATTCAGGGAGAGTTCGTGGTAGAGGGCGTAGTAATGGTCCGAGTAAGTGTAAATAGTGTGAAATGAAGGGACACAATGTCAGTTTTTGTTATGATCTACATGGACCACCCTCAACTTGGGAAAATCATGTGGTCGCTAGTGGTGGTGGTGGTACGAGAGATGAAATTCAGCAAGTTGATCAAACACCTTCTACATCTATGGATGCCTCCGAGAAAGAAATGATGAGTGTTCCACATGATGAATATGAGTGATTACTCTGGCATCCAAACCATTCCATTAGATTATCGACTCTAGATGTTCCGATCGTATGACTAAAACTCCAAGTGTGTTTTCTTCTCTTTCTCAATCTTGTGCATCACACTGTTACTCTTGCTAATGGACCCACATCTTCTATCTATGATATTGGTAATGTTGACATAGATTCATTACCCATGTCTTCAGTTTTGTATGTTTTCAAATTCCCTTTTAACCTTATCTTTGTTAGTAAATTGATCAAGTCTCTTAATTGCTCTATCACCTTTTACCCTTCTTGTGTTTTTTAGGATCTCAATACAGGGATGAAGATTGATCGAGGGCATGAAGTTAGTGGACTATATTAACTTGATGGTGGTAGTTCATCAACATCTCTTTAGTTGTCCCTTAAGGCACTTAAGTTACTTGTTCCGTCAATGAATCGCCTTTCTACTTTGGAATGTGAGTCATGTCAATATGGGAAACACCATCATTTTCCCATTTAGTCCTAGGATTGAAAATTGTATGTCGAGTCCTTTTTCTTTGGTCCACTCGGACATTTGGGGTCCAAATAAAGTGGTGTCATACAATGGTCACAAGTATCTTGTAATTTTTGTTGATGATTATTCAAGGATGACACGGCCTTATCTTATGAAAGAAATGAGTGAACTGTTTTCTATTTTCTAAAAGTTCCAGGCTGAAATTCGCACTCAGTTTGGTATACACATTAAAATTCTCCGTTCCGATAATGGTTGAGAATATTTTTATACATCGTTTCAGCAATATTTGGAATAACATGGCATTATACATCAAACCTCATGTACTTACACCCCTCACCAAAATGGGGTGGCTAAGAGAAAGAACGGCCATCTCTTAGAGATGGCTCAGTCCCTTTTAAACCATATGTATGTACTCAAACGTTTTTACAGTGATGTTGTGCTTACATCTTGCTTCCTTATTAATTGGATGCCCATGTCTATCCTTGAAGGCCATTCTCCCTTCTCCGCTTTGTTCCCCACTGTCTCCTTACCCTCTCACTCCCATGGTTTATTGGATGTGTGTATATTGTTCATAATCTTGGGCCTAGAATGGACAAAATAGATGCACAATCTACTAAGTGTGTTTTCTTGGCTATTCTAGGACCTAGAAAGGGTATAAGTGTTATAATCCCAGTTCTAGACGTTCTTTTGTTTGTTCCAATGTTACGTTTTGATGTGGACAGAAAGACAAATTACATGCAGTACCTCAAATATACAGCAATAAGCACAAGAAATACCAAACTGAAAACCACAAAATATCTTGGACTTTTAGAGATTTCAGACATGAATCAGAAGTAAAACTCCTCCTGGAACAGTTCCGCTACAGTAACAATGGCAGCAAGCTGGCCTCCTGCGCGGACATGCAGTGATGGAGGGATTGGAAGGTGCCAAAATGGGTCGACTCCTCAAAACCCAAGCTCCCAATACTTGAAAACCCTAGCTGGGGCTGAGCTACAGCTCAAACAAGAGAGAAAGAACCAAAAAGACCCCTAGAAAAACAGCCCCCTTCTCTTTTATAAAACTCACTGGCATGCTGGACAAGCTAGTTAAAATATTTACACATAAGCCCCTAGAATGTTTGCCTCTCACCAACAACTCCTTAAGAACAAAACTAACTTCAAATGAACCCCTAAAAGATTACTTTTGTTACAAAAAGACCCAAGAGACCAAAACCCAACAGAAATGCACCCAACTGCCCTGACCAAAAATCTGACTTATAGAATGACAAAAATACCCCCTAGTCCCAAACTGTCAACAAAGCTACCCAAAAACAACAATTTGGGATCCTACTACAAGAAAAATATGCAAAACAGAATACAAAAACACATTTCTTTTTTTTTTCTTTTTTTCTTTTTTTTCTTGCCTCATCATTCCCGTCGGGTTAAAAAGAGCTCGACCCCATGCAAACAGCAATTTTAGCAACCTTGCACATGTTTCCATCTAGCTTCATAAACTCCTCTTCACTAATCCAAGAGTTCTCAATTGATGGTTTCCCTTCCCACTAGACTAAGAACCAAAAATAGGCCCCATTTCGAGTGTTGGTGACTCGGACATCTTCTACACCATCTACTTGTTCAAACTCATTAGAACTTCTAGCCCTTTGTGCTTGTCCTCGCCCATCCTTTATTGCTGGTTCGGGGTCCCCATGGTAATCAAAGAGATCTGCTATATTAAAAATGAGTGAAATGGACAAATCAGTTGGTAACTCAATTTCATATGCATTGTCACCAAACCATCTCAGCACTTGACATGGACCAATCCTTTTCTGCTTCAACTTATGGTAGGTCCCAACAGGAAACCTCTTGAATCTCTCGAATGGATTCAGCTAAAGCTTTGGCATCATCACTCACTCGCCACAACCCTGTTATAGGAGCTAGATCAACAACACTTTTAGGTGACCGACTGTACACCACCTCAAAAGGAGTCTTCCATGTAGATCTATTAACTGAATCATTGAAGGCAAATTCAGCTTGGGGTAGGATAAAATCCCATTGCTTTAAGTAGTCTCCAACTAGGCTCCTCAACAACTTGCCTAGGCTTCAGTTAACTACTTCAGTTTGTTGCAAGAAGACACTTGAAATGGTCTCCAAAAGGTACTTTTGGCCAAGGCTACAAAAAGGATGTGTTCTATTATGTTGATAGATGTCACAAGTGCCAAACTTGGCTTGCACAATGGCATAAAACTCAACATCATAAGTGGAATACCTCCTTCTAGCATCATTGAGTTTCTCACTAAAGTAAGCAACTGGACGGCCTTCTTGGCTAAGGACAGCTCCAATCCCAGCATGGGATGCATCACATTCAACTTCAAAGAGCTTGTTAAAATCAGGTAAAGCAAATACCGGAGCCTTCGTCATCCTCATCTTTAGCTCTTAGAATTTTTTCTCAGCTGCAGGAGTCCAAGTAAACTCACCTCCTTTCAAGCATTCAGTAATGGGTGCCACAATAGTGCTGAAATTCTTTATAAACCAATGATAAAATGTTGCTAGCCCATGGAAACTATGAATTCCAGTTAAGGTCTTTGGTGTTGGCCACTCTTGAATAGCTTGAACTTTTGTTGATCCACCTCAATCCCCTTGGCTGAAACAACATACCCCCAAAAACACCAACCGATCTGTCATAAAATTACACTTCTTCAAATTTATATATAGTTGATTTTGTCTCAAGACTTCTAGGATTGCTCTCAAGTGTACTAAATGGCTGTCATGATCTTTGTTGTGGATGAGTATGTCATCAAAATAAACTACCACAAACTTCCCCATAAACGGTCTTAAAACTTGGCTTATGAACCTCATAAAGGTGCTAGGAGCATTAGATAACCCAAATGGCATAACTAGCCATTCATAAAGACCTTCCTTAGTCTTGAATGCATTCTTCCATTCATCCCCCTCTCGGATACGAATTTGATGGTATCCACTCTTCAGATCTATCTTTGAAAAGACTTGTGATCCAGCCAATGTGTCTAACAGGTCATCAAGGCGGGGTATGGGAAACCTGCATTTAACTGTAATCTTGTTAATGGCACGACTGTCAACACACATATGCCAACTACCATCTTTCTTTGGTGTGAGAAAAGGTAGTACAGCACATGGGCTTAAGCTCTCACGGATCAGCCCCTTCTTCAACAACTCTGTTACTTGACTTTGGAGCTCCTCATGCTCCTTAGGGCTCATTCTATAGTGGAGTAGGTTAGGCAAGGCTGCTCCCAGCATTAAATCTATATGATGTTGTACATCTCTTAGAGGAGGAAGGCCATCGGGTAATTCTTCAGGCATCACATCAGTATACTCATGAAGTAGCTCCTTCACCAACTCTGGAACAGGTGTTTCTTTGCTAGCTTCTTTTGTAACCAGCACGTAAACAACATCCAAATTCCCATCTTCTTGATCCAATTTATTTGAGGTGAAGAGAGTAGTGGTTGGCTTTGTTTCCTTCATTGGAAATGAATCAAGTTGCATTGGTTTAAGAGTTATCTTCTTTTCGTCTTTCACAAAGTTGTATGTGTTCTTGTCCCCATAATGAATGGTCTTACGGTCATATTGTCATGGGCGGCCCAAGAGAATATGGCATGCATCCATTGGGACAACATCACACCATACCGATTCTTCAAATGTATTACCAATAGAAAAATTAACTAGGCATTTACAAGAAACTCTTACCTCATTTCCTTTGTTGAACCACAAAATACGATATGGTCGGGGGTGTTGAATAGTCTTGAGCTGTAATTTATCCACCATCTCTTGAGAAACAACATTCTCACTGCTCCCACTATAAATAATCAGGTTACACAACTTCCCGCCAGTTGTACGTGTTCTAAAGATATTCTTTCTCAACCAATCCCCTGGTAGTGGTTCTTGAGGTGCAACCATAGAGTGTCATATCACTAGAGCTTCACCCACAATATCCCCATCCAAGTTTTCTTCCTCTAAAGCATTAGCTTCAGTAGTTTCAGCCACTTGCCCATCCTCAACAATGGCCTATATCATCATGTTGTTCATCAGTGCCTTCATTAACCATATGTGTTTGCCCTTCAATCCTTCTCTTAGGACATTCATTTGAACAATGTCCCAACTCCATACACCTAAAACATCTAATAGTAGGCTGCTGCCCTTAATTGCTCTTTGTTACATTTGAATCTCTTGGACTGTAGGGCGTGTTTGGTTGATCACACGACCCCTATCAGCCCCAACACTTTGACCCACTGATAGAGATGTACCTTGGACAGCACTCAGCCTCTGCCCTGACCTCTGACTCAATTGAGCTTCAACCTTTAGAGCTAGCTGATATGCATCCTTTATCTTATACGGGCAATGTAGGCTGACTTGATCTTGTATTGGCAACTTCAAACCATTGATATATCTACTAACTTTTTGCTGTTCAGTTTCTGACATATTACTCCAAAGAGTTAATCTATTAAACTCTTTTGAGTACTCCTTCACACTCTTTTCCCGTTGCCTTAAATTCTGCACCCTTTGGTAAACAGTTTGCTCATAGTCTGGTGGTAAGAATTGGGATTTCAGCTTCTCTTTCATTCTTCCCCAGGAAATAACCTTTTTTTTCCCTTTCCTTTCTCTGTCCCTTTGGTAATTTTTCCACCAATCTAAGGCTGTCCCACGCATCTTGGCTATTACAAGCTTCACTTTTCTGTCTTCATTCATTTCTTTCCAATCAAAATAATTTTCAATACTGTCCAACCAGTCTAGAAGCTCTTCAGGTTCCAACTCACCATCAAACTCGGAAATATGAAGTTGAACACCATGACCTCGATTGGATTGTAGAGATTGCAGTTTTCAGTCTTCCCACCACTGGTTGTTATTCCTTCCATGCTGATCACCTTCAGGTTGCTCAATGTCTTCACTTGATTCTTCATTAATAATGTCAATGAGTTGATCATCAACTCTATGAGCTTGTCTTCTTCTTCCTAGCCCCAAATCATTTGCTACGTCACCATCCCTAGCAGCATTTTGAGCTAGAAGTTGAGCAAGATGTTCAATATGTTCTTGCAGTCCTCTTATAGCCTCTTGGAACCTCTACAGTGACATGTTGTGGTCTTCTACCACCCCTACCACGTCCACCCCTTGCAGCCATGATAATATAGAAAACACAAGAAGGAGATGAACTTTGAAGCAAACCCAAGGAAAGAACTTGCTCTGATACCACTTGATGTGGACAAAAAGACAAATTACATGTAGTACCTCAAGTATACAGCAATAAACACAAGAAATACCAAACTGAAAACAACAAAATATCATGGATTTTTAGGGATTTCAGACCTGAACCTGAAGTAAAACTCCTCCTAGAACAGTTCCGCTACAGTAACAATGGCAGCAAGCTGGCCTCCCACGCGGACATGCAGCGATGGAGGGATTGGAAGGTGCCAAAATGGGTCAACTCCTCAAAACCCAAGCTCCCAATACTTGAAAACCCTAGCTGGGGCTGAGCTACAGCTCAAACAAGAGAGAAAGAACCAAAAATACCCCTACAAAAACAGCCCCCTTCTCTTTTATAAAACTCACTGGCATGCTGGACAAGCTAGTTAAAATATTTACACATAAGCCCCTAGAATGTTTGCCTCTCACCAACAACTCCTTAAGAACAAAACTAACTTCAAATGAACCTCTAAAAGATTACTTTTGTTACAAAAAGACCCAAGAAACCAAAACCCAACAGAAATGCACCCAACTATTCCAAACTGTCAACAAAGCTACCCAAAAACAACAATTTGGGATCCTACTACAAGAAAAACATGCAAAACATAATACATACATTTCTTTTTTTTTTCTTTTTTTTCTTGCCTCATCACGTTCTTTAATCTATTCTGTTTTTCTATGAATCAGATGTCTCTCCACCTCCACTTCTAGTTTCTATTGAGGACCCCATTCCTCTTGTTCCAATTCTGACCAAGTCTTCGCCTCCAATGCAACTTCTTGTTGAACGACCACCCATTAGGCAAGTGTATATGCATCGACATGTACCGGCTCCTCCATTTCTTCATCGTCAACAAATTAGACAATTGTTATCACACCAGCTTGACCCCCTCTCTCTAACCTTGGCCTTCCCATTGTCTTGCGAAAGGGTAAACACAATTGCAATCTTCATCCCATTTCCAATTATGTTTTCGTATCTTACCTTTCTGCCTCCCATCAACAGTTTATTTCTCTACTATCTTCTATTCCTATTCCTAAGGATGTCTAGGAAGCTCTTACCTCTCCAAGGTAGCACCAAGCAATAAAAGAAGAACTCTTAGCTCTAGCTCATAATCATACGTGGGATCTCACCACTCTTCCCCCCATCAAGCGTGTGTAGATTGTAAGTGGGTATACATTGTCAACTATTTACCAGATGGTAGTGTAGAGCAGTTGAAGGCTTGATTTGTTACAAAAGGTTACTTAGCTATATAGCATTGACTACACAAAGACCTTCTCTCCTGTTGCTAAGATTGGCTCAATCTGTGTTTTGATATCCCTATCTACTATGTATGATTGGCCTTTGTTCCAGCTTGACATCAAGAATTCCTTTTTACATGGTGACCTTCTTTGAGGTCTATATAGAGCAATGTTTTCAAACGTAGAGGCGTGACGCAAGGCACTCCACTACCTAGAGGCGTGAGGCGTAGTTCAGAACGCAAGAGGCGTAAGCCTCCTTAAGAGGAGGGGGGTTAGGAGGAGGATAAAGAGGAAGGGGGGATCTCAATATTTCTTTATTTTTAATAAAAATCTTTTATCTTAAGAAGAATAAAGATGCATAACATTAGTTCAAAGGGGGGGTCTTGTCGAAGCGGAGGCGAGCGAGTGAAGCGAGGGGCAAGTGGCAAACCACTTTCTTTCCCCTTTTCTTCCCTTCCCTTTCCTTTCCATTTCTCTTTTTTTTCTTCTCTTTCTTTTTCTTTCCCTTCCTTTTCTTTTCCTTTCCTTTCCTTTCCTTTTTTTTTCTTTTTCTTTCTTTTTCGGTCTTTTTATATCAGATGTGCATGAGGCGCATGAGGCGTACGCCTCTAGCATGCCTCATGAAAAAAGCGCTTGCACCTAAGACGTATGCCTCAAAGGTGTCAACACCTCTGGCATACGCCTCAGGGCGATTTGGGAGCACCTCGCCTGGAGACGTGCCTCCAGGCATATGCCTCCCACGCCTTTTAAAACATTGATATAGAGCAACCACCAAGGTTTGTTACTCAAGGGCAGGATGGTAAGGTATGCAGACTCAAGAATGCCATTTATGGACTTAAACAGTCTCCACATGCATGGTTTCGTACATTCAGTGAAGTGTGGTGAAAGAATTTGGCAAGAGACAGTGCCAAGTTGATCATCAGTATTTAGCTATGATTCGGGTGTTGGGAAGCTTTTGTTTGTGGTATAAGTAGATGACATTGATATTATTAGCAGTGACAGGTTGGGGATTGACAAACTGAAGACCTTTCTGCATGATCACTTCGAAACAAAAGATCTTGGTAAATTAAAATATTTCTTGGGGATAGAGCATAGAGGTAGAAAGATCTAAGCATGGTATTAATCTATACCAAAGGAAGTATATTCTTGACCTGTTAGAGGAAACAGGATTGTTAGGTGCCAAACCAGTTGAAACACCCATGGAACCAGATGTCAAGTTGAGTAGCAATGCAAGTGAGGAGTTTGAAGATTCTGGAAGGTACTGGAGGTTGGTAGGTGAGTTGAACTATCTAACCATTACTCGGCCAAACATATCATTTGTAGTTAGTGTGGCAAGTCAATTTATGCAGAATCCTCGAGTTCCACATTGAAATGCAGTTCTAAGAATTCTAGGGTACTTGAAGGAATCCAGGTCGTGGCTTGTGATACAAGAGTGGAGGAAGTCTTGAGATAGAGGGCTACACAGGTGCTGATTGGGCTAGTCCAATATCAAACAAGAGGTCTAGTACAGGGTATTTGTACCTTTCTTGGGGGCAATTTGGTGACATGGAAGAAAAAGAAATAGATTGTGGTAACGAGAAGCAGTGTTGAAGCTGAATATAGAGCCACGGCACATACTACATGTGAATTAGTATGCTTGAAGAATCTCTTACAAGACTCGGTTAATAGCCCTATGATGTTGTATTGTCACAATCAAGCTACAGTCCACATTTCTTCTAATCCATTTTTCCATGAGAGAACAAAACATATAGAAGTTGATTGTCACTTTGTGAGAGAGAATGTGCTCAATGGAGTGATAAGTACTGCATATGTAAACACAGGAAGTCAATGGGAAAACTTGTTCACTAAAGGGTTGAATCGGGGAAGAGTGGATTACATATGTAACAAGTTGGGACTATATGACATATACTCACCAGCTTGAGATGGAGTCGGAGTTGGCTATAAGGGGTAGTTTGGTCATTTTGTTTTATATTAAGAGTATGGTGTTTTGTCTTCTATATTCTAGTTTAAGAGTTATGTCCCATACTTAATTAGGGGCATAACTGTCTTTGTAATTTTAATTAGAAACATATAAATAATATCTGGTCGACTAGAGGGAGAACTTTCCTCTCTAGTTCAAACCAGTCTTTCCCTCCTACTTCTCTTCTCTTCTCTTCTTTCTTTCGTCTCTCTTTCTTCTCTGCTCATTTTCTCTGTTATTCTAGGGCTGAAACCAGAACAGATCTGAACTGTAACATTAATAAAATTTAGTCATTTATCAAAAAATAAATAAATTGTAGCAGCTTCCAGAGGCCCAACCTTCAAGCTGATAGGACCCTTCAAGATCTCACTGCAACGAATTTGCCAAGATTCCATGTTCCTCAATAGATCCAGGAGCAATTCTGTTTCTGGCAATTCAACACGAAGCTCCAACATCTATTGAACATAAAATGTTCATTTTAATCAGATCAAACAGGAGCATCCACCATAAATATGTTTGCCAAACAGAACTTCAAAAAAAAAAAAAGCTATACACCTCTGACTTTAACTTGTAAAGGACATCAATGTCAACTGCAGCAGACCTTTTCTCTGTGATGCATTGCCTTACACTTTCACTCCAAACCTAGAGATTGCAATAATGGATTCACATCAATAGAAACAGCAGTGTAAGATACAAAAGAAGAAAGAACATAGCTCAAAATATCAAGTTAAAGTGCAAAAAAAAAAACAAAAGAAAAGAAAAAAGAAAAAAGAACAAGGTATGGAAAGATGAGGGAGAAACAATTATGTAATAATTATATTAATGAAAGTGCACCCCTAAATACAGCATTTGTTTCCACCACACCAAGAACAAGTAATCATTGACATTCAATGATAAGAAGGTTCCATAATTTCACAAGTCATCATCATCTAAGCCTTGTCCTAACTGTATGGGGTTGGCTACATAAATCCCATTTCAACATTCTGCTCTGTTCAGTGCCAGTATCAATTGTTAAATTATGACTGCTCCATACAAGGACACAATTAAACAAACAAATTGAGAAGGCACGGATGCATCTCTTTTGTGCTGCTTTAAGAAGACATCTAAAATTTTAGCTCGTCCATCAGAAAGCTACCAGTTATACACAAAAAAGGTTTCATTTCAAATAAAAGAAGATGAGAAGTAACCAACCATAACAAGGCCTCTCTTTGAATGGACCATTATGCCCATTGGGGAGAGATTTCCATCCCATATTCCAGATTCATTTTGGTTTTTATTTAAAAAAAAAAATGAATAATGAACTACCCAAGCTGAGTTTTCAAGTAATTTCTATTGGAAGTAATACTTCAGTCCTTATTATGGATCATATACATGCTGCATAATGATTTGAGGGTATTTATGTAATTTTGTTATCATATTAAGAGAATACATTGGACACCATTCTAAGACCAAATTTTCTGGTTTTTTCTGCAGAGGATAGCATATTTGGAAGTGAATTTTTGTTGCTCCTGTGGCATCAGACCATCTTTGTATACCTCTAGTATACTCTTTTTTAATGTGTTAATAAAATTTTTTGTTGTCCACACAAGTATACTAAATAACTCCTTTTTCTATGTTTCAAACTGACAGCATAAGGGTAAAAAGGAAGGGAAAACCAACAGATTTTTTTTGTAACAAAGATTAGTAGGTTGATTGATCATTAACACTGTAAAATTGTTTAATAACAGTCAGAAACTAAAACAAGACAAAAAAAAAGGATAAAGGAAAACAGAAGCAAATTCATTACCACACTGGAGAAAATAAAATGGGAAACTAAAACCTTAATGAAACAGAGAATCACATGAATGGCAAGCATAGCACCATATAAACTGTTCTCGCTTTAAAGAAATATGGTACAAATTTTGCAAAGGAATAGGAGAGGGATCTCCTTGAAGACTGTTATTGGACTGGGTTTCCAATTGACTAAACAAAAAGGGGCATATACCTTAGCTGAAGAGATCTCTCCTGCTAACTTTGTACTTTCTTCTACATAGACTGGCAATTCACTAGCTCTACTGTATAACTTCCCCAAATGAGCAATCTAAAAAATAAGTCAGAGGATAGAAAGATATCAATCGTAGAAATTCAGATAGCAAGGCAAAAGGCAACAAAGATGGCAAAAATATAACACAACATTACAATCATTGAGAAAAATACTATCAGCCACTCAGCTGGGAAGAGGGGACAGAAGGAATATATGGTAGCATTTCTCAATAATCCAGGCAATATACAGAATTCATGAAAATAGCAAGAGTCTGGTCATCCAATATAATCTAAATAATAAAATACTTTATACAATCATTATATTCATGAAAAAATAAGAGCACTTAATATCATTCATCACACAACAACAATCAATAAAGCCTTTTTACCAACTATATGGGGTTGACTGCACAATTCCACTCAATCAAGGACCACCTCCTCAATCAAATTGTGAGCCATTAGGTCATTGTCCATTATCTTAACCCATACACATTTCAACCTCCCATAAGCTATTCCAAAATCATCAACTTGCAGTTGACCACTGAGAAGTGGTTTATAAGATGATTTTACATCTACATTATCATCCAACAAAAAATTTGAAAATTGGGTCTTCACGACCTTGTCATCAACGTAACATTCGATTTTATTGCCAATTAACGGCTCAAAAATTTTATTTACAAGGCATTGAAAGGTTGCCCCAGCATTTTTTAGTTCGAAGGGCATGACCTTGTAGCAATACAACCCGAGCTCAGTTATAAAGGCAGTTTTTTCTTCGTCGGCAAGGTCCATCCTAATCTAGTTGTAACCGGAATAGGCGTCCAGGAAGCTCAGCAACTCATGCCCTGAAGTCGCGTCCACTAGGTGGTCGATCTTGGGCAGCGGGAAGCAGTCTTTTGGGCAGGCTCTATACAGGTCGATGTAGTTGACGTACATGCGCCACTTGCCGTTGGCCTTTTTTACCAGAACTGGGTTAACTACCCAGCTCGGGTAATGGGCTTCCCTGATGAAGTCTGCCACTAGGAGCTTCCCAACCTCTTCATCGACTACCCTCCAGCTTTCTGGGGCGAGGTTGCACTTCTTTTGTCTAACTGGCCTGATTAAGAGGTCGGTATTCAATTTATGAGTTAGAATTTTGGAGTCTATCCTGGGCATTTCTGCCGCGGACCAAGCAAAAATATCTAAGTCTTTGAGTAAGAAGCTTACCAGCTGGGAGCGGAGGGGCTCGTTGACCGAAGCACCGATCTAGAGAGTCTTGGCCGGGTCATCGGTTGAGACCGGAACGTGGACCGTCTCCTCTGTTGGGGCAGTTCGCTCGTCGGCATATTCTACTGGTCGCTCAAGCTCGATATCAGCCGCTAGCTTTGCTTTCCCCTTGAGGGCAGCTACGTAGCACTTAAGAGATTCGAGTTGGTCACCTCGCACAACTCCTACCCCATAGTCCATTGGGAACTTCATCGCCAAATAGTAGGTGGATACTATCGCACATAGGACGTGCGTAATGGGTCAACCTATTATGGCGTTATAGGGAGGATTCATGACCACCAGAAACGCGTGCCCGAACCTCGCGATATTCAGCCACGTGCCGGCCTCTACGGGCACTGTGACTCGTCCGAGAGGTCTGACCTCCTCGCCGCTGAAGCCTACCAAGGGAGTGTCTGCCGGCTTTAGGTCACTTTGCTGTAGCTGCAGCTTATCGAAAGTTTCCTTGAACAGTATATCTGCCGAGCTACCTGAGTCCACCAAGATGCGCTTGACTTCGAAGTCGTTGAGCCTCAATTTTATCACTAGAGCGTCGTCATGAGGATACTGGATCCCACGCATATCATCCTTCGTGAAGTATATTGGTTCTTCAAGTCAAGGTCGCTTTGGCGGGTTTTACTCTTCATTTTCTAGCTCGCAGACTGAGGTCCGTCTGGCTGTCGATGTACACCCCGCGATGATGGACCCACCAGTAATCATGTTGATTACCTCGCGGATCAGTCTTTCCTTGGGTAACTATTTTGGTGGCTGCTCGTTCTGCCTGCTAGTCTCGGGGGCATTCCTTCTCTGGTCCCCCTGTCGGTCTGTTGGCCGATGTGCTTGGCCTCTCTCTTCTCGCTGTATAAAATTTTTCAAGTATCTGCAGCAGATGAACTCCTCGATCTCGTCGCGGAGGCTCCTGCAGTTTTCCGTGTTGTGCCCGTGGTCTCTGTGAAAATGACAGTAGACATTCTGATTCCTTGTTGCAAGATCTCCCCTCAACCTGGGAGGCCATTTGACGAAGGCGGAATCCTTAATGGCCATTAGGATTTCTCCTCACTTAGCGTTTAGCGGTGTGTAGTTTGTTCTTTCAACAGGTGGGGTCCTGGAGCGCCGACCTAACTTGCGAGTTCGCGAAGGAGATCGGCTCCCAGATTTGTTTCTTCCCCTGCTCGGGGACTTGCTCTTTCTTCTTTTGTGCCCGCCATTACCTGTGTCGACATTGTCTCTTTTCCTTTTTTTTGTCGGGTTGTCAGTCTTCTGGTTGATTTCCTCTTCGGTACCGATGAACTGATCGGCTAGCTTGGGGAATTCGGTGATGTCCTTTGGTTTATTGGCCACTACATGCCATTTAAACTCCCTATGGGTTATTCCTTTCTTAGCTGCCGTGAGTCTTACCGCCGGGTCTAGGTCTGGGATCTGCAGGCAAGTGTCGTTGAAGCGCTTAATGTAGCTTCTAATCAACTCTCCCTCTCTCTGAACTACGCTGAGAAGGCTTTCCTACGACCTCGGGCATTTCTTGCTGGTGATGTAGTGCGAGGTAAACAAATCTGCGAACTGTGACCAGCTTTTGATCGATCCCGGCGCGAGATTCCGATACCAGGTCCGAACTACCCCTTTGAAGGTCGTGGAGAAGGACACACACATGCAAGACTCATCAGCCCCATCTAGGTGCATCTAGGACTGGAAAGAGTCCGCATGGTCGTTAAGATCGAAGGACCTGTCATACTTGTCGAAGGGAGGCATCGGGGTCGCTAAGAGCTCGAAAGACAGGGGAGACGACCTGGAAAGTAGGGGAGGAACGGCCTTTGTAGCTACCGATCACGCTTCTTCCTTACCTTTGGCTTGCTCTTCTTGTTGGTTCGGCCTCGCTAGCTGGCTGTTCTGAGCCGAGGTACAGCGTACCTTCCGACGCCTCCGTTGTTGCCTCTTTACTGGCTCAACATTGGTGTTGTTGATTTCGGTGTGCTCCGGTACCGCCCTGTCGCGAGGCAACTCCTAGTTCCTTATGGGATTCTGGGGCTGGCTATCACGGACGGAGAGTCCCTGTCTTGAGTTCGCACCTCGAACCCCGAATTGGATACCTGCTAGCGAACCGTCGTTTTCCTGCTGTGAACGCCGAGGAAGATTGCCCTGTTAGGCTGAGTATCCCCGGACCTGTTTCCGAGGTTCCCTTGTGAGGCAGGTGGAGTAATCTGACCGTCTCTCCTCCCACGAGGTGAGACCTGACTCCTGGGAGGAACTAAGACTTGGGAAGTCTCTTCGCCTCGGTCGGGAGATCGGATGATATCTTGGTTAACCCGAGGCCAGTTCTAATTCCATTGGGCCCCTAGGTGCCGAGGTGGAACCGGCTGCTAGTTCTGCGGCAGTGGAGGGAACTGATGGTGGTACTACTGGTAGAAGAAATACTGTCGGTACTGTTGGAATTGCTGAACCTGCTGCATCTGGATCTGGATAGCCCGGACGCACTGCACCAAGTCGTTGAACTGGGACAACCCGACTCCGGGGGGAACCATAGAGGGCTCAGAAAAGGTTGCGCCTACCACTGGGGGAAGTGGGGCGTTCACCTATGTGGTGTTCAATGGCACGGTCAGCGTTGGAACTCCAGTCGCAGTAAGCGAGATGGTGAACTGGCCGATGCACACTGAAGGGAGTTGGGGTTGTCCCCTGGAGACGTTCATCTCGCTGCTTTGCTCGGCGTGACTGGAAGATGCCATTGACGTAAGAGTAAGGTTGATGACTATAAAAAAGGAGATGACTTTTCGGTCGGTTCCCACAGACGGCGCCAATTGATGTAGCGCGATCTAACTACTCCTAGATGGAAGGTGATCTGGCTTCCAATCGAACAGCAAGCTAGAAGAATCTGCAAGATAGCGGATCAAAGAACCCGGGGTGGCTAACCCGGCGAGGTCGCTCCAATGCTTAAGTCAGTGTACTGTGGTGTGAGCTGAATAGTTTGAGAGTTTGAGAGTTTGAGAGATAGAGAGCTAGAGAGTAGAAAAATCACGCATACCTAGGCCCTGGAGGGGTTGTTGCTCTTATATAGTTGAGCTCTCGCGGGTTTCGCGGATCGGTTCCGGGATCTTCGTCCTGAGGGGATCCATTTCCGCTTTAATCGGGGAGTAGCGTATCAGTTAATAATTTATCAATTCCGCTTGATCTGTGCGGGGAGAAGATTAGGCCGGCCGTTATGCGGCGTGATCCCGTGAGGTTCAGAGTCTACTGGAGAAACTTCCGAAGTCGTTACGTGGCGGTTCGAGTTGGTAACCCCAAGCTGATACTTCGGCTCTTTAGTTCCGAACTGGATTGAATGCCGAGGTGCCCCGACGCCGAGGTGACTATGCCGAGGTGACCGAAGACCCGAGCTCAAACATTGCAAACTAGGCTTGCTAGGCTGAGATGTCATCCCTTAGTCAGGTTGTGTCCACGTGTCCCCTTCTCTCTAGGTCGCACCAAATCACCCTTCATTAGGATTCAATTTGGAAGTTTGGGAGGTAAAGGCTATAGCAAGTTCTCTAGAGTGTTCCATGTCTTATTGGCTTTTAACCTACTTGGGTCTTCCGTTAGGAGCTAATCCAAAAGAAAGTCGGCTCTAGTATCCAATTGTGGAAAAGTTTGAAAAGAGGTTGGCTTCTTGGAAAAAAAGTTACATTTCAATAGGGGGTAGAGTGACCTTGATTAGGGCGACACTTGCTAGTCTTCCGATTTATTTTCTTTCTGTATTCAACATACCCTCAAGGGAAGCCAAGAAGCTAGAAAAGGTGATGAAGGATTTCTTGTGAGAGCCAAGGGAAGAGAAGAAGGCTCATTTGATTAAGTGGGAGCTAGTCAGCAGGAGTAAGGAAGAAGGGGGATTTGGAGTTGGAAATCTAGTTCTTAAGAATGAAGCTCTACTAGGGAAGTGGCTTTGGAGATGGTCGTTAGAGAGAGAGAGGTTGTGGCACAAGGTGGTGAATAGTATTCATGGCCATTTGCAGAACGGTTGGAAAGCCGGGGTATCTCGATGGACGACTCTTGCAACACCCTGGAAGGCCATTCACGGAATTCTACCACAGTTTCTCAATCTGGTCAGGTATGATGTTAATTCTGGAAGCAATATTCTTTTTTGGGAAGACATTTGGGTGGGCAACCAACCTCTTAAAGACCTTTTTCCCTCTCTTTACTCTATTTCCCTTTATAAGGAAGAGCCGATTTCCAGTTTTATTTCCTCCTCAGCTTCTTCTGTGGCCCTAAACTGGGATTTTGGTTTCCTTAGAGAGTTATGTGATGATGAAAGTGCTTGTGTTTCAAAACTATTTTCTTCACTTGAGTCTATTTGTTTAGATCCCCTCAAACCTGACACAAGAATTTGGACCCCTAACCCGAAAGGTTTTTTCACTTGCTTCTCTTTCTTCAAGTCCCTTTGCCCCACTTCTGCACCTCAGAACTTCCCAGTTAAAAGAATTTTGGACTAGGCCCATTCCCCCAAAGATTGTTGTTTTTTGTTGGGAAGTTTATTATGGTAAGATTAATACCTTTGAAAACCTACAAAAGAGGAGACCAAATTGGTGCTTATCCCCTAATTGATGTGTTCTTTGTAAATCTCAGAATGAGGACTGTCACCACTTACTGATCTCTTGCTCTACCATCTGATAGTAGCTTGCTGTTTAGTCCGTCTATCGTTGAATGGCACACAAAGAGAGGGAGAATTATGTGGAAGTGCATAAGAGCAGCTTTGTTGTGGACAGTTTGGGAAGAAAGGAACACCAGAATCTTTAGTGAAAAAGAAATGAGCTTCTCGGAAGTTAAAGAATGTATTCTGACAAGGGCAATTCAGTGGCTGAAAACTCTAAAGCTCTTTGATGCATACTCTTTTGATGACCTATGGAGAAGCTGGTTAGCAGTGGCTAATACTTCTACCAGGAAGGACAGACATGGGGTTGAATGGATGCCACCAGGGGAGGAGTTTATCAAGCTGAACTTTGATGGAAGTAGCCGAAGAAATCCAGGACCTTCAGGCATAGGAGTGCTGAGAAACAAAGATAGTAGCATTATATCTTTGTACTCAAGTCCTGCAGTTGTCGGAGACTCCTTAAGGGCCGAATTACTTGCTGCTGTACAAGGAATCCAGCTTGCAAATCGGCTAGACATAGAGCATCTGATTATTGAAGGGGATTCCCAGGTGATAGTGGGTTGGCCGAAGGATCCGGGCACTGTGATTTGGGGTTTTAGAGATCTTCTCAAAAAGGTTAAATGGTTAACAAGGAATATGACAATCAGAGTTCAGTGGGTAGGCAGACCAGCAAACTCAATGGCTGATTCACTTGCAAAACAAGGGGTTCTCCGGAATACTTTATTTTGGGCTACTGTGTAATTTCTTTTGTACTTATAATTCTGTAACTAGTGTTAAAGGAAAGGTCACATCCCGTGCCTTTCCATGGGTTGCATGTAACTCTTATTTGCTGGTTTAATAAAATTTTACTCATTTATCAAAAAAAGAATGGGCAATCCCCACCTATTTTAAGAAGGCTGAATAGGTTTCTCTATACTGGAGATTGGGAGCAACACATGGGTGAAATGATTCAAGAAGCCTTGCCTTTTGTTATTCAGATTATAAGCCAGTGTTACTGAGACAGTTTGTAGTGGTTTCAGGCCCAAGACCATTTAAATTTGAAAACATGTGGTTGGACCATCCAGACTTTCTGGATTGGGTGAAAGAGAAATGGGGAGGGATGCAAATGGAGGGGTCTGCCGGTTTAAAGATGGTTAAAAAACTGCAGCTGCTTTAGGAGGAAATAAAGAGGTGGAATGTTAACTGTTTTTGGAAATGTGGGAATCAGGAAAAAGGAATTTTTTAGACAAAATGGCTAGATTAGACAGGTTGGAGGAAGTGGATGATCTATCAAGGGAGGAAAGAGTGCAAAGAGAAAGGTTGGAGTTTGACTTGAAAAGCTTAATACATAGAGAAGAGGAGAGCTGGATACAAAAGTTCAGATTGACTTGGCTGAAAACAAGTGACAAAAACAGTGTTCTTTCATGCCTATGCTAGTATGAGGAGGAGAGGAAACTTTATCAAGAATTCAGATGGGGGTAGATAGTGGAGTATTGGAATGAAATTCAGGAGAATGTGGTTGGTTTTTATAAAAGCTTGTATACTTCAAGAGTTTGGAATTGGATGTCTCTAGTCCCAAGAAGCTGAGTGAAGCTTCAGCAACCTGGATTGAAAATGAATTCAGGTTGGAGGAGATCAAAGAAGTCTTAAAAGACATAAATGGGGATAAAGCACTGGGGCTAGATGGTTTCAACTTTGCTTTTATTAAAGCATGTTGGAACACACTGGAAAGAGATTTTGAGCTGCTAATTCAGGAATACCATAGGGAGAGAAATTTGGAGAAGTCAGTAAATGCCATTTTTACCTCTTTGATTCCAAAAAAGGAGGGAGTCGTGGAATTGAAGGATTTTAGACCAATAAGTTTAATCAGCAACCCATACAAGTTGCTGGCTAAAGTTTTATCAAAGAGATTGAGGACAATGCTGCATGAGGTTGTTGGGGAATCTCAAATGGCGCTTGTGGAAGGCAGATATTGGATGGAGTTTTAGTGGAAAGCAAATGCAGTGATTCCAGATCAAGGAGTAGGAGACCAGGCCTGGTAAAGTAAGATTGACATTGAGAAAGCTTATGATCAGGTGGAGTGGGGTTTCTTAGAGTAAATTCAAAGGTTAATGGGTTCCGGAGAAATTTGGAGATCTTGGATGTATGCATGCATGTCTACAGTCTCACTCTATTCTTCTAAATGGTGTATCCACGGAGTTTTTCAAGCTTCTAGGAGTTTGAGACAAGGAGTATCTCCAATGCTATTTGTCTTGGTTACGGAGATATTGAACCTCCTCTTGTTGAGAAGTAGGCAAACGGGTTTAATTGAGGGATTTAAGGTGGGAAGGAATGGTCCATGTATCTCTCATCTGCAGTATGCAGATGATACCTGACTTTTCAATATGCCTCACTGGAACAAGTGTTAAATCTGAGGGCAGTTTTGGAAATTTTTGAATTGTTAACAGGATTGAAGGTTAACCTCTCAAAAGTCAAGTTTTTCTATGGGTAACAGCTTTAGAAAAGTGCATCTCCAAAGAAATGTTGTTGAAGAAGGTTTCATCTGCAATGACTTGAGATGTAGTCTTTGTAAAGTGGAACTCAGACAGACATTTGTTTCTGCATTGCAAGTTTGCTTCAGAAATTTGGAGCTATTTTTTGAAGGCCCTGAATTTAAGTTCGTGCATGCCTGCCTCAGTGAAAGCCTTGCTGGAGGAATGGCACATATCCGGGTTGACTAAGAAAGGGAAAGTCTGCTGGTCCTCCATCCCTTTGGTAATTCTGTGGGCGGTGTGGCTGGAAAGAAACAACAAAAATTTTGAACACAAAGTTTGAGGATGGCCTTTTTTGAGGTCCAACTTGTTAGCTAATTGTACAGCTTCTCATTGTACAAAGGACCTTTTGCTTAAAAAAAAAAAAAACTCTCAAAAAGTGTGTTGATTGGAGTTGGAGATATTGAATAGGAAGTTTTGTTGGATTGTGCCGATGCTTTTGAATGCAGAATTGGTGAGCTCCTTGTCACTTATTTGGGAATGCCAACAGGAGGGGCTTCAAACTCAGGTGCTTTGTGGAGGCCAATTGTGGAGAGAGTTGAAAGAAGGTTGGATGGATGGAAAGCAAAATATCTCTCGCTGGGAGGGAGAATAACTTTAATTAAAAGTGTCCTCTCAAGCTTACCAACCTATTATTTGTCATTGCTGAAGATCCCATCTCAAGTTGCTGAAAGAATAGAGAAGTTTCATAGAGATTTCTTAAGGGAGGGTGTGGGTGGGGGAGGAGGGGGCAAGAAATTTCGTTTGGTGAAGTGGGACAAGGTCTACAGACCAAAGAAGAAGGGAGGTCTAGGGATTAGAAGAGTGAGAGTTTTTAACAGGGCCTTGTCGGGGAAGTGGTTATGGAGGTTTGGGCTAGGGAGAGAGGAGGAATCATTGTGGAGGAGGGTGGTGTGAGGAAGTATGGGGTGGCAAGGTTTGGCTGGGAACCTAAAGAGGTAAGGTCCTCACATAGGGTGAGTGTGTGGAAAGGGATCATGAGTTTAAATAGGGAGTTCAGAAGTCTAACAAGCTTTTCAGAAGGAGGTGGCTCAAGAATTAGGTTTTGGGAGGATGATTGGTATGGGATTGGCAAATTGAATGAGTTATGCCCAAGATTGTATAAGCTGGCTGAGGCTGACATTACTATTAGCGGTTTCTATGAAAGAAGGGGAAATCAGTTGATTTAGAGCCCAAAATTCAGGAGACCTTTGCTGGACAGAGGTGGAAGAATGCAATTCTCTGTTGGGGAAGCTAGAGGCAGTAAACATCCCTTCTCAAACGAGGGATGAACTATAGTGGAAGGAATGCTCAAACAGAAAATTCACTGTGAAATCTTGTTATTTAGCTCTAAGTAGAAGCAGTTCAGATTCAAACCAGTTAGGAGTGTGGGGAAACCCAGTTCCCCCAAGGATTTAAGCTTTTGCATGGCTGGTTGTGACAGACAGCATATTTTTTTATCAGTAAACATGTATTTTATTAAAATTCAGATTGTAAGCAGTTTATACAACTTGGTGATGGGACTGTTGATCTCCTTTAATCACTCTATTCTCTCCCTCATTACAGTGCAGCCCAAAATAATTGCTGTCTCAATGCCCCTGTTTTGCTAAGCCATCAGCTAGCCCATTTGCACTTCTTCGGGCCCATTTAAATTCAGCCTCAACCTCCTTTGCAATCTTCTCCACTTCCCTGATCACATGTTTAAACATCCATGGGGTATGGCTTCTGTTTGTTGCCCATGAAATTACTACTTTTGAGTCCCCTTCCACTTCAACATGTCTGTATCCTAGCTGTTTGGCTAGCTTTAACCCTTGTAGTAATGCCAATAGTTCAGCCTTCAACGAGTTTCCGATGCCAATCAGTCCTGAGAAACATACCCAATATCCTCCTTCCAGAGTTTCTTAATACTCCTCCTATTCCTGTGATGCCCGGATTTCCAAAGGAGCACCCATCAAAATTCAGCTTTACTTTATTGCCTTCTGGTGGTTTTCACTCCAGCCTTACTTTATCTCTTACTCTCGAAGATTGTGCTACTTCAGACCATGTTCTTAGAATGTCTATGACTAAGAAGACTTGAAAGCTATCCAAGGGTTTTACCCAATGGGCTACTTTCACCTTGATACTATCAATCACTTCCTCTATTGTTCTACTTTTTTCCAAGAAAATTCTGTTGTTCCTCTCTTCCCATATTACCCAGCAAATTGCTGGCTTTGTTTCTTTCCACATTACCATCCCTCTTTTCTTTCGCTGTCTCAAGAATATATGGTTGGAGAGTCCAGCCAAAGAGAGTACAAAAGAAATCCCAAATTCGATGCACAAAAGAACAGGATATCATTAAATGAGAAAGGGTCTCACCACTTTCCTTACACAATGAACACACATGAGGAGAAAGGCAAATATAGGGCCTTCTTTTCTGCAGCATATCGCAAGTGTTTACCTTACCAAGGAATATTTCCCAGCAGAAGGCTTGGATCTTCGGGGGAATACGCTTGCACTAAATTTCTTTCATAGGGAAAACCCCACCTAGAAGGTTGGGCAAAGCAAGTACTTTGAAGAAAGAGGAGCAAGAAAAGAGGTCGTCTGGAGAGCCTATCCAAATTCTAGAGTCTTCCAGCGAAAGGTCCAAGTGGATTTGCCCTAGGAGGTCCAGCAATCGGATTAAAGACTCACACTCATTTTCCCTTAGTCCCCTTCTAAAGCCCAAATTCCAGTTCACACCATTTGGGCACGGTGTTCCCAACATGGATATAGCTTCCCCCTTGAGGTTAGATAACGCAAAGAGATAAGGAAATTAGTCTTTTAGTGGGGTTTCCCCTACCCATAGATCTTCCCAAAACAGAATTTTATTACCTTGTCCCACATCGAACCAGATGGAA
Organism: Nelumbo nucifera; assembly: GCF_055504915.1. Taxonomy (NCBI): domain Eukaryota; kingdom Viridiplantae; phylum Streptophyta; class Magnoliopsida; order Proteales; family Nelumbonaceae; genus Nelumbo; species Nelumbo nucifera. Next base: position 185,809,552 of record NC_142649.1, on the reverse strand, counting down.
TTGAGGAAAGTAGGGTAGACTTCATGAATTGCTTTCCAAGGAGAAGTTGAAGAACTGTGAGGGGAAACTTTTGCATCCTAGCCATTTCCGACCACCCCATGAATGCTCTCAATCACTTTGTGCCATAGTTTGTTGCCCTCAAAGGGAAACCTCCAAAGCCATACCTAGTAGTGTTGTGTTCCTTAAAAGGATGTTCCCAATTCCTAAACCCCCTTGTTCCTTAGGTTTGCTAACCCACTCCCACTTGACCAAGTGGTCCTTCCTTTCCTCTCCTGGGTCCCAAAGGAAATCTCTCATATACTTCTCTAAGCACCTTGCCACCTTAGAAGGGATTCTAAAGGTTGAAAGGAAATAGGTGGGGATGTTTGCCAGAGTGGCTCTAATCAAGGTTATTCTTACACCCAAAGAAATATAATTCCTCCTAAGGGTAGACCTAGGTAACTGATAGGCCAGCTTCTGATCTTGCACCCCAAGATCTCTACAAATCTTATTAGTTCTCCTTCCTCCAAATTGAACCCTACAATTCCGCTTTTGGTCCAATTTATCCTCAGCCCTGTTACTCCCACAAAATTATTCAGCAGCACCCTCAAATTTTCCACCACTTCCTCATTGTTTCCTTCACAAAAAAATATGGTGTCATCTGCAAATTGGAGATGGGTAACAATCACCCGATTTCTACCTACCCTCCAACCTCTAATAAGGCCTTGAGCATCAGCAGCTTTTGCCACCATTCTGCTTAACACTTCTGCCACTAGGTTAAACAAGAATGGGGATAGGAGGTCACCTTGCCTAATTCCTCTCCTGGACGGGAAGAAGTCCTTTGCTGTACCATTGATTAGGACTGTGGATCATTTGAAATCAAGAGGTTTCAGTACGGCTAGTAGATGTTGTTTATGCAAAAAGCAGGAGAACATCAGACATATGTTTTTTCAGTTGCAAAATTTCTGATTTCCCGTAGAGATTGTTCACCGCAATGTTTGGGGTATCTGATTTCTCCAAACTCAGCTTTAGAAATTTTTTCTTCATGGTCAAAGTTAAGAGGTAGCAAGAAGGCAATCGTGATTTGGAGCTGCATTCCATCTGCAATCTATTGGAATATTCAGAAGAAGAGGAATAGAAGAATTTTCAATGACAAATACAGTAGCATGGACAGGATAGTAGCTGCTGTTAGCAAGTTGGTGGCTGATTGAGTTATGGTTCATCCAGAATCCAGTCAACTTGACAAGGACATGGAGAAAATTTAGGAGAAGTTTTGAGATTTCAAATGTGTATTATGGAAAATTTATATTGATTCGACAACATCTTATTTTTATTGTAAATGGATGATGCACTGTCACCATCAGCTTGTATTTTTCTTTTATGTTAATGAATTTGTCATTTTTACCTTTCAAAAAAAAATTTCTAGATAGTAGGGGCATAATGTTTTACCATTAATAATACTTCTTTAAATATTGCCTATCAAAAAATGGACAAAATAATATTTTTTAGAAGATAAAAAATATAATATTGCTGATCAAAAAATGGACATAATAATGAGACAGTTGAAGTAAAACTTCTTTGCACAGAATCAGTGCTGAGAAAAGAAATTGTATAAATGAAGTGATGAGATAAATCTTTTATTACCGAGACATGTGAACTTATTGAAAGAGCAGATTCTATTTCTCCAACCAATATTCTTGCATCTTCTGCATAGGCCTGTATGGAGTAATTCCAAAAGTCACATAAAAGCAAGTTTGCAAATTGATTGTGATGACACTTTGAAATTACCCAAATATTCAAACTTTTTAACCTTCAATTTAAAATATCCAGGCTCATTACAAGGCAATGGATCATAATTCAGCAAATTCTCGACAAATCCCAAGGACACCTTCCCTATATCATTCTTGCAATGATGTAAACAGGTCTCAACTTTAGAAAGGCAATTTATTACTTCTTCTGCCCACTTCCGAGCTTCAATCAAATTCTTTGCCATGTTCCGAACCTACATGTCAAAGTTTTTTGCAGAGATGCATAGAAGAAACCAATAATCCATTGAAGCTTCAAACTTACAACAAAAGAGTAGCACATCAATTGAGCAGCCAATGCATACCTGGTCCATTTCAGAACCCCCCCAAAGAAATTGTTCAGCATCCTTTAGTGCATTAACATAAGCAGCAGAGGAAAATGGGGCCTGTAGGATCTTATGGGAGTTCAATACCCATTGTTCTGCAAGTTGCACATGAGTAGCATGGCCACCTCTTATCTGCATACATTAATTGATATTAATAGTAAAAAGAAAGTTCTATAAAATAGTTGTAAGGCCAGCTATGTTGTATGGAGTGGAGTGTTGGACAGTCGAGAAACATGTCCAGAAAATGAATGTGGCAGAAATGTGAATGCTAATGGATATGCCTTTAAATAGAATGGATTGGTGAAACAGGATTCATGTAGCCGACCCCATATAATTGGGATAAGGCATGGATGATGATGATGACGATGACCTATGTTACATGGACTTGGGCAAAGCTGCCTAGGTATCAAGTGCAACTGTGCAAGTATTCCTCTAAGTTGGATTTGCCTGACCTCGAAATCTTGTAATAGAGGGACTGGCTAAAATTTATCTATAGGCTAATTGAACAATAAATATTAATTGTTTGATTATGCAAGTACTCTACATTTAATTTAGCAACATTCCACTATTGATATCCAAAATTGAAAGCACAAAAAACAAAAGCAATGAAAAAATAAATCAGATTGTGACAATTAAAAAATGATAACATAATAGTGTAAAGAAATTCTACATTTTATGAGGGTTAAGGAACATTCTTGGTTGAGCATATATTCATGCCTTAATTTCTAATATCTTTTATTTGTTTAGACCATATAAATTAATAATTTATGTTGAATATGTATCCTTAATTGCATACATACCCATTTACCCAATTCATCAAAATCTTGCATTTGGAAAAGAGACAGTTTTGAAAAATCTGACACAACCTATACCAGTGTAGTGCCATGTCCGAGGCATGTACTTGGAGTAAAATGATGAGTCCAGATGCCAATAGACCAATACCAACTTTCTACGGTTAAAGTATGTAGGTATATTATTGATATCAAAAAGCTACAAGAGAGAAAGCACCTAAACAAATCAGAAGCTACAAGAATAAGCATTACACCTTTTAGTTAGTGCTATACAGAGATATATATATATAGAAGTGTAGATGTAGAGTGAAAGTTTTCTTGGACTAAAATTACCCTTTATTTCTTTGTTTGAGAAAGGGTATAAAAGTCATTTTATTATAGTTTTAATGACAGCTATAATGGCTACTAAAATGACCATATTTGTGTATTTACTCCAAATATGGTCATTTTAGTAGCCATATAAGGGTTTAAAATGCACCTTCAGTTGTTACTTTCCACCTCATTTAATCCCCTCTTATTAAATATTATACTTAAGGTATTAACTCCATTTTCTTCTATTAAATCCTATATTTATGTTATTTTTCACTAATAAATGTTACTAATTAGATCTATATCAATATTTTTAACAATATAGACCCATATATCTTAAAACTAACTCAAAAACAAAATCATTCCTTATCCAAGTGGTGGCTAAGCAATTCAACCATCCGAATCAAATTGATCAACCTATGAAGTCATAGTTAGGTAATTAAAATAGAAATAAATATAACAATACAAAAATGTAGAAAACATTATACATATTTATGATATATTTAATAATCAAATTAAAAAATAAGTTTAATAAACAAGAATTATTTTTATTCATAATGAAAATGAAATACATAACTTATAACCAATGTTTTAAAACACGGAGGCATGACACGATGCGTTCCACTACCTAGAGGCGTGAGGCGTAGTTCAAAATGCAAGAGGCGTAAGCCTCTTTAAGAAGGGGGGGTTAGTAGGAGGAAGGGGAGGAGGATGAAGAGGAAGGGGGATCTCATTTTTTTTCTTTATTTTTAATAAAAATCTTTTATATTAAGAAGAATAAAGATGCATAACAGTAGTTGAAAGGGGGGTCTTGTCGAAAAGGGAGCGAGGGGCAAACCACTTTTCTCTTTTTTTCTTCTCTTTCTTTTTCTTTCCCCTCCCTTTCTTTTCCTTTCCTTTCCTTTCCTTTTTTTCTTTTTTTCTTTTTTCTTTTGTTTCTGTCTTTTTATATAACATTTGCATGAAGCACATGAGGCGTACGCCTCTAGCATGCCTCATGAAAAAAGCGCATGAGGCGTACGCCTCAGAGGTGTCAGTGCCTCTAGCATACACCTCAGGGTGTTTTAGGAGCGCCTAGCCTGGAGGTGCACTTCTAGGTGTATGCCTCCCACGCCTTTTAAAACACTGTTTAGAACTGACAAAAAATGAAATTATTTTACTGTTTGGTAAAGATCGGTAGTTCAACTTTTGGGGCAAATGTGTTAACATTTGCTCTCATATATATAAATAATAATAATTAATAAAATATATAATGCAAAATTGAAAAAAAAAACATAAATTTTGCAAAACAACATTTAGGTATATGTATAATATCATATTAAACAAAAAGTGTGAAATGTGAAATTTATTTTTAACAAAAAAAAAAGTTATAGAAAAATGTGAATACATCTATAGTTTTATAAGATTGTGGAACTTTCTTTTGATTAAAATACTCATTTTTCTTTAATTTAACCCCCATTTAATTGTGAGTCTTAAATTATAAATTGAACTACTACTTTTTCACCCCATTCAATTCCCTCTATTTAAATCTTATAAATTTTTTTTTTATAAATGAACAAAAAAATATACCCCAAAAAGATAAAACATTACAAAAAGAAGAGTTTAGCCAAGCAGGTAGGCCTGTCAATGATACTTGAAACTTCACAACTCGATCCAATTATCACATATTTGGATGATGTGTTTATGTAATCAGATTTGGATTTTGCAATCTACATCCGATTAACAAAAAAAAACAAAAAATAAAAATACATAAAGTTTATAGAAAATTTTGGATACATTATTGTTGTCATTATCATCATCTAGAATTGCCACGTGCAAAGCACGTGCAACACTTACTAGTATATATATACACACACTACAACACAACAGTCTAGAAATTTTCTCCTTTTTCTGAATTTTTTATTTTTTATTCCATGTCATTTTTTAAACAGCCAATGAGATGCTTTCCCTCCCCATAAAAATTACCTAAAATCTCTCTCTCTCTCTTCATCCCACACGTTCTCAATAACCTAAACAATATCCTCTCCTAAACTACCTCCTCCACTTTCTCCTAAATTATCTCTAATTCCTATTTATCTCCTGAATTATATCTAATTCCTATTTATCTCCTGAATTATCTCTAATTCCAATTTATTACCTAAATTATCACAAATTCCTATTTATCTTCTCCCCCACTTTTTATCTATATGTATCTAAAGAATGTTTGAATTAAAAATTTTAAAAATATTTAAATATTCTAACGAAATTATATAATAACTTTAAAATATTTATTAAAAACACAAAAAATAATAATTATAATAGATTTAAAAATATTCATATTATTAAAAATTTTATATTTTTACAAAATTCATCACGAAATTATGTACTAACATTATAAATTATGATTTTCCGAATTATTCAATTTAAATGTTATTAAAATAATACAATTTAACATTAAAAATTAAAGTACTATTTAAATATTTCATAACTGAATATTTTAAATAACAAAATACTAAAAATAGCTAAATAATTATATAATAAAGTAATAAACGTTATATAATAACTTTAAATGAAATAAATTTCAAATAACGAAAATTTATAAATACTTTATATATTATTTCAATATTTAAATAAATAAGTATTTTAAATAACGAAATATTTAACATAACTAGATTTTAAATAGTTAAAAAAATGAGAATATGTAATAAATTCAAATTTTTTCTTAAAAGTAGAAAAATAATTAATTATAATATAATAATCAAATTCATAATAATTTAATATTTTACAAAATTATGTAATAATAGTATAAATAAATTTTATGGATGATTAAATACAACAAATAATTAATATTTTAAAATTTAACTAATGATATTATTTAAATAACTAAATAATATTGTAAATAACTGATTTCACTTATATCAATTAATAATTCTAGAAAATAACTTTCAAAAAAATTAATATTTATTAATACTAATTTGAAAATATTAATCTATATTTATCTATACTATAATTAATATTTATTGTTATTTTAGTAATTATTTATTGTGTTTTTTGATAAATATATTTTCAATAATTAAGTATAAGTTTATTTTTGTTTTGTTATTTAATAGAAATTTTTCAATAATTATTGGAAATTAAACTACTATTATTTAACTTTTTAAATTTAATTTATTGTATTTATTGTATTTTTGTTATAATTTATTGATTAATATTTATTAGAGATTAAACTTTTATTTGATATTACACTGTTTCTTGACTAATTAAATATTTTTTAATATTTATTCTATTTTCGTAATTATTGTATTTATTGCATTTTTATTAGTTATTTATTGAATTTTCATTATCAATATATTTTCAATAATTGTGCATTTTTTCTATAAATTTTCAATAATTATTGGAGATTAAACTATTGTTATTTATTAGAGATTAGACTATTAATTTAGCTGAAATTAAGAGTGTTCATGGGTTGGTTCGACTCAGTTATAGGTTGTTTGACCCACCAAATTGACTTAGTCAGGTTTGGGAGTTGGTCACCTGAAACCGATTGACCATTAATGAAAATCGGCCAACTCGGGTTATATCGGTTTAGGTCAATTTTTGGTTGGGTTGGACAGTTCAAAAGATTTAAACTAAAAAATTAAATTTAAATTAAAAAATTAGGACTTTTTGCAAAATAAATGACAAAGTTGTTAAATTTACAAATTCAGTTATGTTTAGAAAGATATGACCAAATCAGTGAGCGGGACAAAATTTAAAAATTTGTGGACAAAATTACCCTTAATAAAAATAAATAAAAAAGAAAGCTAGGCACTGCCGATAGTACGTTAGTACCCACCTTTACGTTTCCTGATCAAAACCCTTTCCCTTCCCTTACTCTCTCTTTCTTTGAGTTTGGTAAACAACTATTGTGTCTACAACGAAAATGAGCTACCGAGGAAGAAGTCTGTGAACTGTAATGATGAGATGGATTCAACGGTGGCACCAAAACTACTTAACTGTGCAGCTTTGGAAAGCTCAAAGTTGCTGCTCTCTTCTACAGTCATTTTCGCAGAAGACTCTCCAATAACAGATCAAATCAATTGAAGAAAAACTCGGATACAGGTTATCAAGGTAGATCTTTCCAAAGCAAAAGCATTTAGAAAGAAGATTATGATCGTCTTGTTCAAGGGATTATTGTCAAAATATTGGCACCTGAGATTATTGTCAAGAGATTTGGCACTGGGTTGATTGGCAATCATCCATGGATCAATCGATAATGGAGTAAACAATGATTCTTCAAACGTTCAAAGACCTTGGCTTTACAAATAAGTGGGGTTATTGGAAGAGTTTCTTTGATTAATTGTACTGCTCTCTCCCATTCTACTTCTTTCAAGAAACAAGAAAGTTGATGGCAGCAATGGAGGTAGAAGAAGAAGAAGAAGAAAGTGAGGGTAAGACAAAGAAGAAAAGAGGTGGGGACCAGTGGTTTGGATACTCTGTTTCGGTTTGAGGGTAGAAGATGTGGTTGAATTCTGTTTTGTTTTGATTTTCAGTGGGGTTTGGACCTGGCCTTGGGTTAGTTGAAAAGTGGAAAGATGGGAAGGAGGAGGAAAAGGAGGAGAGAGAGAGAGAGAGGAAGCTTGCTCCACGGCCCTTGTTGTGGCATTCCAAGGAAAGAGACAATGACCAGTACCTTTGGCTTGACGTGCAAAATTTAAGAAAGGGTAATCTGGTCCCTAAAAAGAAACTTTTTGTCATTACCACTTTTTCGTAATATATTTGTAAGCGTATCTGATTTTGATAATTCAACAAATTTTTTTTAATTTTTTTGTAAAAAACCCAAAAAAATAGTGGCATTATTAAAAAATAATTTTAAATTTATATTGTAAAATATTTTAGACTTAAGAAATATGAGAATTTTCCTACTTCCCATATTAAAAATATAAAATATTAATATATATCTAGGGTCAAGTCGTTCAATTATGGCTGATTTACAAATGACCAAAGTGAAGCCAATCCAACCTGGTTAGGTTTGGAAATTGTTGAAGCAAAGCCGAGCGGAAATACTAGAAAACTGACTAACTCGGGTCGAGCTAGTTGGATTGGTTGGTTTCATTAGTTTGATGAACAACTCTGGCTGAAATTAATTATTGTTATTTTTGTATTGTAAAAAAATTATTAAAAGTAGTATATAAATTATAAACAAGTATTAATTATTTAAAAAGTTAAAAATATAAAACAATTGTATACTCTTATGTGTTTCTATTATTTAGCTTTCGCTTAACAAATCTCGTACATCGCACGGGTAACCGGCTCCCCGCTAGTACTATCTATTTATCTTCTGAAAATGGAATTTATTAGACCATCATCTACAATTTGCCAATTTGGGTTCAAAAACCATCATTCAATGAAAATAAATGATCACGAGTGAAGACAAACAACTGAGATAAAATCAAATACAATGAAACCAGATACTATAATATGATAACTAACTTTGAACAATTCTTAAACAAAAAACAAATACTATCAAAAATTTCAACCAAACATACAATAATACCACTATATCGCATGAGAAAGTCTCTGTTTTTTGGGATCTATAATGAATAATTTTGTAAAAAGATCAAGAGAGAGGAAACCATTATACGGGAATGGTTCCTGACAAAGCAGAAGCAAGAAATGTTTTCAAAAGTGCACTAGGTCCATAGAAGAGGCTCATTTTACAAGGTGTGCCTAACTTGATTTTTTGTACATTCTAACGAACTAGCCCTGAACTTATGCCGAAGAACTAATTTATGCAGGTTGTACAAAAACTGCTTAAAGCTTAAATAGACCTATAATAGGAGTCAACCATGTAAGGCTACAACCTTTGTGTCGGTAATGTTTACTAAAAGAAGAAAAAACTTTGTGCTGGTAACACAATGATATAACCAGTTGAGCTAATAGGCTTTTTTGAAACATTTTATTTCTTCAAGAATTTAGGTTCGCAGAACACCTACGTTAAGCATTTCTTTAATTTTTTTCAGAAGTGGCACCTCACTTTTGTTTAGACACGTAGATCGCCTTTCACCTTACACCTCAAGCTCTAGGAAGCCCTTGCACTTCTTAAATTTAAAACATATGGAGTGAGGCATATCCTGGAAACAGTCCACCTATACAATGGGAAGTCATGAAACAAAAGAAAACAATAGCTACCTACCTAGAAAATCAACTCCCAATACAACGAGATCCAAGCCACTCCACTAGCAAAAATTTCGGCAAGGTGGTGTTCCCCAACATGAATTCTGTAATTTCTTGTGATTTCAAAAAAAACCGGGTCCTAGAAATGGTTTGAGAAAACATTATTATCTTAAAACAAAACCACATAAAGGAGTATGATTGTGTATTGCTTTTCTAAATTCCAAAACTGAAACCAGAAACGCATTCTTGAATTTTTGGTTCTAAAATCAAGAATTCCTATGGCAGTTTCATATTATTTTTCATAAAGCACACAATATTCAGATAAAGATTCTGATCAAATAGAAATTATTTCACCATTCTCATCTTTTTTTTTATTTTTACTTGAGTTTATACTTTGGACTCAAACCAAATTAATTGTGGGTTGGTATTATCAATAGTAGCTTTGAAGCAGCACTTGTAAGAGGGTCTATAGGAGATTTATGTGTATGTGCAACATGCTAAACGATAGCCCGCAGAAGCCTTCTGGAAATGAAAGCATCTATTTGTTTTTTAAAGCATCTTTTCATTGGTCCTAAAGATAGGGAGCTTTCTTCTAAACCAACCTGGAAAATTTTTCTTGATCAGTAAGTGCTAATTTTGATTGAGATGTGTACAATGAATATGTACATAGACATGCCAGGCACCAGACTATAGTAGCTAGCCACCAAGAATATTTTGTCTTCTGATGTGGCACTTCTCTAGAAAAAAGGAAAACAGAAAAATACATGCCCCTAAGTTGGCAAAATTTGGAATGCATTTGAAGGTTACACTGTGGAAAGCAAGTCTTTTGCCTGCCTGATCAAATGTGTCAAGCCTCGACAGACTACCACTTCACCCATCCAATCAACTACAATGCCCAATATGGATACGAAAAATGGAAATTTGATTCCATTTCGCATATTCCAGAATAAGGATATGCATATCCTATTTATATGGTAATACCATGCTTTGCAATTATGTTTTTCAAGAGTACACACAAAACCAGTTAGCCTCAGCTAACCAATAAGAAACTTGCAGAAACAAAACCAATATGCACACAGAACCCTATCAGCAAATCAACAGAAAATAAGTTCAACTCAACCCTTAAGGGTCCGTTTTGTTCGCGGACAGGATCGGAATCAGAATCAGAATCCCCAAGAATTGGAATCGGAATCACCTATTATTGGCGTCTGTTTGGTTCAGTTGGGAATCAGAATCGGATTCCGATTGTTGCTGTTTGGTTCATTTGGAGTTGGAACCGGAATCAACTGAAATTTTTCAATTTTGTATTTGTCCATTTATCATTTTATTATTACTTTAAAAACATTTTTATTATGACTACATTTATTAATAATTTATTATTTTATTTTTAGTTTATTAATATTCTATTACTTTTTGTTTTATTATTTTAAAATAATTTATTATTATTTAATAATTAATATGTTAGTATTTTATTATTACTTTAGTTACATTATTATTATTATTATTATTAATGTTTGATGAATATATAATTATTATTTATTAGTACTTTGTTATTATTATTTTATTAGTATTTAATAATTAATATCTTAATATTTATCATTAATTAATAAATATTTTATTAATATATTCATATTTTATTATTATTATCTTATTATTACTTCCATAACATTTTATTATTCAATTGTTAATTTATTTTTACTATTTCATGTATTATTGGGTTTTTTTTGTCATGAGTTATTTACTTCTTGACAGACTTTGGAATGGAAATCCCATTCCCTAGGGGGGAGCCTGGAATGGCCATTCCCCGTATGGGGGTACCTCATTCTACCAAGAATGGGAATTGGAATCCCATTCCAAATAAATGGTTGGACCATTCCAATTCCAATTCCAGGCACTTATTCCAGCAAACCAATCGGGCCCTAAGTCTTCCCCCAAATAGTTTACAATGTCACCCAGAAAAAGGTGGTATCTTGCCCTGTTCTGCAAGAAGGTCTGCTATGCTGTTTGTTGGTCTGTGAACCCACTGAATCTTCAATTACATGTCACTTGTGAACCACTTAATTTTTTTTAATTTCATTTTGGAACTCCCACAAGACGCTCTTTAGGATGTAAAATTTGACCTAAAAAGACTTCTAGGTCAGAATCAACAATTTGCCAATTTCTCCCTAGACCAACAAAATCTACAATAAGTCAATAATCAAGAAAGTAGATCTAGGAATGGAGTTTTCATATGAATTTTGTGTGCAGATTTAGAAAATGGAGATATGCAGGAAAGTTTAGATTCAAAAGGTCTGAGTAATTCAAGCACAAAAGGACAAAAAAAACTCCTTCAATAGAAAATACAAGAAACTCCGATTCACTAACGAGTATTTGCAGGAAAGGATAAAGGGGATCTCAGTTCCTTAAAACTTACCCACCAAAACCCCTTTTGTGGGACAGGAACAACAAACACAGCCTTAGTGCGACCAATCTCTTATTTTTTTTCTAAGAAATCTATATCTTTGTCGTTTACCCTAGTAGCAAGAATTCTCCTCTTTCTTTATAATATTTTGCTCATTCCTTGGTGGACAGCAAACTATCTACTTGCTTTTCCATCCTTATTCTTCATCCTAGATCATCCAAATCCCTTTTTTCACCACCAAACCTGAAAATAGTAGGACCCATACCCCTTCCTACATCAAAGCATAAATTGACTATTCTGCCCCTGCCACCAGATTTCATACATAGCCCAAAAAAAAACAGAAACTAAAACGAAACAGAAAAAAGCAACTCTACTAAACTGAACATAAGATGTAAGGTTCTCAACAGAGTAAAACAAAAAGTCACAACAAAGAAAAGGATATTAGCCGTAGCCAACCCCCATCTGAAAGAAAAGAGCTACCTCTCGGGTACTCTACTCTCCCCATGCATACAAACAATCCTATATCAGGGAAAAAAATTAACAGTACCCAAAGTATTACTCCCTAGTGATGTAGCTCAAACAATCCTACACCACCAGGGGGTCTGTACTCCAGTACACACTCGTCTAGAACAATGAGTAATAAGGAAGTGCATATTATGTAGTTGTACTATTTTATACATTTTAAGGGCAATATAAGAGAAATGCATATATGTATTATGCATGTACATACAGACTATAGCAGATATTTTAACTTAAACATTTTTAAGAAAACCATATTATACCTGAATATATCCATATTTGATTTTTCCATTTCCACTTTCATCGACCAAATTTTTTAGTGTCAAGTCACAACTGATCAAGCAACTATTTTGAATAAATTATTGTAAGTATTATAAGTATTATAAACAAAATGTACCCACACATATCATGTACCATATATTTCGCATTTCCAAACTAACAATGATCATAACCATGGAAGAATTGCAAGTTGGAACTTGAAAGGGAGTTGTTGGCATTTCCTTGATATCTGTTTCTTCCCCCCATATTTATACCTCTCTATTTTACTTTTACTTGGTGTTTGTTTATAGTAGATAATACAATAAGAAAGGGAAAAAAGCATATTTGCCATGTAAACATTCACTGTCATCAAGATCTAACCAACTATGGGAACTAAGAATAGATGAAGGAAATCTCATTCAAAGGAGAATAAAGGCACACAAATTTACTAAAACTAAATTATTAATGTAAGCTAGCAGAAAGTCAAAATAAGAAAAATAATTACCTTCTTCATCACAGAATTAGATTCATTAGAAGATGGAAGGTGTTTCCGGATTGTTCTGTTTTGGGGTGACTCCTCCAAATTGCATTTATCCAGCATAAGCACCAAGTCATTCAACTCAGCAAGTGTATGGCGATAAAGAAGACGATGTTTGCTGGGACTACATTCACATAGGTGTTCCCAGTGCTGCATAAGAGACAAACATAAAGAACAACTTGAGAATATGTCTTATAGAAGCAATACATACCACAAGTATCTAAATATAACAATAGACTAACCACATTTGGAAGGACCAATATCTACTTTTTAGACAAAATGTTTAGAATCAAAACCAAGTGAAGGATCCAAAAAAAAAAAAACCAACAGGTTCCCATTTGAAAGTTGTGCCATACTGCTTCCTATTTCTCAAGCTTAGATGGTAAGCACTGTGCAGTGCTAAAGACCAACTCCAACACATAGTGGAATCTACTGTTTCAATAATTTACAAAAAACCAACTCTGCCTTAATCCCAACAATTTGGTTTCAACTATATTTCAATAATTTACTACAAAGAATCTTGTCCTTTTCCCATTAAATAAAAACAATATATTTCAATAACTAACAGAACTAGAAAAACAAAACATGACCCAAAATTCAGACCTTATCATTCTGATAAGTGAATTGCCTTCTAATAGGTGAAAGAAATATTATCAAAGCAGTGAGGCAATGGCAAGTTGTTTTTCCCATATTATAGGATGTGATGACTAGTTGGGGCCTAGGCGCTATCCAGTGGTTTAAAAGGTATAAGGTGTACGCCTGGTGGTGCGCCTCCAGGCAAAGTGCTCCCAAAACACCCTGAGGTGTATGCCAGAGGCATTGAGACCTCTGAGGTGTATGCCTCATGTGCAAGAGGCATAAACCTCATACACCTTTTTCATGAGGCATGCTACAGGCAAACACCTCATGTACCTCACGCACACCTCATATAAAAAGACAAGAAAAAAGAAAGGAAAGGGAAGGAAAGGGAAAGAAAAAGAAAGAAAGAATAAGAAAAAAACGAGAAAAGAAAGAAAAGAAAAGGGAAGGAGAGGAATGAGAAGGGATTTGCTTCCAGAGTGAAGATATGGTTAAAACAGATACCTAGATGAGACAAATTATTGGATGATGATCTGATCAAGGGAAAGCCAGCACAGTAGTATCTTGTTGCCCATGTCAATCAGCTTTTAGAGGTCTTATCACCATTAATTGTACTCATTAAAGGGGAAGGGCAGCAGATGCAAGCCCCGTAAGGGGTGCTTGGCATGCTTTGTAATATAACCATTCTTTATTTCTCTCCCCCAAAACATCCCCAATAGAAGAACCATCTTTCAGCCCCTTTCCTACCTAGAAATCATAAAAAAGGGAGTTGGTAGATCCTATTGTATCAGTAACACAAATTTTTCACTAATAAAAGAATGGGTCCAATGCAGTGAAATTAGGAAAAAAATAACATCCAAAATACTAGGTCATTATCCACCCACACCATATGGAATGGAAATCCCTCTATAATTTTTCTTTGTCTCCACCCAATCTGGCTGGACTCGGTCAAAACATCTGCATTTCAGCTGATCCAGTTGAATGATACATTCACCCTAGATGCAAGATCTCTAGTTTCTCTGATAAGAGGGAAAATCTCCCAAGGTCATTCCTCCATTGTCATCATGCAAATACAAGTTCATAATCTCCTTCCACTTCAAATCTTTTAAAGTCCAGTACAGGTCCATCTCTTTGGGGTATGGAAAATTGGAAATTGAGGGTTACCATCAGGCTGAAATAGAATGGACAAGCATAACATACCAGGTCCATCATTGTAATTGCACTGTATAAGTGAATCTCAATTTTGGCATGCAGTGAGAACACACCATATAGCTGGATCAAAAACTCTCTTAACTAGGGGTGATCATTTCAGTCCACCCCAGAAATTCCGGGCTTAGGACAAGGTTTTGTGATCAGGCCTGGTCCTGCATCAGGCCCGTAAATTAGAGGGCGGGCCTGGGCCTAAAACTTCAAGCCCAACCCAGCCCGCATGTATTTAAATATGTGTACTTTATACATAACGTATACATATGTATATATGTCATTTTATGTTATATTATATATATACACACACATCTATATATATAATGACACTTATAATATATTAAATATTATACAATGATAGCCGACCCTATATAGTTGGAATAAGGAATGGATGATGATGATGATTTTATATTATATATAAAATGTGTAGGCCCTCAATCAGGCCTGGGCTTATGTTTCAGGCCCAGAACCCGGGCCAGGCCCAGGCCTAGGCTATAGCCCTTATCAAGGTGCAAAGCCCGGCCCGGGATGAACCCTAGTCTTAACCAATTAGCAAATTCTCTGGCTAAGAAAGGAGTTAATGGGGAAGCTTCATATTAAGGACATGCCCTGGGAGAGAATAGTAACTACGACATTTTCTGGTGGGATATATTGTTTGTTGGGTGCTACTAGCAATATCAACCTGGCTATGTTCTTCTACTTCTTTATTTTCAACAATAAATTCTCACCGATATGTTATTACTATAAATTCTTAATTGATAATGTTAGCACTGATAAGTTCTTGCTGATATGTCATTGATCAAAAGAAAAGGTTGTAGGGGATTCAGGAATTTTAGTTTTTTTTTTTTTGTGAAAGAGGAATTTTAGTTTACATTAAAGGATTTAAGCACTGGTGATCTGTTTCCCTTATTCCCTTCCTCTTCTTTTGTTTCCACAAAGCACCTGTATACACTTTCCACCTATCTTTAATATAATTTCAACTTCCAATGGAGATGAAATCATTGCCAAACCATTATTTTTTACATACAAATAGCCATCTCTAGAACATGTAATTTTGCACAAGGCAGAAAGAGCCCCAAAGAAGTGAGAGAAAACAGATTCAACACAACATAATCAAAAACCATAGGGCACAGTTGAATACTAAAGGAATATGGGAATCATTGCCAAACCATTATTTTTTACATACAAATAGCCATCTCTAGAACATGTAATTTTGCACAAGGTAGAAAGAGCCCCAAAGAAGTGAGAGAAAACAGATTCAATACAACATAATCAAAAACCATAGGGCACAGTTCAAAACTAAAGGAATATGGGAATCATTCCAGCCAAAAGAAAAGGTTAATAGCAGGATTAACATATTAACCCTTAATTTTCCAAAAGATCAGTTCTCATACCTCCAGACACACAAAAGCAGACGGTCTGCAGCTGCAGACAACAGCTGAAAGGAACAAATACTGCTGACAAATAATGCATGAAGGATCCTACAAAAGACAACTGGAGTTAATATCATTATCACTGAGCATTCCAATATCATATTCCAGTAACAACGTGCCAGAATCAAAATGAATGGAAATACCTCCTCAGTACCCACATATTCTGGATGTCTTCGTGGAGTCATTGGGGACGTACAAATGATGCCATCTCTCCAGAGTCGCTCTCTCCAAGTTTTTTCTTTTGAAAATACCCTGAGCAATTCTTTCTTTAAAAAAGGTGATACTTTACTGCCACAATCACCCTGCTAGATTAATCAAAAAGGAAAGCAAGAAAATGACTAAAAAATAAACCATAAAACCCCATGACAGAGGAAAACACTATTGTATAGTAAATACTAAATAAGTAAATGGAAAAAGATCTAATAATGAGATAAGAGAGGCACCACTAGGTGCAAAGTGCAAACTTATGATACCTGATAAGAGATTCCTAAGTGAAAAGAACATTTAAAGAAGTGGAAGGCAGGGGCACATTTAAAGAAGTGGAAGGCAGACATTCTTTGTTTACAGGAAACTAAAATGGAAGTATTAGAATCTCAGACAATAAGGAACGTTTGGGGCAAAAGTGAGTGTGAATGGGAAGTTTTGCCAGCAGAGGGAACTGCCGGAGGCTTGGTAGTCATCTGGGACACTAACTCTGTGGAGGTGAAGGGCAAGAGAGGTGGTCTTTTCTCTATCTCAATTTGGTTCTGCATAGTTGACACTGGGTGGGAGTTTGTGGGCCATCCACTGGTGGGTGCCAAATATATCTGGACAAACAATCAAGAGGCAGCAACCTTGGTGAGATTGGATCGTTTTGTGGTTTCAACTCTGTTATAAGAGGCCTTACCCAGACCCATCTCAGACCATACTCCTATTCGTTTGGACTGCCGCAGATTACAGTTGAAACCATCTCCTTTCAGATTCGAGATTTATTGGCTTGAAGAGGACAGCTTCGTGGAAAAGTTGAGAAGTTGGTGGTCTGAATTATTTGTGGAAGGAACAGGTAGGCACAAAATCAGAAAGAATCTTAAGTTTTTGAAATAAAAAATCAAAGTTTGGAGAAAGGAGAACTCCCAGGAGAGAGAATGGAGGAAGAGGAGTTGTTTAGAAACAATAGTTGAGATTGATAGGGCTGAGAAGGAGAGGCAACTCTCACAGGATGAGAAGAAGAGGAGGATTGATGCAAAAGTGGAGTTCAACAAAGTTGCTTTTCAAGAAAAGATGAAATGGAGACAGCGTTTTAAATGTTTATGGCTGAAGGCAGGCAACAAAAATACAAGGTTTTTCCACAAAATGGCAAGTAGACTTCTATGAGAGGAAGATGGGATCAGAGACCACATAGTAGACTTCTACAAGAGGCTGTACAAAGAAGAATGGCGCACTAGGCCTTGACTTCGATGGCTTAACCACAGAGCAAGCTAGAGAGTTGGAAAGGGTGTTTGGAGAGGAGGTGTGGGAAGCAACCAAAGAGATGGAGGAGGATAAAGTGCCAGGCCTGGACGGCTTTACTATGGCTTTTTTCAAACATTGCTTGGAGTTTTTGAAGGTTCACATTACGAAGGTAATGGAAGAGTTTCATGAGTCAGCAACCTTGGAGAGAAGTTTAAACTCAACTTTCATTACTCTTTTGCCCAAGAAGAAAGGTGCGGAAGAGCTCAAGGACTTCAGGCCAATCACCTTAATCGTGAGTGTTTACAAGATAATAGCCAAAGTCCTGGCTAGGAGGCTAAAGTCCATGTTGGGTATTTTAATCTCAGAGAACCAAGGCACGTATGTGGAGGGAAGATTTATGGCTGATGGGGTTTTAGTGGCAAATGAGTTCATAGATGCAAGATTGAGAAGTGGAAGGTCTGGTCTTCTTTGCAAAGTGGACTTCGAGAAGGCCTATGACCATGTCAATTGGCACTTCTTGGACTATCTTGGACTATATTTTGAAACGGATGAATTTCGGTTCTAAATGGAGGACCTGGATGAAGGTCTGCACCAGCACCCCTTCTTTCTCTGTTTTGGTGAATGTTGCATCATGTGGTTGCTTTAAGAGCTCAAGGGGTCTGAGGCAGGGATAACCTCTTTCTCCCTTTCTACTTATTTGTGTGACAGAAGCCCTGAACAGGCTGATGAAAAGGGCTACTTCAGGGGGTTTTATATAAGGCTTTACAGTGGGAGATGAAAGGGTAGAGGTATCCATGCTGCAGTATGCTGATGATACTCTCATGTTCTGTGGTGCTTCTCTTGATCAGCTAAGATACTCTCATGTTCTGTGATATTCTCATGTCTGTAAGGCTTTACTAGTGTCATGATACCGGTTGATTGGTCATAAGCATTTCCGGTATACCATAGTCAAACCCCTATAAATTATTTAAGAATACTTCTCACTTGCAGCAAAGAGAAAAGTCCTTTAGCAAGTATTGTGGATTTTTAATAATAAAACAGTGTTGTTTCCTTTTAGGTTTATGCTGTGAAAGATGTTTCAGTCTGATCAAGTTTGAGACAATCTCTTGGGCATGTCTTCCTTTTTCTTTTGAGGGCTTGACAGTTTTTTCCTTAGCATCAAGATTTTATTAGTTTATATATAAATGAATTCTGTAATACAGGAATGTTCAATAGAACCCCTAAATTTGGCTACCTACTGGCACCTACACTTTAATGTCCATTTTTTCTCTTTCTTTTAAAGGTTCCCCTGTTGGTATATAAGTCCCCAATAAAATTATCCTAATAAGTTTTATCAAATATCTCACTTAGTGATCCAGAAATAAAATTACCTAACACACGGAGATAAATGAATACTATAGTACAGTGTACACCAATATTGAACAAACTTGATATTGATAGATGACAAATTACGGATAAAAGAGGTGGCAAGTTCCAAAATATGCAACCTTGGCTACAACATAAAGAAGCTCCTCATGAGATAAAACAGCAGCTTTGTGATACGACCTATACAGTTCTGCTCCGAAGCCACCATGAGGCAACCAGTCAGCAGGGGCAAAATTAACAGCTTCAGCACAATTTAAGCCTGAAAAGACAATGTCCTTAAAAACGTATACCACAGAATGTGCAAGCTATTACTCAATATCACATGCAGAAGTTCATAGAAAGAAAATATTGCAATTGTGAAATGGCTTACCAAAATTAAAACCACCATGGTAAGACCTAGGAAAGGTTATAACAAAGTTTCCAGGCTCCTGAAAGAAAAACAATGGCACTAGATTAAATAGAGTATATTCAATAGATGGCAGATACAAGTAATTTTTTATAGCAAGAGAAAAGGAAATTTTATTGAATTAAAAAAAAAAAAAAAGTTATGGACAACTCTTAGCTAAGAAGTGATAACTAACTCAGCCAATCAAAATAAAGCAACTATACATATGCACAAAGATAACATTATGATTAATCCCTCATGACTCGAGATGACCAAAGATCTGACCCAAAATAAGACCTTAAGAAATCTCTGAATTCACTGTGAACACGGAACCAGTCTATTATCATTGACACAGAAAATCTTGGACTTCTTTCAGAAATTGAAGAATATTACAACAAACAGAAAATACACTTAGAAAAAAAGCAAGATAAAAAAATTTCAAGTTTTAGGGACAAAAAATTTATGGTAATTGTATCACAATTACATAGGTGATCAAAGAAAAAGAACTGCAGAAATATTCAACTTAGCCCATGACCATTACAGAAATAATCAAAGATATGAATATCAAGCTCCAAGACATCAAACCTGAAGTACACTATAAACTGGAACTCCATTTTCTTGCAAAACAGATGGGTTCAGCATGGTCACAAGCTGAAATAGCAAATCAGGCTGTGCATCAAATAGATCTGGAAGACAGTTTTTCATCACCTGCAAAAACCAAATATTGTCACAGACATCTTATTGGAATAAGAACCAAAAATCCTTCAGTACATAGTGCAAGCAGAAGCACCATGCCCTCTCCACATCCAAACATACAAAAGGAAGAGAGAATGGCCATCCAAGAAAATAAACTGGACAATGACCATAAAGAAACAGCATCTCCATTACTACAAGGAAAGGTGCAGAAAATAGTGTTGAGCACTGATGTACAAAAAATATTTATGTATGACCATGTAGTCCATCTAAGTATTAAGCAGCCAGTGGAAAAAACTTATCCCTGGAATAGATAAAGAAGATTTATACCATTCTCTGAAATTTCGCAGTCTTAAACATGAGACTGCATTCACATGTAAACACAGCACATGCCAAGTAAACTCCTTGGATAATGCATAGTTTAGAATTTAGATGGACTAAGTTATTTAGAAAGACAAAAATATTGTCATATATTATACAGATGCATCCACTTTTTAAAGTTTTACCAGCAATTGTGCCACACATTATCATATTCACATCTCAAATACATGGAGACAGTAAACCTTTTTTTTAAGCACAAGAAAAAAAGAAATTTTATTAAAAAGAAAAAAAGGTTACAAATTCAGAGGTGACTACATGGCACCTCACCAATACAAAGCAGCTGATGACCAAAACAACAAACTGATCACTGTTACAATTCTGTAATTCAAGCACATTCCAAAACCCAATCCAATCCAATACAAGCACATTCTGTTCAAACTCAGGCAGCACCAGAACCCAATCCAATACAAAATGCCATCCTTTTCACCTATCTTCTGTAAACCCCTGGTCCCATAATATGACAACACCCCCTGAAAGGCCCCCACCATCCACTTCCAACCAATCCCCACTGACCCTCCCCCAAATCTCTTCATCCAGGTTCATATTGTAAGACTCCAATTTTGTTTCCTGTAATAGATCTTCCTCTGGTCTGTATCGCCTGCTTAAGTTCCCAACCACTATTATTTTTTTTTCTTTTCTGCCTCAAACCCCTAATGTTCCAACTCAATACCCTCATCCTTAAAACCTTACCCGACCCCTGATGCAAGTTGAGCTCCGACTCCTTACAGATCCTCCCCCAACACCTCCTCCTCTTCCCCTTCTTCATCCCAAGTCCCAACCTCTGTTCTTTATTAGATTTATTCGTCTTTTCCCTCCTGGCTTTCTCGAATTGTTCGCAAGCCCTCCTTGCAAAATCTTCCCCTCCCCATAAAAAAAATCCCAAAGATTTACCCACTACCACCTCCTTCTCAACCAAAGTACTAATTTCCAAGACACCCTTATGCACCCCTTCCAAAGCCCCTTGTTCCCCTTCTCTCTCCTTCATTACTTACTCTTCCCCCCCCTCTTTTCCTCCAAGCAACCTTTCCTATGCTTTCCTCCAAGCAACCTTTCCTGTGCTCCTCTCCTCCCTTCTCCCCTTCCATTCCCGTATCAAGGCCCCCTATTTTTCTTTTCCTCTTCTACATTGTTTCCTTCTTCTCTCCCCTTCCCACTTCCACCATAGCCTTCCTTTTCCTACCGCCAGCCCTTTCTTTATTCCCACTCCTGTTGTATTCCACCAAATGGCTCTCCACCACCGCCTCCTAGGCAAAGAGCCTACTAGTATTATGAGCACTTACCTCTTTCTCTAGAAGTTCGGCATCTGGCCCCTTGCATGCACTTTTCATCGTCTTCATCAGTCACTGATTCTGTGCTTTCTTCCACTAGCTGTGATCTTGAGAACGTCGAAACTCCATCTGCACAAGTAGAACTGGACAACGACGGCATAGAACTTATCGTACTATACCTAACAATGGTTGTGCCATCCTCCTTCAGAGTAACGACATCCTTCCCAAGTCTTTCCTTGCCTTGTCTACCACCCTCGCTGCAATGTTTGGTCTTGCCTGCTGCCGAAAACGTTCCTCTTCACGGCCGAAGCTCCACCTTCTTCTCTCCTCCCTTGAATTTGGTTATCACTCACACCCAACCTTCATCTTTATTCCTCGAGTAATCTCCCTTACCATTTGATTTTTTTCAAAAAGTCTTTTCTAATTATTTTCTTACCAATTATATCCTTACCCACCTAACCCCCAGCCCATTTGATACATGTCCCCTTCGAAAATTGTCAAGGTCTCCATTCTTTAAACTATAGGTCCCATTCGAGCTTAATGTCTCATCAGTTCCCTCAGCCCCCCATGCCGTTTCTTCTCCCCC
Organism: Nelumbo nucifera; assembly: GCF_055504915.1. Taxonomy (NCBI): domain Eukaryota; kingdom Viridiplantae; phylum Streptophyta; class Magnoliopsida; order Proteales; family Nelumbonaceae; genus Nelumbo; species Nelumbo nucifera. The sequence continues at coordinate 185,787,167 of NC_142649.1, read as the reverse complement.
ACCACTTTCACACGTCCCTCAGTCTCCCTTACTCCCCATCACCTCCCCTTCCATGTGTCCTTCCTTGCTAAATCCTCACTCACTCAAACCTTATGAAACACCACAATTACCCTCCCCCCCCCCCACATTATCCACTTCTCCTTCCTTTGGATGACTCTTTGTCTTCACACCGTCTATACTATGAGCTCTATCTCTGCTAACAGACCCTTCCTTCCCCTCTCTCAAATCCTCCCCTTTCCCACTGTTCTCTTGAGCCAAACTCAACAAAGTCCTATCTTCTCCTTCCACGACTATTCTTAATTCATAGCTTTCCCCTGCATATAGCGGCTTCATCCTAATTGGAATATCAGCGATATCCTCCACTTCTACCAGTATTTTGGCCATGTCCAATCTATCCCAGCTTCTGTTCTTATCATCAAATTTCAAAAATCTCCAGCAATACTTCCCTATCTCCTCAAACGTGATGATACTCCACGCATGTAATGGTATTCCAACCATGGCAATCCAAAAGTGCCCTTCTCTTCCTCTTTCCTTCTTCATTCAAAGCACCTGCTGCAGGAAACCACCACCCCAGTCTGAGGTCAAGGTCCCTCTCTGCCCTCCATTCTGCTTCCAGCACCTTCTGAGCCCAATCTCTACAGTGGAACATAAAAAGGTATACAGTCCTGCATTCAGCTTCCTGATACCCAAAACCTTGCCATGTCCCCACTCAAGGTTTGTCCAAGCTTCCACCTTGTCTACATCCAAATCCAGTCCAATAAATCTTCCTACCAGGCTAGCGCTTAGCACCCTCATCCTTCCCTCCAGCTTCCCAACCTTCCCAACGTCAACTGTCAACACCGCATCTCTCCCTTTCCTTCACATATGTTTATGCTCTGTGGTACCTCATGGCTACCTTGGAACATATTAATTAAGTAAAATGCCATGAACTGTGACCTCTTTGTAGGTGACTCATAAATTAATCAATCTGCAATTGCCCTTGGCAATGTGGACTTCCCATATTTGGAAGGTCCCATGATCACTAAACCATATCCACATCTCAGCAGTGTTTTAAAAGCGCAAGGGCTAATTTGCGCCTGAGGCGCACGCCTCGCCTTGCGCCTTTTTAAGAAAGGTGCAAAATTACAAAAAAAAAGCTAAAAAATCAAAAAAAAATGCCAAAAATTTTTAAAAAAATGCAAAAAATTCAAAAAAATATTAAACATAATGTTAATAAAAAATATAAACTTAAATTTTAAAATAAATGTTTTAGAAAACCTATTATCTAAAATTAAAATACATAAACATAACAAGTAAAGCGTATTCAAATGAAAATTTAAAAATAAAAGCAAACATATAAAGCATTTTCAAGCATGTAAAACCCACAATCTCTTTTTCTCCTTAATTGCATTGCTTCAAGCAGCTAATGTGATGTAAAACATATTGCATTCTTAATTCTATGAGTCGCCTTTGTACCACGCCCCTCGAGGCAAGCCCGAACAAGTCTATGTTAGGGTCTGAAATTCTTATTTCTCACATAAAAAATAATGATTTTATAACTTTCATTGCCTTTTAAAGGCGCATCAGGCGCATAAAAATTTTATAACTTTCTATGCCTTTTAAAGTCTATGTTAGGATCTGAAATTCTTATTTCTCAATCAAAAATTCTTAAAGGCGCATCAGGCACACCAGGCGTGAGCCTTTTGAAAGGGGTGCGCCTAGGACCTGGGCGAGGCGCATACCCCAAAATGCGCCTCGCTTGTGCTCCTAGGCGCGCCTTTTAAATCACTGCATCTCAAACACATAGAAAAGACTATTTTCAGACAATATTACTTTATTATATATCTCAATGTCCATCAAGTATAATTTTGTTGTTTATAGGAAAAAGGCCAAACCTCATATGCGGAAAAAAAGGCATCTATAGTCTATAGGTGATGCTCTCAGCTGTATGAAGCACAAGCAGTGCATGAGCAGGAGGGAGGAGCTTACTTATGCATAAGAGGATGGAGGATTGTTCGGACCGAGATTAAAATTTCATCACGTATCGGGGCGTATCGGCTGAAACGTATCATATCGGGGCCCTTTTGATACGCCCCTACACAAGGTGTTTTTGGGGTCCCACCTATTTCAGGGGATAAACGGGCCTTAAACCAACCCCCCTGAACAAGTTTCAAAGAAAAAAAAAAACTTACAAAAAAAAAAGAAGAGTGAGACAAGATACAGCCTGATACACCCCATCCGATGTATCGGGCAGTATGGATATTTTGAACCTTTGTTCTGTCCCATACAGATTTGAAAAAATAAGGTTGACAAGGAAGTTCAGATCAGTAGAAGTTTAGGTTTATTCTTACAGGGTGGAGAGGAATTTACAAGAAGAATTAGTGGTCAACGAATCACTCAAACATTCAAACTCATATGACAAGTTTGAAGCAGGGCACATCAGGATCAATGCAGTGGATGAAGTAGAAGAGTAAGAAATCTGGAGGTAGCTATTCTGGGAGGCAGTTTTTCATGATCATGGTGAAGATGGGATATATGGCCTTATTTTGGATAAGAAAGCATCAGTTTTATTGATTATGTAAGCAAATAATGCACAAGTATGCAAACAACTTTAAGAGAGAACAGTTACTTCTATCTCTCCCCAAAATAATTTATTTTACAACTGAGTCCAAAAAAAAAAACTAATTCCTTGCCACCCCTCATTTACCTAATGCTTCTGCCATACAATTAGTTAATATTGGCACCCACTAGATTTTTATTTGCATATTCCTCGTCAGCCATCTAAAATTCTTGATTTCATTTACATAGGCCAACACAGCTCTTTCACTCTTCAGCAATCAACCTATCACCATCTTAGAATCTCCTTCAATGAATAATTTGCTTAAATTCATGTCCCTTGCTCACTGCACACCATCCATAAACTCTGCTCTTGTAGAACCTCTCACTTCAAAAGGACCCAAGAACAGAGCAAGTATGGTTATGTTTGGCAAGGTTTCTTGCCTCTAAACAGGCTTTTTAGAAGCGCTTTTTAGATAAGCACTTAAAATTCACTTGGTAAGGTGCTTTTTTGGGTGCTTTCTCTAATGAAAAAATGCACTTATTTGACAACGTTGCTTGGTTCAGAACGGGCTTTCACCACTAGGGGAGGGAGGAACCAGTTATAGCCGGTTGTGCCTCTCGAAGACGAAGGAAGAGGGACAACCACTTTAGTAGGTTATCGGTGGATTGTAAAAGAAGAGGAGGAGGCAAAAGAGGCAAGAATTTCAGGGGTTTTGTGGGAATTTCCCAGCAGTCTTCGAGGAGGAGAGAACCAGCCCCAACATCTCCTCATAACAGAGAGAGGAAACCGACCAACAGTGAGGGCTAGATCTGGGTGGTTATGGATACAAAGGGAACGAGAAGATCGGGGTTTGGGAGGGAGGGGAACTGAAGCTACCTCGGGCAGAACCAGGAAGAGAGAAGTCTCAAGTAAATGACAACCACGAGCCAGAGACAATCGTAACAGAGATTGCAGCTGTTTCAGGTGTAAGGGTGGAAGAAGCTGGGGTGGAGTCAGTAGACGAAGGCAGAGAGGACGGAGTAGACGTGGTTGAGACCTCGAACACAAAGTCCCATCTCAGACTGGGATCGAGGTGTCTCCAGATAGATTTGAAGATAGTTTCAGTCGGCAGGAGGTGAGTGAGCTCAATGAGGTGGGACTATCACCGGGAATTCTCCCTTGTCTTTCTTCTCCCCTTGGAACATTTCCCATTTCTGCTCCACCTCTAATTAGGGGTAACACGGGCTGTTCTGAAGGGGAAGGGAAGACTCTATTGGCGTCCGGGGGTAGGAAGGCTGGTACGAAAAGAAAAAGGGGGTGGGAGAACCAAGTAGAGTCTATAACAGGAAGAGAAAAACACAGAAGTTGGGGGAGAATAATCAGGGGGAGGAGGGATCAGGAGAGAAGGAGCTGTGGGACGAGGCAGATAGTAATCAGGAAGTAGGAGAGAAGGGGTCAGAGAGGAAGAAGACATCAGAGAGAAAGAGGAAGGTGGGAATCGAAGAGTTAGTAGAGAGACAGATAGAGGTAGGCAGAGCTCTGGGCCTGTTTTTTCTAGGGGGAGAAGAAACGGTGAGGAAAGCCATTGATCAGTACGAGAGAACTAGAAGGGAGAAACAAGAAGAAAGGGCTAACTGGGGAAGTGCAGAAGAGGGAGGGGAAGAGGGGGGAGGGAGACACGCAGGGCTGACGGAAGAGGAATCGAAGGGCAGATAAAGGGGGAGAGGGGAGCAGCGGGAATGAAGTTGCTATCCTGGAATGTAAAGGGTTTGAAAGATGGGAAAAGGAGAGAGGTGGTCAAGAATCTTCTGAGAAAACACAATCCAGATGTTGTCTTGTTTCAGGAAACTAAACTGGAACCTTTCAATTTAAGGGTGAAGATTGAGATTTGGGGGTCAGAGAGAGGAGAATGGGCCGAGGTGAATGCAGCGGGTATGTCAGGGGGGGTATGGTGGTAATGTGGGACCCAAGTAACATACGGAAGGAAAGGAACAGGAGGACTTTTGAAGACAAGGCTTTTAGCATGGAGAAGATGATTGTGGCTGTGGGCAGACCAGTGGTAGAATAGGTGTTGTTTCTTCCTGAATTCAGCCAACAAAAGAAGGAGGATCTTGGGAGTGGGTTAGGGAGAGATTTTGGGATATGAAATATGTAATGTAGAGCCTGTTATCTAATTTGGTAGTAGGCTCTTTTGTTTTTCTTTGTTTCCAGGTGTTGTCTCATCACCCTGATCTGTGATTTCTTTTCATTTAATAAAATTTTTGCCATTTACTTATCAAAAAATACAATGAACAGACTCTTCAAACTCCAAAAATATAGAAAAGGAGCCTCTTTACTTCTCCCTACACTCAATTTTTTCTCCTTCGTGGGCCTCATTCCAAACAAACCCCCTTTTAACCTTGCAAACACTTTTGAAAATTGAGCTGTACTGAGGGATTCCTGACTGTTGAAACGTCTTACAGCATTAGGCTTCTTCTTCACATCCCTCAGACCCCTTTGGTCACCAAACTTGAATCTCCAACATCTGTCACAGGCATCAGATCAAATTTTGAACATTTTCCTAGCAAAATCCTCCCGTCCAATAAAATGTAAACCCAAAGCCTTACCTCCACCTTTTTCCAAATCAACTGTCCCCTCAACTACATGAGTCTCATCCAAGATCACTTCCTCAGCATCTGAAACATCCTCAATATTAACATCTTTATGATCAATAATGCACTGTAAAGGGTTAGTTCTATATTTGTTTCATCTATAGGATTTAATTCCCACGTTCTTTTCGATGCTTCCATCGCCTTGAACCAACCCACCTTCAACACCAACACCTTTCATTGATCCCACATCCCCTTGCTGAGGAAGTTGGGATAGATGTTTATTTACACATACCTATTTTAGGAATGGATGTAGCATAGAGTGTAATTGTTTTTTGTCATTTTTTGTTTGGGTCATTGGTATGGTTTGTAAATCCAGATTGGCTGTTGGATTTGTTGGTTGTGTTTTGGTCCTGACTTTTTGGAGTTTATGTTTGGTAAAATTTGGGAGTCTCTTATTTGGGGTTGGAGCCGCAAAGATCGTATACTTCCTGCATGTTTTTTTCTTTTTATAAAAACTTTACTTTATTATCAAAAAAAAAATAGAATTTGCCTATTATGTGTATCCCACTAAAATGTTTTATGCAGACAAGGGAATAAAGGAAAAGTATCTTTTTTCACTTCCATTACAAATTCTCAATATCACTCAAGCAGCTCAAGTGAAAGCTCGTGATTATTGATCCAACCTGCATGCATTATGTAGTTTTACTGAAATTCAATTAGAGAAAAATAAATGAAAAATAAACTAAATGAAGTTCAAAGACTACCTGCTCAAAAGAATGGGCTTCACTACCAGGAACGCTGTACCAACATTTTGGCTCTCCCCTGAAGGCATATGAGAAGCAGAGAGTGAGAGCTTTGCAAATGATTAACTGTTTAAGATCTGGTTTTTCCATGAAAGCAAGAGGCCACATTTCAATTAACCCAAGAATTACTACATAAAAGAGAGTGAAAATAGGCGACTTTTTGGGGGAGGATAAATGAGAAAAGGATATGTATTGACAACCAAAATAAATTATACACAACAAAAAATACAGACTATTTTTTAATGAACATTGCTAGTGCATCCGGTAAAAGAGTCAAAAATGTGCAAAGCACATTTCAAAGAGGGATCCTCACGCACAAGGCTATATTAGTTTAAAAGAATCAAAAGAAAGATGGAGAGAGGAAATTGCTACTGCATTTTCATTAGATCAAAAAAAAATTGCCACCATACTTTCATAACAAAAATACATATAGTTTAAGCTAGACCTGCTCATGGGCTGGGGTTGGGCTTGGATTTTGCCAAATTTTGAATGGACCTAGCTTGAAACCCGAGCCTGAAACAGTATAAAATGTTCGCAGAACAAACCCAAAGACCACCCATGAACAGGTCTACTTTAAGCTAACATGTTAGGGGGAAAATGTGACTGACAATGTCAGACAAATGATATTTTTCAAAGAGCAAGGAATGAAGATTGATGTTTTCATAAGGTATCACAGTATGGAACTATGGATTCCATCGATAGATGAGGAAGCATCCCTGCTGTACAAAAAGTATGGATATATATGAAGCCATACACCAAAATACCAACCCCCAGGTCTTCAAATTTGTTTCTATTCTCATCATTACAAAAATGGATGAAATCCAAACCCTTAAGCTCTTCTAAAATGGAAGTCCAAAAGAAAAATAGATGTTCAATCTTTCCCATGACAGCACTACAAATACAAAAGGAAACGCAAGGACTCATCCCTCTCCAAAGACGAAAATCAAGAGATAGTCCCACCATGATATTCTCCCCCAACAACATGCAAACCCAACCTGTCAGAGAATTTGCTCATATTTGGACCCATCTGAATGAACTATTTAATATTGACTAAAATTATATTTCCCAGATGAAGTAACGCACTTTCCATGGTCCTTGGGTCTTTTCAGCATCCACCCCATGATTGATTGTTGGTCTCTTTCCACTACTAGCAGCACTAGGTAGCTGTCTGGATAACAAACCAAACATAACCCTGGTAGTAGAAAGTGCAACCATCAAAGTTATATCTTGTTAACGGTTTATAAATACTCCACCCACTTCAGAGATGTGACCTCTGTGAATTTAATAGGGTAGAGGAGTGGAAGGATCCAATGTCATAGGGATTGAGGTTCTTCTTGATGAAGAAGGTGCATATTATGATTTTTCACATTAAAACTAATAAAAAATGATCAAGGAAATCCAATACAACAAATGCACCTGATTTAGGCCCTATTTCTAGTGGAACAAAGACGGGTTGAGCTAGAACAGAAACATGCAGAAAGTCTGACATGTTAATTGCATGGAATGGACAGTCACATCATAACTTCAAATGAACTTAAAATGGCAGAATGAACACCATGACTCTCACAATGTGATGCCCCCTTGATTGTAAACCTGCTTCTCCTTCTTCTTCTTTTGGTGCTCTATCCCTTTGGTAACTTTTCTACCAATACAAGGTTGTTCCACGCATCTTTGTCGTTACAATTTTCACTTTTATTTCTTCATTCAATTTCTTTCAATCAAAATAACTTTCAATGTTGTCTAACCAACCCAAAAACTCTTTGGGTTCCAAATCACCATCAAACTCAATAATATGAAGCCTAACACTGTAACCTTGATTGGATTGTAAGGCTCAAACTTTGTGATCTTCCATCGCTAATTGTTACTCCTTTCATGCTGGTCACCTTTAGGTTGCTCAATGTCTTCTTCACTTGATTCTTTACTAACAATGTTAGAGGGCTGTTCATCAATTCTAGGAGCTTTCCCCCTCCTTCCTAGCTCCAAATCACTTGTTATGTCACCATCTCTAACAGTATTTTGGGCTTCAGCAAGACGTTCAATCTGATCCTGCAGCCCTCTTACAGCCTCTTGGAACACCTCTACAGTGACATGGTGTGGTCTTCTACCACCCCTACCACATCCACCTGTTGCAGCCATAATAATCTAAGGAAGATACAGCAAGAAGATGACTTCTGTCTCCTACTTATTTCCCATTGCATGGAAGAATTGTATTGTTGTCACCCTCCTTAATCCATTTATGCTTTGACTTTTGTCTCCTACTTATTTCCTCTTTATGGAGTACATCATCTTCCAATTGTTTCCACAGGGACCATCTAGTTTCCTTATCTCCTTCCCCAAAAGTACCCCTTCCCTCCTTTTTATCTAACTCCTCATTTTGATTAATCGATGTTTGCTTCCTCTCTTCAATCCTCTCGAACTCCAAAGTGTTCCATTCCTTTCAATTTCCTATGAAATCTCATCCCCTTCCATTGAACTCTTGGGTTGCTCTCCCCCCCCCCACCACTCTCTAATCTTTTGTGAAAATCCCGAGTGACACAACCACATATTCTCAAAGCGAAAGAGGGCTGGTCCTCTACCATCAAACTTCTTAAAGATGGAGACAGGCCAACGGTCCGAAGTTAATTCAGGCAAAGCTCTATACACTATACCACCCCAATGCTCCTCCCAATCCACCGAAAAAAGAAATCTATCCAGTTTGGAGCAAATTGGGCTAGCTTGGAGGTTGGACCAAGTATAATTACTATGTAAGAGAGGCAATTCTTTAAGCTCAAAAACATTTATGAACTGATTAAACCTTCTCATACTTGTAGTAGTACCCTGCCTCCTATTATTTGTTTCTTCAGTAAGGATGATCACATTAAAGTCTCCGCCAATATACCAAGGTCCCTCCCGCAATCCTCTTATATACCCAATTTCTCCCACATTTCCTTCCTATCCCTATATCCATTCACACCTTACAAATTTGTTAAAACCCATTCAAAATTGTCCTCCACTTGTTAAAACTTTATAGATACTATGAATTTGCCCACAAGTTCCTTAATTCCAATCATATTCTCCTCTCTCCACAAAGTTACCATACCCCCAAAAGACCCACAAGATTGGAACCATTGCCCAACTTATTTCCATAGTCCTCCAAACACTTCTTGCCCATCTACTATCAAACTCTGCTAATTTTGTTTCCTGAAGGACAAGAATTTTGAGATTCTCTTTTCTTACCACTTCCTTAATGGTTGTCCTTTTTCTAGCACTACCTAGACCATGAACATTCCAACTTAGGATCTTCATAATTATCTTGTCCTTCAGGAAACAAAATTATCTTCATAATTATCTTGTCCTTCATAATTATCTTTTTCCTCCCCTTCTACTATTCCCCTTCCTACTTGTCTTTTGTCCTTTCCCTTCTCACACTAAACTCTTTGTCACCTTCCACCCCTTTTGAGTATTTTTAATTCTTCTTTAAACAACATGGTTATACCATACACCTCTCTATCTTCCTCGCCAATACTAATTTCCCCCACACTGCAAAAATAATTGAATCAGTCTCGAAATCCAACTTATTGTCGTCTGACAAACTACAATTCACCCCAATCTCCATCGACGTCATCTACGTCTTCCTTTCGAATTTTGGTATGTCTTGGGTTTGGTCGCTCCATTACGCTTCGACTAGCATGGGATTCTTGAGACACAGCCCTCAGTCTCCACTGTCAAGCCTCCTTCAATCCATAGAAGGACTAAGGGACCATACTCGATTATCACTCACTGATTCATCAAAGATTAAGTTATACAAAATATTTAATAAGCCAGAAACTAAAGACATTTCAAACTCTCTGAGGTTCCTCACCAGCCCCAAGTTCCAATTCAATCCAGTAGATGAGGGAGATCCAATGAAGTCAAGCACATGTTTTCTTTAAAACTTGAGAGAGCAAACAAGGAAGGAAATACATCTTTCAAAGGAAGCTCCCCAACCCAAACATCTTCCCAAAATCTAATTTTATTACCATAAGCCAAGTCATACCTGACATGCAACTAGATTAGCTCTACACAGAATACTAGCATCCCAACCATTCCTTGAAAGTCCATAATACTTGAAATCACTTTATGCCACAACTTTCCACACTCCAAGGGGAAGTGCCATATCCACTTACCTAAGAGAGACAAGTTTTTCAAGATAATGTTTCCAAAACCCAATCCACCTCCTATTTCCTTTTGAACACCTTCTCCCACCTCACCAAATGATCCTTTTTCCTATCTCCCAATTCCCAAAGAAAATCCCTCATCAACTTCTCCACTCTTTTCACAATTGCTTAAGACATCCTAAAGATAGACATGAGATAAACAAGGAGGTTAGCCAACACACACTTTATCAAAGTGATTCTCCTACCCAAAGAGATATAGTTCCTTTTCTATCCAGCCAATCTTTTCTTTATTCTCCCCACCATCTTTTTTTTTATCAGCAACACAGAAAAGATTCATTAAATTAAAAGAATGTGTACAACAAGAAGTTGTGGGTAGACAAAAGGTCCACAGAAACCCCACTAATTACAAATACAGACCCAAGCTTAACCCAACAAAGCTTCATTCTCTCCACAATCGGGCTCCAAAAACTAGCAAATCTCAGGTTACCATCTAGAGGTAATCCTAAATATTTTAAAGGCCACTCCCCTCTCCTACACCCCAAAGACTCAACCATAGAGCTTAATTCCTCTAGCCAACACGGACTTTATCAAAGTGATTACTTGACTAGGCACATCAAGTAATTAAGTATGGTCCCTTAGCCCTCAGTCTCCTCCGATCCACAACCTTTCATTCTCCAGGGGGAAGTGCCATAACCACTTAACTAAGAGAGCCAAGTCTTTCAAGCTAATGTTTCCAAAACCCAACTCACCCTCCTCTTTCCTTTTGACCACCTTCTCCCACCCTCCACTCTTTTCACACCTCAAAGACTCAGCTAGTCAGCCAATAGAGCTTAACTCCTCTACTTCAACATTTATAACAATCACCACTCTTGTTCCAATTGACTTTTAAATTAGACATTCTTTCAAAGAGGTTTCTCCTTAAAATTTTTGTTTAATACAAAATTACAACCTTGTTTAGTTATTAATACTTTTTTTATGCAATTACACTATTAATACTAGTTATAATAAAGTGTCATGTGCAAAATATCATAGTTAATTGATCTAAAATGCTACTGTCTTGTAAATTCTAATGTTATTAGTATGTAAATTGATATGCATGATGATTGGTATGTAAATAAAGGGAACTAACCTAGAATTTTGTTTTTTCCTTTGTGAAATTTTATTACCTAGGCAACGCCTAAATGACTTGGCACTCCACTGCCACCTAGAATCACCTAGACACCTTTCCAACTATGGGGGTTTAGTTCTATACTAAATTTGGAAACTTTCGAGTAATGGCATTCCTCTAATAGCAAGTTCGATTAAAGCACTTGTAATAATAAATGAAGCACATCAAGTAAGCATATTTACAGATTTCCATAGGTTTTGAATAGTTGTAGATATTATTAGCAAAAAAGGCCTTGCATTAATATAAAACAAAATGCATTAACCAATCCAACTAGAATGAAAGAGAATAACTAACAAATAGAAATAAACAAACACAAAATATTAAAGAAGAAAATGCATAGCAGATACATACCAGTGTAGGTAATTCATTGAATAAAAACAATGGTCTTCAAAATGCCAACAGAAGGATGAAAAGAGCATCCCAATATACAGCCAGGGCACCATGACACCAGCAATATTATGGTGGACTGCACGAAGCACCGACCCTTGCAGTTTGGGCAAGTTGTTGAGATTCCATGGACTAGCACAATACTCATTCCATACCTCGACCTCAACTGAAGTTGGCCTTGGATCATTTACACGAGGAAAGCCACTTCCATATATGGATGTATCCAAGTCACTGCCATACAACACTTCGACTTCACCCACTGACCCCTCCACAATTTCCCAAAACCTTTTCTCAATTTGCAAACGTGAGACACATGCTGACCCAAACCATTTCCTTTTGGCCCGGTCAGCCAAACGCCTAAAAGCATCCAATGAGAAATGCTTTCCAGGAACGAAACCAAAACTATCTTTATCGGAATTTACACATTCCAAGCAATACCAGTTACCAGGAGGCACCTTCTTCAATGGTGGTGAAAGACAATAAATATGCCAACCCTTGTTACACCTATCACACAATAGCATTACTTCTCCATGTAGTCCACTTCTGCATTGTTCGCATATCTGATCCAAATCATCTTGCTTCTCTAGTGTACCTACCTTTGTTCTCTCCCCACCAGAATTTCTCCGTCTCTTTTTAGAACTAGAAACAACAGAGCCCTGTATGCTCTTCCCATTCCCACATATTCCTTTCTTATATCTTTTCACAGATTTGTCATGATTTGACTGACTGTGATAAACCTCGTAATCATACAAATGCTCCCGATACAACTGGCACAAAACATGTTTCGAGCACTCTGAAATCTTCCCTACTGATCTCACGAACCTAAAAACCTCTGCCCATTTCTTCTCCTTTACAACCTTATCATAACCTCCATAGCGTTTAACAGCATTGAAAAGTTTACACAAATCCAATTCTTCCCCTTCAAAAACCACCCTCTTCTTTTGTCTCTTCCCACTGTGATATTCCAAAAACCGGTTGTACTCCAATTCAAATGTCTTAGGATCACAGGCAGCCACACGCGCCTGCAACTGATGAATTGCTTGTGTTTTTGTAGGAAAGGTGAATGATTCTAAGTCTAATGCAAATGGGGGTTTCCAACTCTTGGGTGGAACAATTCGGCAGATCCCATATGGCTCTGCTTCCGGCCTGATCTTATATATAAACTCTAAAGGGTCCTTAAATTCTTCTTCTGTTGGATAAAAGACAGGAGCCTGTGGTATATTCAATGCCCCGGATGAAGATACAGCAGAACTGTGACCTGGAACCCCTTTTTCAACTGCCCTAGGTCTTCCTTTCCCCATTAAAAACAGACACCATAGAGAGAAACCTAAAGGCGCGCATACACAGAACCTTAACTACAAAGAACAGAAAGAATTCCTAGGGTTTTGTTAGCGTACCATTACCTGGAGAGTTTCGACTTTGGACGTGAACCTTATGGAGACTGATCCGCAGTGTCTGCTGTTTCGGTTGTTTTCCGGTTGCAAGACTTTCGAGTGGGAGGGAGTATTTTCCGTGGGAGATTTGATATCGGGACGGGATCAAAAATCAAATTTGTTTATAGGTTGCGAAAAAATAAGGTTTAAGTTTTGGGTTTAAATGTTGCTGAAATTACAGAAACATCTCTATTTATGATTTACTACTTTCCTTTCTATCGGAAGTTCGGAACTTCTTTTCGTCGTTATCGTGCTTCACCCTTAAAAGTTTCACCTCTTTCCCTTTTGAGGTCATGGGGATAACCGGATAAGTAATAACGTCACCCTTGGAAAATTGGAAGGACGGAATGAAACCGTCCTCCCACATGTGACATACACGTGATACACATACCCTTTGACGTCACATCCACTGCCAACTGGCAACACCAAAGGACATGATTTGTTCCCTTCAGTCTATGCAAAGAAGAGTCATATTTTCGCGAAACACTGGATATAACTTGACACGTCAACGTAGAAGACGAGCGAATCACGCTTTGACTAAATCCAAAAGATACTTTAGAGACCGTTTGGCAGTCTGAAACTTTCTACTTGAAGGGCTACACAACGCGAGTAGTCCATCGCGAGATTCGATACCAAAGTCTCCGCTACGAGCCTACGACCAGCAGAGACCTGAATTCACATCTCCGCCCCACAAGGAGCCGCCTTACAACGCCCCACAGCACATCCCTGCTTTGTATTGAGAATATCTCCTAGTAATAATACCAGAACCGATGATGTCATCATCGGGAGATATTCCCAATATACAGTGGGGATGTACTATGAGGCATTGTGGGGCATCGACAGAGATGTAATCTCTACAAGCTGATGGGCACCTTGCACAGTTTGAAGCTTAAGTGGAATGCCTTATTTTCACCAAATATTCCTATAGGTTGTTACTGGGGCCAACCATGAAAGGTATCTGCAAATAGGGTGTCAATGATATTCGAAATTTCAATTTTGAATTCGAGATTTAACATAATTGAATTCAGATAATTTGAATATCTAATTCGTTGAATTTGGATATCCTATTCATACGAATAGCTAATCATATTTGAATTCAGATATAACCGATTCGATTCAATAAATATCCAAATTCAATCGATTATTTAATTCTTATATATAATATATAAAATATTTAAATATCTTGTATAATTTATATATATAATAATTAATTATATAAATAATTTATATATTTATATACTTTGTATGAATAAAATATTTATTTTATATATTTATTAATTACCTAAATAAATTAATTAATCGAATCCGAATCAAATCAAATATTCAAATATTTAATCACATTTAAATTTAAACATTAATTTTTAATATCCATCGGATATCAAATTTTCTAATCGAATTCGAATTCAATCTATTTACATCCCAATTCTCAATGGGGGCCGGCTTGGGTGTTCTTAACTTGGATTTATATGCCAAATAAAATGAGTAAAGACGATGGCAAATCAATTTAAATTTTTAATTAAAAGGGTTCAATGCAAAAAAAAAAAAAAGTTCAAAAAAAATCTCTTCATTAAATCAAGTGGGATTCCTTTTCATTGTTATTCTAAATCTATCATCTTACATTATTTGTTATTTTTATCAGTTCTCTTCGTAATGGTTTTTTTATTCACTCGTTTTGCATGATCAAATCAAATAAGTTGTTTTCTTTTCTTCTATATCATTGGGTGACCTAAAAACTATCATCAACCATATGGATGATTAATCGTACGATCTCATTATAACAATTTTGATGTTTGAGAATTTTGATAATACAAGGCATTATTTTATTGCTTATGCACTTATACTATATACATAGATAGATATAGATATATAATATGCATTTTATCATTCTAACTTGATATATTTAAACTGTGTTTTTTTATTATTTTTAAAGTATTGCCTCACCTTTTTCTGCCCATTATACCTCAACTACACTTTTATCGTTTTAAAACGTTAGGTTTAATTACTTTCATCGTTGCTTTAAAAAGTTATTGAAAGAGGCTTGACAGCTTTTTGTGCCCTTTGGGGGTGGCTTTCATGCTGTGCCTTTTTTTTTTTTTTTTGAGAGGCATAAGCAATGTTTGGTAAAATAATATGAAATGTTAAATTTATTCAAAACAACCAACATTTTAGACATCTTCATGGACAAGTCTCTTTAAGCTGCTCCTCATGGCTGAACTAAAGTAGTTATGCATGAAGCTAAGCCCACACAAACCTGCTGGCTCCTAAGTCTCGAATTCAAAATTAATCCAATCATAAGATCGGGATCATTTCCATCCTGCACCTCATCTCACATGAATTTAGAAATCCAACACCATTTGAAAGTTGTGCCATACTGCTTCCTATTTCTCAAGCTTAGATGGTAAGCACTGTGCAGTGCTAAAGACCAACTCCAACACATAGTGGAATCTACTGTTTCAATAATTTACAAAAAACCAACTCAGCCTTAATCCCAACAATTTGGTTTCAACTATATTTCAATAATTTACTACAAAGAATCTTGTCCTTTTCCCATTAAATAAAAACAATATATTTCAATAACTAACAGAACTAGAAAAACAAAACATGACCCAAAATTCAGACCTTATCATTCTGATAAGTGAATTGCCTTCTAATAGGTGAAAGAAATATTATCAAAGCAGTGAGGCAATGGCAAGTTGTTTTTCCCATATTATAGGATGTGATGACTAGTTGGGGCCTAGGCGCTATCCAGTGGTTTAAAAGGTATGAGGTGTACGCCTGGTGGTGCGCCTCCAGGCAAAGTGCTCCCAAAACACCCTGAGGTGTATGCCAGAGGCATTGAGACCTCTGAGGTGTATGCCTCATGTGCAAGAGGCATAAACCTCATACACCTTTTTCATGAGGCATGCTACAGGCAAACACCTCATGCACCTCACGCACACCTCATATAAAAAGACAAGAAAAAAGAAAGGAAAGGGAAGGAAAGGGAAAGAAAAAGAAAGAAAGAATAAGAAAAAAACGAGAAAAGAAAGAAAAGAAAAGGGAAGGAGAGGAATGAGAAGGGATTTGCTTCCAGAGTGAAGATATGGTTAAAACAGATACCTAGATGAGACAAATTATTGGATGATGATCTGATCAAGGGCTCATCATTATATTATTTGATCGCCTAGTGCACTTGCTAGTGTAATCTATACGCATCAATACCAATATGAAAATGACAAATTAAACAAGAAAAGAAACCGAAGTTGCATGGAAATTTAAAAAAAAAAAAAAGTATGGGCTATAATCAACCAAAGGGACTGAATGCCTATTATATCAATGTAGGAAGATGTTTTTTTTTTCACAATGAAATATGCATGAAAAATAAAATAAGTTGATAAACTACTACCTATCAAAACAGTAAAAAAAAACTATAACTAATTAATGGATGCTTGAAAAGTAAATGACCTATGTTTTAACGTGGGGAAGACAATGTTATGATGCAAACAATTACCTAAGGATCATTTGGAATGAGGAATGATTTAATTACCCTATGGAAGACTCAAGTTCAAATGCTTATGATGTAGAATTATTTTAATAAAATGGGATAATAAACGATCCTAGATGATTAGCACCCAAGGAAGAACTAATAGAATGATGATTAAATCAGCATCAAACAAACTAATGGTTGGGATTTCATGAAAGCATATAATAGCAAAATTTAAAACTATGAAGAGATGCTAACAATGTTTCATCTTCATATGGCCAAAAGTCAATCCTACTTTAACTACTTAGACAGGAACAAAAAAAATAACTAAGACAAAATGGAAATAGCAAGCCTACAATAGAAGAAGAAAAAAAAGAAATGTCAAACCTTATGAGTCATGAAGTAGGAATCACTTCTCATCAGTTTTTCTATTAGCAACATGGCCTTTATAGTTGCCCTCGCTATGTTTCTTCATGAGGCCTTTGAAAACCTTGTGAACATTTGGGAGGTCAAAGACATTGGTTATGTAGCCCAATATGTGTAAAAAAACTGTTGGATCGAGTATCATTTTTGTTGCGCAATTGTTACTTCACGAATGCTTTTAGCTTCTTCTCTTAGATGTATGCATGAATTGGGGGGGGGGGGGGGGAGGGGGTTCTTAGACTGTAATATTGATTTGGGGGGACTCTAGGGATGTGAGAGATGGTAGAGAAAGAGTATAAGATATGGGTTAGGGAAGCTTGGGGCTGCTTGGGATGTGGAGGGGGTATTCTCTATGCTAGTGAGTGTAGGATAATCTCTCTAGGCTTTATTGTGTGCCTAGAATGTGAGAAAGGGGTGGTATTTATAGATTTTTTGAAAGGGGAATGGAGGGCTGAGATGGGAGACA
This sequence comes from Nelumbo nucifera, assembly GCF_055504915.1. Classification (NCBI taxonomy): domain Eukaryota; kingdom Viridiplantae; phylum Streptophyta; class Magnoliopsida; order Proteales; family Nelumbonaceae; genus Nelumbo; species Nelumbo nucifera. Next base: position 185,769,779 of record NC_142649.1, on the reverse strand, counting down.
AGGGAGATCAATGGATGAGGTTTAAAAGTTTTTGGAGGGAGATTGATTGAGAGAATGGGATGTCAAAACAGCTTTGGAAGAGATTCTCTCGATCAATCAAGACAATGAAAGGAAGATTTTACCAATTTACCTAAATTGGACATTCAAAGTTTAGGTGATTGGCTTGATTGATTGGAGGCTTCTAGCTAGTCAAATCTTTGATTTTAAGATGGTTCTAGAGGCTGAGAGGGAAGTTTGGTCGTGGGATGCCCTAGGCTCGAAGTTGTAGTAAAGAGAATTCCAAACGGAGGGTCCGGATCGAGTCTATCTTCGGGTCTTAAGATGGAGGGGTTAACGGTGTCAGAATTGGATGATCTTGGTACCGTTGGATTCGGAATTTCAAGTTCTATCCATATATAGGGTTGAATTTCATATTTTCTGGGGGATAGGATTTAGGATCAGAGACGATCCCGTTCAGACGATCAAAATCGGTTCCTACTTCGGGTCTTGAGATGAAGGGGTAAGTGGTGTCAGATTTGGGTGATATTGCTATTGTCGGACTTGGATTTTTGGGCTCTACATACTTATGGTGTTGGATTTATGATTTGATATGATGAGGTTCAGGATCAAAATGACTTTTATTGGACGATTGGAATCGGATCTGGCTTCGGGTCTTAAGATGAAGGGGTAAACGTTGTTGGATTTGGGTGATATTGGTGTTATTGGATTTGGAATTTTGGGATATACGTACCTATGGTCTCGGATTTTGATTTGATGTGGAATGAGGTTTAGGATCAAAATGTTCTTGATCGGACGATCGAAACTGATTTTGGCTTCGGGTGTTAAGATGAAGGGGTAAATATTGTTGAATTTGGGTGATCTTGGTGTCATTGGATTTGGATTTTCGAGCTCTACATACCTATGGTTTTGGATCCTTGAGGCCCCAACTTTTGTAAAATTCTAAAAATACCCCCAGGTCAACTGTGAGGTTCGCTGAAGCATGCTTGAAGTTCAAAATGTTGCAGAAAGACTAAGGGAAACAAAAATGGGGTGTCTATAGGTCTATTTTAATCGTGTTGGCCTATTTAGCTTGACCAATAAACATGTTAATTTTGGATTGATACACTTAACCCATAAATAGATTGTTTATAGGGATGGGATTTCTACCCTACTAGGTGGGTACCCCCTACCCTACTCGATGGGATGGGTTTTTTTGCTTGAATGATGGGTTTTGGGGTGGGGACGATTTTAGGATTCTACAACCCGTACGAGTATGGATAGGGTATGGTATTAAGTTAAAACCGACCCTCCCCAACCCACATATTGTTGGAAAGCATATAAACTTTATGTACCAAGTGTTGAATTTAATAATTTTTTCAATTTTATGTGAAATATAATTGATAGTTCACGTGTTTCCTATATGTCTTAATCAAATAATTGGAAATTTTGTTGTTTATTTCCGTTATTTTACTTATTTATTACTCGTATATGACAAGAAATAATATTAAATTAGATATGGGTTCTAAATGTCAACTGCCTTACCCTTGAATACGGGAAGGATAGAGTCAGGGAGGGTTTTGTATTTTCATGTTTAGATAGGATTTGAATTCTCAAAAACCAACCCATTATGGGATTTGGGGCGGATACAACTATGCCATGTCAAGCCATATCAACCAAAAATGACCCATTTAAATAAACAAGTTACACGGGTCATGTCTTGTCATATATCAAATATGCTATAAACATATCATATTTGTATCTAAATATTTGACACAAATACTTAATCGTGTTGTGTTCGTATCAACCCATACATTCAGATATCCTTACCTTGACACGATATGAACACAGAACATGAATTGCCACCCTTATACCAATTGGTGGGTGGGGTAGAAAAAGGACAAATGTAGATTAATTAGGGGATAAAGGTATTGGAGGACGGGAGTTGCAATGATGAGGGTTGTGGTAGGATGAGAGTTTTTTTTTTATTTTTTTTATTTTTGCTTCATGGGGCTACACAATAGGGGGTAGCCCATCCCCTTTCCCTTAACCCCCCCGGTTGTGGTAGGATGAGAGTTCTCTCTTCTTAAAGGTGTCTCATCCTTTGTCTTATTTATGGGTGCATGGTTCCTTATCTGGTCGAAGAGGTGATGTTATAAGGAAGAGGGGTCTTCCTTGTCAGGGTATATTTGTAAGTAAGTTGGATAAGAAGATGGGTCTTGTAGAGTTTTACCATGTGGCTTCATGGGTCTCGGGGTTAGAGGTTTGCGCTTCCTTCTCGAAGTTCTCTCGTGAACACAAATTCAGCTACAACTCTACTCCCAGGGGTCATTCGTTACTTAACCATAGTTGGAGTGTGATTGCTTATGTTTGCAATCACGCCCATTCTAGGTGCGCCAAGCCATTGCATTGCGCTTTGCCGTACTGTTGAGCGAGCATCGTGTCAATGCAATGTTGTAGCAACCGGATATGCTCCTCACAAATAGGCGCCTCACATGCACATCCACCGTGAATTGGAAATATCTCCTGTGAATAAGAATTAATATTCACGGGAGATGTTCCCAATGCATGGTAGGATGTGCATGTGAGGCACCAGGTGTGAGGAGCAGATTCGGTCCGAGCGGAGGTAGCTATCGTGCTGTTATGGATAGCAAAGTGTCCCAGGTCCATTGCGTGAGCAAATTTCTGTGCTTCACTCTTCCTTTTCCTTGTGCATAAATTTGGGGCTGGGTAATGCATTGAAGGCTCTTGTTTTAATATTTTCGGTGCCTAAGTCCATGTTCTTACACTTTCATTTGTGACGAAGACTCTATAAGCTTTCACTTTGCAACAAATAAGAAAAAGGGTAATTTGGATTTCTAAAAAGTTTTAAACACCTAAACAATAATCTTTTTCAAAGCTAACTATTGTAACTATAACGGAGGGGGTGTTTGTTGTAAAGTGAAAGTTTATGGGGGTCTTTGTCACAAAAGAAAATTCACGAGGGTAATAATCACTAATCCCGTTATATATGGGGTCTTTGTAATTTATCCTTATTTCTTTTCTCAGTCTCATATGTCCTTCCCACTCTCTAGTCTCTAATATGTTACATATATATCTTCCTAATCTTACATAAAGTTCCAATCTAATGGTTGGGATGCAATGCACGATATAAATTGAGCCCAACTGTGTTGACTGTTCAACCCAAATGGTTGAACCATTTTGACTTGCTCCAATCTAACATCTCCCCCTTATAAGAATTAGCATATATCTATCCTTCATAGTGGTTTCACTAGCAATTCCTTTCCATAATTCCATTTCTTAAGCTCAGTTTGGAAGGAGTACAAAACAAACATCTAGAGTGAAAAACCTTGTATTTTGTATTATTTTATATGTACTAGTAAACGGTGTACGTGTGTTTGTACGTGGCAGTATCGACAAAACTATTTATAATTTATTGTCACTTGTTATAATTCATTTATCCAAAAATTAATTAAGGTAATGTATATAATTCTCTAAGACAAAACTATTCAACTTACCATATTTGGTTCCAACACCCTGACAATTTCTAGGTTATAAGTGGGCAATTTTTGAAGTGAGAGCAAAGGACATATATGCCCTCTTTATACCCGCTATATGCTTAGATAAAGGGGGTAGAAAACGTCCAATGAAAATTCCAAAAAGAAGGAGTATTCACTATTTTATAAGAAGTATAGATTTGTATTGTACATATTTGTATTTGTACTCATTCTAAGGTGAGCCTGAAGCACTTTCTCAACTTTTTGTTTCCTTCTTAGTTTTCTATCAAATCAAGTACAACATCGTGTTCTGTCTTGCATGTTTTAGACTATAGAAGGTTAAGTGGTGGAGGTAGCAGGACATGTGAGTAGGGTTGGGTTTGAGTTGAGTCGGATATCTGGCTTTTTGAGCTCAACTTGCCAAAATATATGAGGCTTGAGCTTGAGTTTGAGCTCGATTCGAGCTAGAGATTTGAGCTTGAATTCGGTTTAACTTAAAAGCTTATATGTTTAAGCTTGGCTCAACCCAAGCTTGACTATGAGCCAAGTTTCCTATAAAAAATATACTTATAAAACAAAATATTATACATATAAACATTATTTTTATTTTACATATAACAATTAGGAATTATAAAATTTATTTATTATTATAAATATAAAAATAAAAATCATATATATATAAACAATATAATATAGTAAAATCTCGATTAGGCTCTTGAATCTCATCAATCGAGCTTTATTGGGCTTGAGGTCAACTTGATGCTCAGTTTTGGCCAAATCTAATTGAGATTTTCACAAGTTGAGCTTGAATAACTTATGAAAAGTTCAATTCATGTCCACTCCTAGGCGTGAGGTTCACTAGCCTTACTAGCAGTCTGCGGTTATATAAATTTGATCCCATGACTCTATATTCATAGAGATGTGTTGAGATTTATTCTTTTGGTTTGCCAACCATATTCACTTATCATGTACATGTTCTAACCCTTTGGTGATATAAATTCATAATTGTCCATACTGTGTGTTAGACATCTTGATTGTTACTAGTTCCCCATTCCAATAGGTTCAAAGTTTGAATACTCCAAATCAAATGAACTTAAACAACCAATTCTATTTCATGTGGAGTCCATGGAAAGGTTATTGGTAAATAGTCCATAACATCCCCAAACCATACCACCGGGGATATCTTACTTGTGCAATAAAGCCAGATGAAAAAAAAGGCATCCCTACTTATCTATATCTATCTATATATATAGCAAGATGGTCCACGTCACCTTGCCTCTCCTTGCTCCATTACCCCAACCTTTCATTCTCCTTGACCCTCTCTCCTCTCCCCTTTCCACCACTCCCATTAAGCCAACTCAGCACCCTCTATCTCCATTTCCTAATTAGCTCAATATATTTTACCCAAAATCTCTATCCACAACTCACGTTTCTCACTCTCTCTACCCAAATAATTACCCTCCTTATCCCATCTCTCATAAAACCTCTCCACACTCCTAATTTATTGTTCTTAAAATTCTCATAAAGTCCTCATTCCTAAAATATTGCTCATAACCAACTTTTTTTTGGTACTCTTAACTAATCCCCACTTCCCTACTTCCCCACTTCCAAGGCATCTCTCTCTCTCTCTCTATTCGATCAATTTAACTAAAGTGATGTTGGTTATTGGATCGGGTATGGTTTGTTTTTTATTAATCTGACCCATTTACTTTAAATGGTATATTACCTATTGTTTATAATTAATACTTATTTTATTTTATTATAACTTATACCAAAATAAATTAATTATTTTTGTGATTAATTAAAAATTCCCAAACAATATTACTATTTTTAATAATTAATAATTTTCATCTTAGTAATGTTTTGGGGGTTAATTACTAATATTGTCAACAATTTACTAATAGTTTACCAAAATTAATTAATTCTTTTCAGGACTAATTGAAAAATACAAAAATTCACTTAAAGCCTATTATTTATATCCATGATTTATTAAAAAATGCCAAAATTTAATACCAAAATATATTATTATTTTTAGTAATTAATATTAGTGGTATAATAACAATTCATGATTAATTAGTGATATATTACCAACAAATTAATTAATTATTATATTAATATATTAAAATATAAAAATTAATAATTGTTTCATGAATAATTAAATTGATTAATAAACTAACTATTATTACTGTTAATAATAGTAATATTTTTATAAATTAAGAATATAAAATTTGTTATTTCATAATTAAGAATTATTAAATATAATTATACATTTATTAATAATATTTAAATATTAATTATAAAATTTTAAAAAATAATTATTAACTATTTTTGTGAATAATTAAAAAATACCATAAAATATTACTATCCTTAGTTATTAATATTGTTGTTAGTAACTATAAATTAAAATTGGTGCTATTAATTACTAGTGGGGACCCTACGATGCATGAGTTTTATGAAAATAATTTAAGGCAAAAAGAGATATGAGTGTACCTTGGGTAGGGTACTTGGATGGGCCTAACTCGAGCCCAACTCAATTCAACCGAAGCTTTTGCACAAGTTGGGCTTGAGTTTTTGAACTTCAAGCTGGGTTTAGGCCAAAAAATTTAAGGCTAACCTAAACTCAGGTTGGGTTTGGATGAGGCCTCGGGTAGTTTAAACTCGACCCAATCCAATTTTATCAATATGTTCTACCTAGAAATTGGGCTATAAAGCTCAATGTGCCCATTCGCCCAAGCCCAAGTCCTAACCAAGATGTTAGGTTAAGATCGAGTTGTGCCTAAGTTGGTAAACTCGGGCCCGAATTAGTAAATTATCATTAATTATTGGCATTCTATTTTTGTTATATATTAGTAAATTATCAGTAATTATTGAAAATTACCAATACTTTTTCTCTTAGCAAGTAGGCCTAACCCGAACTTTAACCCAATAAATATCTTGAGTTGGGCTTGTGATTGGACGTGTTGAGCTTTATAGCCCAATTTCTAGATAGAATATATTGATAATATGTAGATATGCATATCACAAAATGTTGGGTAGGCTCAAATTGGTTGAATTGGGCTTGGGCTACCCAAGGCCTCAACCCAAGCCCAACCTGAATTTAGGTTAGGCTTGAGTTTTTTGGCCTAAGCCCAACTTGAAGTTGAAAACTCAAGCCTAACCTATGCAAAATCTTTGGTTGATTGGTTTCGGATTAGGCCTACTTAAGCCCGTGCATCGCATGGGTCCCCACTAGTATATACTAAAGTAAAACATGCCACGTCAGATGGCATCTCCTTTCTCCATTACCCCAACAAAGCAATTCTAAAGGGGGTTCAAAATTGCCTTTAAAAGCCCATGGAGTCTGCATGCTAGCATGGCTTATCTCTCTTTTCCCTCTCATTTTTTACTAGGAACCTAACTATCCCCCACTTTCTCCTAAATTATCTCTAACTATATATAATTCCTATTTATCTCCTAAATTATCTCTAATTCCTATTTTCCCTCTCCCCACTTTTCATCTATACCCATGTAAAGAAAGTTTTTCAATTAAAAAAATAGCAATTATTTAAATATTATAATGAAATTATGTAATAACTTTAAAATATTTATTAAAAACATAAAAAATCATCATAGTAGATTTAATACTATTCATATTATTAATAATTGTATATTCTTATGAAATTCATAATGAAATTATGTAATAACAATATAAATTATAATTTTATGGATTATTCAATTTAATAACTAAATAATATTTTAAAAATATAAAATTTATTTAAATGTTATACAAACAATACAAATTAAAATTATATAACAAAATATTATTTAAATATTTCAATAACTAACTATTTTAAATAAAAAAATATTAAAAATAGCAAAATAATTGTATAACAAAACATTTAATATTGCGTAATAACTTTAAACAAAATAAAATTTAAATAAAAAAATAAATTAAATATTTCACATATTATTGAAAAATTTAAATAATGCTAAAATATAAATAATAGATTTAATAGTATTTGATAATAAGAATATAAAATATAAATAATTGATTTTTTTAAATATTATTGAAATAGCGAATGTAGATTAAATAACTTAGAGGTATTGGAGTTTTATTAGTTATTTATTGTATTCCCGCTATAAATTTTCAATAATTATTGGAGATTAAATTCTTATTTGTTAGATATTATCAATTTAGTTGAAATTAGGAGTGTTCACTAGGCGGTTCAGATCGGGGTAAGGCACCCATGACACCTTAGGACGTATAGATCTTGAAAAGTTACCCAAAACCAAAACAAAAGATCACCTCAATTAGACATCAGAGTGCAAAGTTATGGCCTTTGAAAGTTTGCACATGCATTAGACCTAGTGATTGGGTCAAACGGGTCAACAGTTGGTGTTTTCTACCAAGTCAATGTTTTTTTTTTTTTTTACCAAAGGGCGGGTTTCAACATAACTAGACCTAGAATCAAGTCGGGTGGCGGTTTGAATAGTTCAACCAGTAGGGTCAATGGCAGGTTGAAAACATTGGTATTGGTTTGGGCCGATTTTTAGTTTGGTTGGTTGGTTCAAAAGATTTAAACTTAAAAAAATTAAATTACATTTAAAGAATACAATTATATTATTGGAAGAATAAATTTAAGTTTATAATACAAAATATTTTAGACTAAGAAATATGGGAATTTTCCCACTTTCCTGTATTAAAAAATTATATTTAAAATATAAAATATTAATGTATATATATTTTTATGATTGGGATAGTCCGATTTTGGTCAATTTACAAATGGCCAAACTGAAACTAACATGAATTGGTTGGGTTGGGAAATTGCTAAACCGAAGACGATCGAAAATACTAGAAAGTGACGAATTTGGGTTAGTTTGGTCAATTTCATTAATTTGATGAACATCCCTATGTGAAAATCTGAAATTAATTATCGTTATTTTTGTTTTGTAAAAATTATTAATTTGGTAAATGTTATGTATTTCTATTATTTAACTTTCACACAAAATTCATACATCGCATGAGTCCTTCCTAGTTCTTAAATTAATTATAATTTCCTATCAAATTTAATGTTTATTATTCACATGATAATAATTCAATCCGGTCAATTAGTATTGGGATCCACAAGTCAAACGTAAGATACATTCCATCTCATGCCAAAGGCGGATTGAATTCAAATCGGATCAGGCAATATCCGGATTCGAATCCGATTAGAAAATTTGATATCAGAATTCGATTCGATATCCGACGGATATTGAAAATTAATATCTGAATTTGAATCCGATTAAATATTCAAATATTTGATTCGAATTTGATTAATTAAATATTTTAGATAATTAATAAATATATAAAATAAATATTTTATTGATATAACGTATATAAATATATAAATTATTTATATAACTTAATTATTATATATATAAATTATATAAAATATTTTATATATTATATAATTAAATATTTATCGAATTCGGATATTTATCGAATCGAATCAGGTCATATCCGAATTGGAATCCAATTAACTAGTTAATACGAATAGAATATTTGAATTCGATCGATTAAATATTCGAATTATTTAAATTCAATTCAATTATATTAAATATCAAATTCAAAATCAGATTTTCGAATAATGTTGACACCCCTACTTGGTCTCCTTACAAGTCTTCGAGAACAAGCAACTACAACCGCACATGGGGAACATCTTAAAAGATGTGCAATGACTAGTTGGAAGCATTTGTTTTCACCTTGGAAACAATTCACTTCGGCCCATTAGTATGGGGATCTGCAAGTCAAATCTGAGATACACTCCATCTCATCCAAAGGCGACTTTGAATCTGCTCCCAAAGGCGACTTTGTACGGGCAACTATTAATGATGTTTATTTTTTCACTTTAACCTTACAATGCCACGTCAATTTCATACTTCATATTCATTGGGTTCAAAACTGTAGTAAAAAATTGTTATCATTTAGACATTTACCTTGTAGTCAACATGCTCAAAACCTTGGCCAATAATTGGATGGAAAAAGCACGCATGATTGTTATTGCTCAAAATGAATTCTTATTATTTCACACATCATGTTTTAGAAATCAGAGCAAGGCATGTATAAAGTCGTCCATGTTTGGATATTAGTTTTAGCTTGCCATTGTGATTTGACAATACATATCAATAAGTTTCTCTAACTTTCGATTTCTATTCACTGGTTGGTTCTACTCCCATGAGTTTATTTGCTGTTTTATTCTATTTTTAGGGCTATTCAGTTGCATCACGTGCTTTTCACTATTTAAATTGTTAGACATTTTTTCTCTTTTTGGGAAGGGGGTGATGCATTAATTGACTTAGGTTTATATCAAGCTCAAGGTTTTTAAAACTAGATCGTATAGAAAACTGTTATAGGAGTCTGGACCAGTTTCAGGATTAATTGAATCCTCCCATCATCCGGTTTGAACTGATAATTTATTTTGACTTAAAAAAAAATAAAAATAAAAATTCATTATCTAAATTGACGGTTTGATAATTCAATTGTTCTGATCAGCAGGTTATTGATCAATTCAATGATCTTTGATTAAAAAACGATTTTAGGATGAAACAAAACTAAATACCTGTCCGATTCTCTGTTTTTCTGGTCTGATCAATCGATATGGTCCAGTTTTGAAAACCATAATCAAGCTTAGTTGTTGGTTAAAATACTTATTTCTCAGGATTTAAATAACTTTCTATTTATTAAAATTATATTATAAAAAATGTAATTCCAAATTATTAACTTATGGTTGGACTAAGATGCGGCATGACAGAGGAAGAACTTAAGTATAATTGGTTAAAGCCTTTTCCGTATAATGTCTTTCCAGCATTATAAATTTTCCTCTACATAGGTAATTCTAGATATTAAGTATAATTGGCATTTAATTGGATGAGACCCGAATGGTTTCGGCCATGGATCTGTTTTATATTATCGATTAATTCGGAATTGTTTCATCTTTGTCCATTTCAGATTCGATCCATTACCAAATAACATTTCTATGATAACTCGATTTCGGTTCGATTTACCTTTTACAGTTTCGGTTAGAAGAAAAGAATATTTCAGTTTATGCGGTTCGATTTTTTAACTGAACAAACCGAATTTTCAGGCGCAAATCAATCCGCAAAGCAAAAGCAAAATTCTACATTTCACTTAAAAAAGATGAAGAATTATAAAATCGAAATGACTGCGGGGGAGAGTGGGGGCGTGGGAAATGGGAATTTAAGTCCTGAACTTAACCCTCCATTCTGCTCCACTGATGAATTCTATATAATATATTTTCTCTTTCGATAAAAAACAAAATCAGGGAAACTACGTTTTAAGAAAAAAGTTTAGAAAACAATAAAAAAATTGCTGCATGTCGGTGGAAAAAGAGGAATAGACACGGCCAAGTAAGATGGGAGAGGATTTTAAGAGATCTGATCTTTTATTTCTTCTTTTCTCTCGAACTTCTGAAGATTCTTCTTTACAGAGCACACCCGAAGTCTTGTGTAATGATCTCGTTTCGAGCTAGTTCAGTATGACCTCTTGCTTTGGAGTTAGTTCGGTAGGACCAAGTCTTTAGCTTCTGAAAGCTCGTTTTTGGATCGAGATTCGTGGTTTCGAATCGTTGACTTGGCCAAGTCGAGGTACGGCAAGTGTTGTGAATTTTCGAAGAATTGAAGGGTCGATCGGGTTGTGAGATATCTATTGTCCTTTTTTTTCCTGGATTTTTTTTTTTTTTTTTTTTATGTCGATTAGGACGTGTTCTGCCGCGGGAACTAGTGGCCTTTAAATCGGAAGCATGTTGTTCTTTTTAGTTTTATGCGAATTTATTGACATCAGAAGCATGTAGCAAACTTATGTAACGGTGGACTGGGATGTGCGACTTAACAAAGGGAAGGTTTGAAAATGCAGAGCTGGTCTTTTCTTACCGAGTATTTAGTTCTGCTTTGAGTGCAAACCCAGAAAAAGAGGAAGAAGAAGAAAAAAAGGAAGAAATTCTGGTTTGAATGGTTTACTGGTTTATGAGGTTTTGTCACAACAGAGTTGACCAATAGGGCGAGCGTTTTAGGTATTTTTTGCTCTGAATTGTCCAATATTTATTTTTCCCCCCTTTTTAGTTTATGATTCATTTTTGGAAATTATTTGACTAATGGTACCTTTTAAAGAGGAGAAAACTAGATATTGATTGAACTTCGTATTCAATCATATTGCTCCAAATTATTTGGAAATTATTTGTTTTGTAACATAAACTTTACATTCGTGAATGAACTTTACTGAAATATCAATGAAGAGCAAACATATTGCTCCAAATCTCGTGAAGTTTGGACTTCAGTGCAAAGGAGATTGATAAATATATATAAATTGTTAACTCGCTTAGGAAGTTTGAGTTTATCTCGGATAATTTCCTATTTTTGGATTAACTGGTGCTGTCTCGCGCTGTGTAATTTATCTCGGATAAATTACATTGGGAATGCAGCATTTTCAGAACTTGCTTTAGATATTGTAATGGCCAGTAACCAGGTTTGAGGGTACTGGGTAGCCGGGTCTTTGATATATTAATGTGCTACGAACTCTGTCACAGATTGAAATGATCGGAAGAACATAGTTGACGGGAAGTTGTTTGTAGGACGATCCAGTTGGATTAGTCTGTTAAACTGAATGGATCAAGTGCACAACTTAAAAGTTGGTTGGTATGTGGTGACTACAGTGGCATTTTAAAGTTTCAGAGTTAAAATACATTGGGATGGGCTGTCAATGCTCAAAACTTACGGAATGCTGTTGGGGTACACAATTTAAGGGATCAGTACTTGAGGCTCCTGATGTTGGTGAGTAGACGGACTGTACTATTTCTTTTTCTTTTCTTTTCTTTTTTTTTTTTGGGTTTCAGGGCACGGAGAGGTGTCATGCCTCTGTGTGTGTGCGCATGCGTGTGGTTGTCTCAGAGAATGAGAAGAATGGTTTTGATGACTTGTTCCCATTCTTGCAGAGAATGAGGATAAAAGTGAGGTTGATGATTTGCCTGCATTCCGTGAATACACTTTTGACCAGCTCAGGCTTTCTACATCTGGCTTTGCTGTAGAGAACATTGTTTCTGAACATGGGGAAAAAGCTCCAAATATTGTCTATAAAGGAAAGCTTGAAAATCAGAGGCGTATTGCTGTCAAGCGCTTTAATAGAATGGCTTGGCCTGATGCCCGGCAGTTCTTGGTAAATCTCTCTTACTTCTTATCATTAAGTTTCTCCTCTTTAGTATTTTGTAATATTGTTTTTGAAGCCATAAACAAAATCTGATGCATGTTACTTATATGTAGTTGCATAAGAAGAAGCCTGTACATTACTCTTTGTAGATACTTGAAGTTTTTTGTTCACTCTTATTTGCTGAAAGCATTCACTGTTCTTATTCAACTATCATGCTGCATTCACTTTATTATTGTTGAGAATTTTATGCATGGGTTTTCTTTTCTTTTATTTTTTATATCTTTTTTTTTTTGGTGTGTGTGGGGGGAGGGGGGGGGGGGTTGGCTCGAGTAGCATTTTAAACTGATTTGGACTTGGGCCTTCAGGCCAGGTCCATTTGAAATGTTCTCTTAGTTAGTTATCCAATTATATTGAGATTATGTGATTTAAATGTAATTAAGGGAATTTAGTTATTTTAAGAATTTTTGGTTTTCTCCTGTGGAAGTTCTGTAACAGAAATGAGATGGTATCTTGTTCTTCATCCTTTGACGCTTACTGCTTCATTATCTTTCCTTGTCTATGACGAGGATGAGGTCCAGTTGAGTGAAGATAAAAATGGTATAGTTACATATAAATGTACAAGGCTGTATTGATCTCTTTTATTCATAAGACAGGCTTTATGTGCCACAGTCATTAAAGCAGCAATTCTGATCTTTTGGAACTGGTTCGGTATATTAACAATCTCATCTAGTCTTTTTTAGCTTTTTGGGGACACTTGTAAACAGTATATTGAAAATGTGGGATGGGTAGCAAAACTAGCCTATACTGGACTTTGAAAAATTATATGTAAATATTCATTTTTTGTCATAACCAATAAAATTCTTATTGTTACAATAAAAGCAATCTTTCTTTTAGCTCTAATTTTCTTCAGTCTCATGCAATATGTGTTGTTTTCTATGTATGCTCTGATTTTTCATCAATGCAAAACATAACTTGGAAACTTTCTCTTGCAAATTTAGGAAGAAGCAAGATCTGTTGGTCAGCTCCGCAACCATAGATTGGCAAATTTACTTGGTTGTTGTTGTGAAGGTGATGAGAGATTGCTTGTGGCAGAATATATGTCCAATGACACGCTTGCTAAACACCTATTCCATTGTAAGTTCCTGATATAAGTGAGCATATTGTTTGCCTTGTGTGCCTTTGCATGTTTTCAGAAAATTCTATTTTATCAATTATCATTCTGTATAATTTTGTCAGAACAAAAATCTCTGTAAATCAATGCTATCATCGAAAAAGTGAGTACTATGGAGCCCTTAAAGGGTTTGCACGTTGTCTTTTTGTGATTTAAAGGGTTTCATGGCACTTGCACTGTTCCTGATTTGCTGCATGCCAACATTGGTTGAACATCAAATTAAGCTGCTGTTTTCTTGATTTGCTGGTCTACTTTTAGACATGTCTACATGTATCAGTATTTCCACAGAGGCAAGCTCATAAATTTGACCTTTTCTGTATTGTACTATCCCTATGTCATCATTTTGTTTATACTTCACACTAGTAATATGAATGATTCTAGTCTATCAGATTTTCAGCTTTATACTTCACATGACACTATAGGATCACATTCTCTATGCTTTATTGGTTTATCATCTCCATGACATTCTTAAATTTAAGGTGAACTAAAGAGCACTCTCTTTCTTGACACTTATGAGAATTAGAAGCCTCAAATCTGGTTGTGTTTTAATGGCCACTAAATTTATTCATTTGTTTTCATTTTGCTTGGTTATTCCATGTGGTGGTTGTTTTTCTATTTCATGTACTATAGTTATGATTGCTTTTTTTGTCCTAGGGGAAACACAACCTATGAAATGGGCAATGAGATTAAGGGTGGTTTTACATCTTGCTGAGGCACTTGAATATTGTTCCAACAAAGGGCGTGCCCTTTATCATGATCTTAATGCTTATAGAGTTTTATTTGACGATGTGAGTATTTTATCATTCTTCAATTTGCAATCTTCTTTTTTGGCAGTGAGTTTATTTTTCATTCTTCATGTTGTTATTACCTTTTTATGCATAACCATTTTTAGCAGTTAAAAAGATTATTTTACATTCTTACATTGTGTGACAGGATGGTAATCCTCGACTTTCATGCTTTGGCCTGATGAAGAATAGTAGAGATGGGAAAAGTTATAGCACAAATTTGGCATTTACCCCGCCAGAGTATCTGAGAACTGGTATGTCCATGTTCCCCTTTCAAACCATAGGTATTTTGCATTCATAAAGTGACAAATAGAGTTCCTTCAGTCCTTCCTTAGTGGTACATATAGATTTGGGTGAAGCTGGATGTGATTATTCATGGACTCAACTCTCATGGCAAATCATGTAATACAAAAGGGGCCATTTCATTTTGAGTGAAGAGTGGATGAGTGGCTTAATAGGCTCTGCAAAAGAAATTTTCAGAAAGCAAACAGAAAGGGGAAGAGTTTTTTTTTGGATCAATAACCATGAATTTTATTAAAAGGATAATAAGAGCGTACAATTACTAATTTATAGGGAAATTTACCTAGGACTCCCTCTAGGTGCAAGTCTGAAGGCTACAAGCTTTTGAACCCAATTGTAGAAAAGTTTGCAAGGAAACCGGCAGCCTGGAAGAGGAATTATATTTCTTTGGGAGGTAGAATTACCCTGATTAAGTGCACACTTTCTAACCCTCCAATATATTTTCTACCTGTTCGTAGGATCCCCCAAAATGAATTTTGCAAGTTAGAAAAATTGATGAGGGATTTCCTTTGGGAGCCAGGAGAGAGCAAAAAGGATCACTTGATAAAGTGGGAGGTTGTGTCTAGAAGTAAGGAGGGTGGTTTGGGAATGGGAATTTAGCAAAGAAGAATATAGATCTATTGGGGAAGTAGTTGTGGAGATGGCCTCTTGAGGGGGAAAGGTTGTGGAGCAAGGTGGTGGCAAGCGTTCATGGGGGTTTCAAGTAATGTCTGGGATGTTGGTATCTTTGCTAGGGCAATATTAGCTTCGCCATGGAAAGCTATTGGTACCATTCTTCCTCTTCTCTTAAATCATGTTACGTATGATGTCTGCTCTAGGGACTTTGAAAGGGACACTTATTTGAAAGATTGTTTCCCTTCATTGTACTCTATTTCTTTGCTTAAAGGGGCACTTATTTCAAAGTTCCTAACTCAACCTTTGCTTCCAGTGAACTTCAATTGGGACTTCGGTTTTAGTAGGGGATTGAGGGATAGTAAGGTTGGGGATTTGGTTTTGTTGTTGGATGTTCTGGGGAAAGCTTCTTTTGATTTTTTTTTTTTTTGTGTTTGACAAACGTGTTTGAGCCCCCAACTGAAAGGTGTCTTCACTTGTTCCTCGTTTTTTAGGTCTTTATGCTCTTCAACCCAGGCCCATTTTGTTCCTTTCAAGGAGCTTTGGTGCAAGCCCATCCCCCCAAGATTCATGCTTTTTGTTGGCCTTTGAATTGTATCATGAACAAATCAATAGCACATAACCTTATTACAGAATTTTCATGAACAAATAGCTTTCATTCCCTGCTTGTGATGTCACATTATTGAACTGTATCAAGGATTTGCATCTACTTATCAGTCACTCCGTTGCCACTTCCTAGGGTTACATCATGGACTTGCTATCTATTTGGCCTTTGAACCTAAACTAAATAATATGCAAAAACTACATCCAGTTTTAAACTTTTAAATTTTAACGTGAAATTTGAAATTGGAAAAATGTCCCTGCTATCTCTTTTATTTTTTTGCATTAGTTGTTAGTTTGACTTAACTGCTTCATTTTTGCATTGGTTTAAAGTGAGATTCCTTTTAGTGTTTTTTTTGGTAGGCAAATGGTCTACACGTTGGGGGGTATCCCTCCCCCAAACTCCAAAACCCCTCAGACCCTGGTGAAGGCAGGATTCAATCCCAAGTCTCCATTATTGCTATCCAAAGACCTTGCCAGCAAGCTAGTTGGTACCTTCCCTTTTAGTTTGGTAGATTCCAAAGAAATAACTTCGGTGAAGCTATGTGTAAATTTTCATGGTGTTCACTCTCATGGTTAAGTTGGAAAGTTTGAAATTCTTCTATCAACTATGCCAATTGCTCCATTTTTAAGTCATGATTAAGTGGACATGGTGGTCCTGGAGACCAGAGTGATGCATTAATAATAATTGATGTCCCTATTGGTGGGATAGATCCCAAAGAAATGATTCTAGCATCCCTCAATATTTTAATTGATAATGCTTTCAGATGCACTTACCTCCAGTGTTTATTTGGTACTTTGCTTATTCATACCATGCTAGACGGTAGTGGATTTAGATACTTTTCCTGTTCAAGCTCCTGTTGAATAGAATTCTATGTTAAATGGTAAACAATTTCAGTGTGCATGGTATCACATTGATTCAGTTAGTTTCATAAGGAGTAGAAGCCATGCTCTTTTTATCAAATCCTGTAGATGATGCTTTGCTTTGCTCTCACATGTGGCATTTGGAAGGACTTAAAAGAACTTTTGAGGGTCTGAAAATTCCCATACCAGAATTTCCTGGATTACCCATGCTATGGCAATCAAAATTGAGTTTGATGAGGTTTGGGACTGGTGGGCTTCAATCCACCATTTCTATACCCTCTGAAAGAAGTTAAAAGTGGTATTTCTTGATCAGGGATAGAATAGTAATTGTGTTGAAGATATTGAAGGGAGATGGAGCAAGTGGAACATAGATCTTGGGTATCTGGATTACTGATCATGGGTTCCATGTTGTGCCAACAGCTTCACTTTTAGTGTGTATTTTGCATTCAACATATTGTTCAATCATTCCTTGCCTTATTTAAGTAACATAAATACAGAGGTTAGAGGATCTGGCGTCTAGAGGTTCAGAGGTTTAGAGTCAGGTGGAGATCATATTTATCTTGAAAAGTGAATTAGGGATTTGGGTCTGAAATTGGAAGTGCCTTGGGCAAAGGTAGCAGGAGTTTTGGTTATGAGTATGACTAATTGTGCCAATATGTGCATGGTGGATAGTGCTCTGTATGCATTTTGCCCACACTTAATGTAGTAACTTGGAAAAAAGGATTATAACCTATTGGCCATGCATTCGGGGTGGCTCCATATAATGTGCAAGCTCTAGCTATTTCCTTGGAAAAATATTAGCTCAATATTACAAGATCTCCAATTCATGCAATGTAATGTTTGGTATAAGTTGCTGGAATTCCAAGTTCATGTAATGATGTTAGCAACTTGCTTTATGTTAGAACTACATGTTATTCTTCTATCTTATTCTTTTATATGGTATTGTGCATGACTGTTGCTATTGCTAGTTACTTAATGTGATCTTAAGTGCAATGACATGATTTCGACCAATCTAATTGGTAAATCTCTCATTTCCTAATTTTATGGCAAATTGATTTCACATAGGTGGAGTCTCTCATTTGCTAATTCATATGGCTTCTCATATTGAAGTATCATTTGAATTATGTACATCATACATGGTTTTGACCTCTTGTCTTTATGCTGTAGGAAGAGTAACACCTGAGAGTGTAATATACAGCTTTGGCACCCTTTTGCTTGATCTTCTAAGTGGAAAACATATACCTCCAAGCCATGTAAGTTTCTGGTTCCTTTCCTAATAAAGCCACTCTGATAAAACAAATCGAAAATGACCTGCACTTAGATGTCTTATATTCTATCTTTATGACTATGCATAATAGATGGGTGCTGGGATGAGCTGTGACGGAACCAATATTTCAATGAATGATCAAGAAACTGTAGTCCTAAAATCATTTTTTTCCTGAAATTGACATCAATTAATGCAATACTTAAAAATGCAATGGAAGAAAGTTGGACAAGGGTAGAGGGTCTATTGTAGCTTAGAGAGATAGATAACCTTGGTATTTGTATTGTGGGGCCATAATACGAACTTTGCTACATGGAAACACATCAGTTATGGGGCAGAACTGGGTTTTGGGAAGGGAACAATGCAGGAGACTTTTGGAAATACTTTTCAGTTGAGGATTCTTTTTTAATCAGCTATGGTTCCTTTTTGTGAGGTGGGACTAATAGAGAGGAGTTTTTTGTAGCATAACCATCACCATTAAACTTCTGTAATAAAAAAAATCAATTTGGCACTTTATTAATAGAAGTCTTTATTACATGGTAATGCATTAAATTAGTGTCAAAAACACCCAACTGTTTTCATACTGAGATGGGCATTGTTTGATCAGATAGAGAGATATTTTGTGAATAAGAGCTTTGTCTAGGTGATCAACCAAGCTTGCTAGTGCCCCTACCAACTGCCAACTGCATGATAGTCTAGGTTGTCAGTTGCTACAAGGTGGTTAGCTGTAGTAATACTTATTTGTTGGGGGATATGGAAGGAATATTTTTATTTTTCTTTTTGGTGCAATAATAACCAGAGAATTTGTACTAACAGAAAATGTACTGAAAAAATAATTTACAGGACGGACATGAGGTAAAAGATCTTTTGGCAAGAAATAAAAAAAGATATTGAACTATATGACATTGTGTAGATGTATAAAAAACAATGTTTCTGTTCCAAAGTCTATTTTCTTATCAACATTTTTTTTCTTGCATGGTAAAGAAAAAGTTAGAGGAATTACAAAGCCTGGTTTGGCTGACTCTTTAGCCAGACAAGGGGTAATAGGGAGCAAGTGTATTGGGTTACGGGCTTATTTGTCCCAAATGCTACTGCTTGTATCTGGGGCATTGTATCACTTGTACATTCTTTTTTCTTGTTATTATAATTCTGTTATCCATCAAAGAAAAAAAAAAAAAAGAAAAACAAAGCCCGGCGATAAGATATCACCCTCAGCAAAGGAAAAGAGCACTCTCTTCACCCACACCCCTTACTAAGCAAAATTCTACATTTTTTTGATCAGTGAAAGCAAAAATTTTATTAATTTCAAAAGTTAAAGTACATAGCTGTAACAGAATGGTCAGCCTCAACTAACCAGCCTCAACAAAATTCTACATATTCAATTGCATCAATCCCACTGGAACACACGCACACACACCAAAAAAAATCTAAAACCAGGGTTTGACAACCAAAACAAAGAACCTAGCCATTCCAATTCAGATTCTGTAACATCTAGAACCTCTTCTTACCAAAAATTTGCCTTAATGTCTCAAAAACCCCATCTACTACCAGAGCTCCCAACTCTAACAGTCACCATACCTAGACTAAAACTCTGATCTCCCTAAGCCCCTTACCAGAAACTTATACAAACTCAATTCATCAGTTTATATTTCCTCCTTACCTCTTTCTCTTTCTTCCATTTCTAAAAAAAGCCCCTTTTCTTGCAAGTTCTCCACCTAGGAAGAATAACCCAACTTCTTAGTTCTTACAAATTTGAATCTCTTTCTCTACTAGCACATTTATATCTATTGTTTATTAGACGAATTTCATCCGTTGGCATTACATTTTCATCTTTTTCATTGAGCCAATTATGTTTCAACCTTGTTTTCCCAATTCCTATCATCATTCTATTTGTTTTCAGACTTATCTTACAAGGGCCAAGTTCTATACTTTCTTGGTTGAAAAAATTGTCCTATGAAAGCACACTGGCATCTGTAATATCTGCTGACTTAGCTCTTGAGTTAATGGTGCTTGTCCGAACCCTTTTTATTTTCCACATCTGAAACATCCAATTACGAAACAAGAAAATATTTATTCTGCTTGTCACTCTCCTATCTAATAACTGATCAGAAGGCCAACTATTTACCTTGATTTCCTTTCCTTTTATATACCTTATTGAATTTTTTACTGGGACTGGCTCTGCATAAAGTGCTCTTCAATCTAGAGTTGGTAATATGAACAAGCTGATGACCTCCTTCTACTAATACCAATAGTTTTCTCCGCTGGGTCTTCAATAGATAATCAATAAAATTTTCTTCTTTATATATTATAAGAACATTGTACAAGTTATACAGCTATACAGGACTTTACTTTTGGCTATAAAGTTCTCCTGTTCTTATTGGCTTTGGTTTTGAAGATTTTGAGGATATTGGCTTTGGCTTACTCTTGTCAATTTATACTAAGATTGGGTTATCTTTTATCATTTTATTATCTCTTTTTCTCACTGTTATCATACTTGTTGCAAATAATGTACCTGTAATAATTATGCTTCTGTATTTCTTACAACTGGAACTCCATTTCTGTTCTGAGTAATTTTCTTTTGAATTTTAACATCCTGAAAAAAAGGAACTGTTATTGGGCTTCATCAGTGGAAGTTCTTTTGTACTTCTCTTTCTATATTAATAGTGTGGTCATCATTAATGATAAAAAATTCTTGATCAAAATCCATGTGAATCACTTTTTCATGTTCTTTTTCATACTTTCATGTTTGACCGTCATTGGTTGGTTAGCTTCTGATTACTAGAGTTGCATAATTTTTGCATTTGCATATTTTGTCAAGCTTGTGGTAAGTGACCAAAGGAAATGTTATAACATAATTGACTTTGTATTTCTTTTTATGGTTCCTTCCCACTATATTGTATATGATTGTGATTCTAATGCTTGAATAATTTCTATCAGGCTTTAGACCTGATACGGGACAGGAATATTCAGATGCTGATGGATTCCTGCTTGGAAGGGCAATTTTCGAATGATGATGGTACTGAGTTAGTACGTTTAGCATCTCGTTGTTTACAGTATGAGCCTCGAGAAAGACCAAACCCCAAATCATTAGTGGCTGCTTTGACTACTCTTCAGAAGGAAACTGAGGTCAGACACTCTTCTATTTCTCAAGTATTCATCCTTTCTAGAATCATTTACTCGAGTATTAAAGCATTTCATCCTTTCTCTCTTCCTACTACTCACGTTGTTTCCTTGAAATTTGGCATAAGATAGTTTTTTCTTGTGTATGTATGTACAGATGCGTGCATATAAATATTAATGTACAATTTTGGATAACAGATGGCCAGAAGCTCTTGTCCTAAAATTGATATCAAACCCTGATCATCAATCAAGGGAGCTGATTTGGTTTCCAATTGGATGCTGAATTTTGAGGTTCTTATTTCTAATCTAAGGGTCATATTCTGTAGGTTCCATCTCATGTTTTGATGGGTATTCGTCATAATGATGCATTACCACCTCTATCCCCACTTGGTGAAGCTATTTCAAGAGTGGATCTGACAGCTATTCATGAGATTCTAGACCAAACTGGATATAAAGATGATGAGGGAACAACGAATGAGGTTTGTCTTTGATATTCTTCTCAAATCTTGAACAATTTGACTTAAAAAGTTTAGACATGATTAACTTATATGTATTTCTTGAATCCTTTTTCATCAATCACCTTGTTTTAAGTTTCTAGCTTATTCTAGGGCTTCAGAGTTTAGCCTAGATAACAAGAACTGGGGTGATGCTTCACTAGTGACTCACTGCTCTACCTTTTAGTAGGATGGTTTGGATATTATATTATTCTTATTTATTGGTTACATGGCTAGAGACTACTTGCCAACTCAGAGTCTTGAATGCCAGTAATGATCTGCTGGTTTATGCTTGTTTTTACTTATTGTTGCAAGTCTCTATGCTTCATATTCAGATTCATAATTTGTAACTTGGACATGTATGCATCTCATTTTCATTCTCATTTTTCTCTTGTATTTTATTGTTTGTCAACTGTGAATGGTTCACATCCAATTTTCTATTCAGTCAAGCCCAACTGGCCAATCTCCTCTGTCTAGAATATTAAAACATAATACTTGTATATTTGAAGCCTGTATTATGTTAGATTTAGAAAAGTTTTGATATTTTTGTGCCTCAATTTTTATTTTTAATTAACAGTTATCATTCCAAATGTGGACCAACCAAATACAAGAGACGTTGAACTCGAAGAAAAAGGGTGATGCTGCTTTCCGACACAAGGATTTCAGAGCTGCAATTGAATGCTACAGCCAGGTTAGCTTCTGTTTATCAATCTCTCTTTGTTTGGGTCATTATATTATAAATCATTAATGCTAGTTGCTTTTTCCAAGTAAGCTTCTATTTACGTGAGATATCACTTGTCTTCCTGGAAGAGAAGGGAAAAAAGAGGGAGGACCTGAGAAAAATAAAAAAATAAGGATATGACATCTACTATTATATTTGTTGGAATGCTTATTTTATTTTTTATGTTTGTATTCTGCTGAGTTAGGGTCTGTTTGGTCTGGTTAAAATAGTTTTTTTTTCATTGTTTATGTACTCTAACTTAAGTAGGGGCATAAGGGTCGCACCGCCAGTCAGTAAGTTGACTCCAAAACCTTTCTCTTCTCTTTTCTCATATCTCCTCTCTCTCCCTTCTCTTCTTCCTTATTTCTCCTCTCTTCTTCTGTTAATGTGGTATCAGAGCGGTTCTACTAGGTCTGAGAGAAGATCGAACAAGTTCTCTCTTCCTTATCTTGCTGTCTTCTTCAACTGAGATCAGAGAGACTGACCTACGACTGGTACAAATTTGTTCTATTACCTTTTTTCTTTTCTCTTCGTTTCTACTAGGTCTGAGAGAAGATTGAACAAGTTCTCTCTTCCTTATCTTGCTGCCTTCTTCAACTGAGATCAGAAAGACTGGCCTACGACTGATACAAACTTGTTCTATTACCTTTTTTCTTTTCTCTTGGTCGTGTACCAAGAAAAAACAAATGAATCAAGACTGCTGAATGCTGTCAGAGAAGTTGTGAGGTTATAACCTCTTTTTTATGGATCGTGTGATCCCATACCTGAAAATACAAGACCTATAAATTGTGGATGGCCTGTTTTTTAACCTTCGTGGTGTGACGGTACTGTTTTATGACTCCTCCTGGTAGCCGATGTGTTTGGATGGTCTGGAAGTTGGTGGAGTGTGACTGTTAGGGCAATATAGCACTGAAATCAACCTAAAATCTTGTTCTTTTTGGACAATCAAAGCTGGTCTGCATTCAGATTGTGTCCAGATTGCAATGTGTGCATGTGGGCTGCACCTTTGGTGTGTTTCTAGGACTGTTTTTTGGTGTCAAGAGGGATCATAAGGTGTGTGTAGGATCTGAAAAGTGTTTGAATCATGTCCTCTGAGAATTCAGCAACTTTTGGAATTTCAGGAGGTCAAAATGGAATGAGTGGGGGGATGGATATGAGTTTCCCCATGGCTGTAATCCCCTTTGATGGACTAAACTACCTTGAATGGTCTAGGGGAATTAAACTTTACATTACTGTTAGAGGGAAAATAGGGTATATTAATGCTAAAGTGAAGGAACCAAAGACTGGTAGTGCTGAACATGACAGATGGGACCAAGAAAATAGTATGGTGATGTCATGATTCTTGGTTTCCATGCTGCCACAAGTAAGGAAGACATTTATGTGGGCTGAAACAGCTTGTGAAATATGGGAACAAGCCAAATCTACCTATTCAGAGCAGAGGCGTTATGCAAAAATATATTAATTATAAGCTGAATCCTCCACTTGCAAGCAGTGGAAGAGGAGTCTCTCGGTGTACTACTCAGATTTGACATCAATTTGGAAGGAACTGGATTATTATCAAAATGTGAATTGGAAGTGTGATGAAGATGCAAAGGCTTACAAGTCACTTGTTTCCCAACAACGGATATTTGCTTTTCTTTTGGCGCTGAATCTTACATATGAATCCATGAGGGTACAAATCTTAGGAAGCAAGAACTTGCCTTTAGTTCAAGAAGTTTATGCCTTAGTCCAGTTTGAAAAGAGTAGAAGAAATGTGATAAATTGTACAGAGGGGGAGCCGATTGCACTAGCTGTTCGAGGGAGTACAAATTTAAATGTTGGAGGTTCTTTTAAAAAGGGTGATTCACAGAAGAGAGTAGATGACAAAGACAAGCTTTGGTGCACTCACTGTTAGAAGTCCAAGCACACTAGAGACACTTGTTGGGATCTTCATGGCAAGCCTAAATGAGCTCAGGAATTGAGTAAGAAATCGGTATCCGATCCAAGTAAGAAGCCAACTCAGTAGAGTCAGAAGAAATATAACTCAACAAATTTGGCATCTCAAGAGATTAGTCCCATGGTACCCCAGGAGTGACACTCTGGTTCTGACCCCAAGGAAGAGATCATCAACTCCTTTCATGACCACTTGGAATTATATGGTAGGACACTTTGCCAGATGGATTATGGCCCTACTCCTACCTCCTTTGCGTCTACATCTGGTAACACTGCCATTGCTTTCCATGTGTCATTTCATACATCTGATTCCCCTTGGATAATTGACTCTGGAGCCTCAAACCACATGACTAGTAAGTCAAATTTATTTGGGGCATATAACCTCCTCTCTGGGAGAGATAAGGTGAGACTGGGTGATGGGTCATTTTCCACCATAGCTGGTCAAGGAACCATCTCCCTTCCTCTCGGTCCTCTCTAATGTGTTGCATGTTCCTAAATTACCAATCAATTTACTTTCCATTAGCAGTATTACTCACTCCTTGAATTGTTCAGTGACCTTTTTTCCGTCGTGTGTGTTTCAGGATTTAGCCTCAGGGAAGACGATTGGTAGGGGAAGCATGGTGGATGGTCTTTACATGTTAGGGAATAAAGCTGGTCTTGTGGCTACAGAGTCCTTAAGTTCATCTAATGAGAGTCATGCCTATTTGTTTTGGTCATCTTTCGTTTGAGTCTTTAAAACTTATGCTTCCTGTGTTATTTAAGTTTCTGTCAGTTAGTGAGTTGCAGTGTCAGACATGTTAATTGAGCAAACATTGTAGAAATTCTTTTCCTTTAAGAAATAAATGATATGAATTTCCTTTTCATATTGTCTATTTTGATGTTTGGGGCCCTGTTACTCTACCTTCTGAGACTGGATATAAGTATTTCATTACTTTTTTTTTTTTGATCAATAACACTTTCATTAATTCATTAGTAGAAATTTACAAGTGGAAGACAAACACACTTATATTCCAAGAGTCACAAAGAACTTCAAGAAAGGAAAGAAGAAAATACAAAGATACAAGGACACTAACATTACAACTTAGCCCAAAACAAGGAATCCCTTTCTGCCCCTTGTTTTGCTAAACCGTCAGCTAGGGAATTAGCTGATCTCTTAATCCAACATGTCTTAACTTTCATCTTCCGCACCAGCCATTTGAATTTCCTCTTCTCATTGTTATACTTCCAAAGATCATTTTGTTCTTTGGTCAGCCACCCTATCACCACCTCTGAATCCCCTTCAATTATAAGTTTCTTGATGTTCAATTCCTTAGCTTTCCGGGCTCCTTCCATAACTGCACATATCTCAGCTCTAAGGGAGTCACCCACTCCAATTGGGCCTGAGAACAAAGCAGAGATGACCCCATTTTCATCTCTAAAAACATCCCCGATCCCTGATTGTCCCGGGTTTCCCCTATTGCATCCATCAAAGTTTAATTTCAAGAATCCACTAGGTGGGTGGGGGGGGGGGTCCAAGCCACACTCATTACTGACTTGGTCTGCGTGCAACTTGCAATTTCATCCCACTTCCTCAACATGTCATCCACAGTGTAATCTGTGAATATTTCCAGAGATTTCAGCCACTGTACCGCCCTAAACTATATGATAGTCCTCAAATCTGCTGTCCCTCTCTGAGTTTCTGAGAATATCCTGGAGTTCCTTTCTTCCCACAGTGTCCAACATACTGCAGCCCTTAGTCCTCTCCACATTGTCCTTCCCCTTTTTAACCGCCACTTGAAGAAGGAGGGGGCAAAAAGGCCCTACATGTCTGATGGGGGATTCCAGCTGCATCCAAACAAGGAGAAAGCCCAAACCCACAACGACCTTGTGAAGTGGCACGACACCATTAGGTGAAAACCGGTCTCCTCGTCTGCTTTGCACAGAACACACCACTGAGGTGACAAGCAAGTATTGGGTCTCTTCTTTTGGAGTAGATCACCAGTGTTGATTCTTTCCAGATAGGCTTCCCAACAAAAACTACCAACCCTAGGAGGTATAGCTCTGCACCAAACCTCACCAACAGGAAAAGGGGACAGGGTAGGACTGGTGGACTGACTTAAATCCGCCCTAGTGGGGTCTAAGACAACGTTATCAAGAATTGCAAGAAGGCTCGAAATACAATCGAAGTCTGAATTCCTCAAATCCCTTAGACCCAAGTTCCACCCAATCCCAGAAGTGGAAGAGGACGGGGTGGTGAAAGACGAGATCGGCTCATTTTTCAAATCAGAAAGAGCGTACAAAGACGGAAACTGATCCTTTAGAGGGGCGCTCCCCACCCAGGTTTGTTCCCAAAATTTTATGGAATTACCGGAATTCAAGTCATACTTGATATTAGGAATGAAAAAAGGTACCAGGTCATGAATGGCTTTCCAAGGAGAATTGCTTGTGATCCTAGCTCTGATTCCAGTGTCCCATCTGTTGTGCTTCAGCCCATGAATACTTGCCACTATTCTAGCCCATAGCTTCTCCTTCTCCAAAGGAAACCTCCACAACCACTTCCCCATCAGAGTCATATTCCTTCTCCTAATACTCCCAAGCCCCAAACCACCACACGACTTACTCCTGCACACTATTTCCCAACTAACTCTATGATCCCTCTTCTCTTCTCCCGGCTCCCACAGGAAATCTCTCATTAACTTCTCTAATCTGTTAGCAATCTTCACTGGGATTTTAAACACCGACATGAAGAAAATGGGTAAGTTAGCAAGCGTGGCCTTAATTAATGTAATTCTCCCGCCAAGAGAGAGGTAATTCTTTTTCCAAGATACCAATCTTTTTTCAAACCTTTCCATCACCGGGTTCCAGAAGCTCTCTCTCTTGGGATTATCACCTAATGGTAATCCTAAATAGTTCAGAGGCCACCCCGTGACTTCACACCCCAGCACTTCAGCACTCTCCCTGATCTCTCCCTCCTCCAAATTCACCCCCACTACACAGCTTTTCCCAAGGTTAACCTTCAAGTTGGATAGTTGCTCAAACAGTTGTATCACCGACTTTAAATTCCTGATAAACCTCACATTACCACCTTCACAAAACAGAATCGTGTCATCAGCAAACTGTAAATGTGTGAGGGGGGTTTCCATCCTCCCAACCCTCCAGCCTCTAATGAGCCCCCTAGAATCTGCTCTGTGAATCAATTTCCCCAAAACCTCCGCAATTAAAATGAACAAGAAAGGAGAAAGGGGGTCTCCTTGTCTTATACCCCTACTGGTTGGAAAGAAATCTACCACTGTCCCATTCACTAGCACTGAATAATGACAATTCCGGACACAGCCCATGATCCACTTACACCATCTAGCCCCAAACCCGAATTTGGTTAAAACTTTCCTCAAGAACTCCCAGTCCACCAAGTCATAAACCTTTTCCAAGTCCAGCTTACAGACCACTCCCTTCTTATCCCTCTTAAAGTTCTCCACACTCTCATTAGCAATTAAAATCTGGTCTGTAATTTGTCTTCCACTCACAAAAGCTCCTTGATAGTGTTCAATGATATCCGGAATTACCTTCTTCAGCCTCAAAGACAACACTTTTGCAATGATCTTGTACAAGCTATTCACCAAACTTATTGGCCTAAAATCCTTCGGGTGGGATGCATCTTTTTTTTTGGGAATTAAGGCTATAAATGTAGAGTTCACACCCAGATTGACAATTCCTCTCCTGAAAAACTCCTCAAACACCCGCAAGAGATCATCTTTCAAAATATCCCAACAATCCTGATAAAAAGCCATTGTAAACCCATCCGGCCCTGGAGCTTTTGTTCTATCCATAGAGAACACAACCTCCTTGATCTCTTCTATATTAAAGCTTCTTTCCATCATTCTCCTGTTCTCCACCCCTACATCTGGCCAATCCAAACCTTCTACCCACACCCTTCTACTCACAGGCCTTCTTAGAATAGATTTGAAATGCTCCACACAAGCCCTGGCAATCTCCTCTTGCTGTACTAACTCAACTCCATCTACTACCAGTTTGGAGATAAAGTTCTTCCTTCTCCTGCCATCTGCTAGAGAGTGGAAATACCTAGTGTTTCTATCTCCCTCTTGCAACCATTTACACCGAGATTTTTGCCTCCAACTAATTTCCTCCTTGTGCAGGCAATCCTCTAACTGTCTTCTCAATTCTCTCCTGAGGTCATTGTCTTCCTCTCCAAATTCTCCCATTTCCTCTTTAAAGTCAAGGCTTTCAATCTTCTTCATCAAGTCTCCCTTTCTTTCTTCTGTCCTCCCGAACTCCATCAAGTTCCACTCCTTAATTCTTGTTTTCAAGAATTGTAATTTCTTATGGAATTTTATCCCCTCCCACTCCACCGACGGGTTACACTCATGCCACCACTCCCTCACTTTGTTAGTAAACCCTGGATGCAGTAACCACATATTTTCAAATCTAAAGGGAGTAGGACCTCCACACCTTCTTTCCTCCTTGCATAACACTATGGGCCAGTGATCCGAGGTCACCCTTGGGAGAGCTCTAGAAGCCAAGGTTCCCCAATGTTCTTCTCAATCCAAAGAGAACAGGAATCTATCCAGCTTAGAGAAAATGGGTCTAGATTGGAGGTTTGACCATGTAAATGCCTTATGTGCTAGGGGAATCTCTTTAAGCTCAAAGGCATCCACAAAACTGTTAAACTTCCTCATGCTTTTTGTCACCCTCTGGTTAACCTTATTAGACTCCTCCGAGAATCTGATCACATTGAAATCCCCACCCATGCACCAAGGTCCATCCCACAACCCTCTAACATCAGCCAGTTCCTCCCACAACTCCTTTCTGTCTCTGTAGTCATTCGGTCCGTAAACATTTGTGATCACCCACATATAATCATCCTCTTGCTGCTTAAACTTCATGGAAACCGAGTACTTTCCGATCAACTCCTCCAAACCTTCAACCACATCCCTCTTCCACATTGTTACAATCCCCCCGGAAGCACCCTACGATGGAGCCGCCACCTAGCTAATCCCCTTGGATTTTCATACACTCCTTGCCCACTTGTCATTAAACTCCATTCTCTTAGACTTGCAACAACACAATGTCTGGGTCATACCGTCTTATTACCTCTTTTATTGTTGTTCTCTTCTTTGCACTCCCAATTCCTCTCACATTCCAACTAAGAATCTTCATTCCGCTTATTTTTTAAAACCCCTTGCCACCTACCCACTACTTTCCCCCTTTCCTTCTATCTCCTTTTACCCCGAGCTTCTTGTCTCCTTTTACATCTCTCTTCAATCTCTCTACTTCACTCAATCTCCTCTTCTTTGTTATGATCTGCTTCTTCCTCTTCTGTAAACTTTCTTTCAACTCATTCAAATCTTCTAGCCTACAACCCAACTTCCCTACAAATTCTGCTATCGTGTCTTCTCTCACCGATTCCTCCACCCCTACCCTTCCTACATAATCCCCTCCATCTCTGTCCACCTGCCCTTCCTTCCTCTCCTCTGGTCCCACCTCCGTTATTTCCTCTCCATCCTTCCTTTCATGTTACCTCCCTCCTTCCCTGCTCTCTCCCCGTAATCCTCTCCATCTCTACCCTCATTCCTTTCCCTCCTCTCTTCCTTCCTCCCCTTCCTTTCTCCAGATCAGCTTCCCTTCCACTTCCTTAAACACTCTTTCAATGATTTCCCACACTTTTTCACTCCTATACCTTTCTTCCCGCACCTTCCCACATTCCTTCCTTCCCCTCTCCCCTCTTCGGAGAGCCCGCCTGCTAGCTCGGTTGCATATTCATGGGCTACAGGACATGGAACAGAAACGGAATCTGGAACCAAAGACATAGGAGACACATTAGTAGCACAATGTTCTTTAAGCTCAAAGGCATCCACAAGACTGTTAAACTTCCTCATGCTTTTTGTCACCCTCTGGTTAATCTTATTTGACTCTTCCGAGAACCTTATCACATTGAAGTCCCCACCCATGCACCAAGGCCCATCCCACAACCCTCTAACATCAGCCAGTTCCTCCCATAGCTCCTTTCTCTCTCTGTAATCATTCGGTCCGTAAACATTTGTTAGCACCCACATATAATCATCCTCTTGCTGCTTAAACTTCATGGAAACCGAGTACTTTCCGATCAACTCCTCCATCCCTTCAACCATATCCCTTCATTACTTTGATTGATGACTACTCTAGATATACATGGGTTTATTCTATACGATCTAGAAACGAAGTGCCAAAGATTGTGAAAGATTTTCATTGCATGATTTTCACTCAATTCCAAACAGAGATTCATATGTTCTAGTTGGACAATGCAAATGAGTACTACTTCCATACTGATCTCACGGAGTTCTTTGCTTCGTGTGGATCTCTTCATCGGAGCTCTTGTGCTAGGGCACCCCAACAAAATGGTGTTGCTGAAAGAAAAAAATCATCATCTTCTCGAAGTAGCTCATGGTTTATTATTTCATATGAATGTTCCAAAACACTTTTGGATGGATGTTGTTACGTGTACTGCGTATATCATCAACCGTATGCCATTTTGATTGTTAGAGTATAAGGCCCCACATCAAATTTTGTTTCCTACGGCTCCTCTGTCCCCTATTCCAATGCGTGTCTTTGGGTGTCGTTGCTTTGTTCATGATTTGTCTCCTACTCGTGGTAAGCTTGATCCTCGTGCCATTCCCTGTGTGTTCCTTGGTTACCCTTTATCTCAAAAGGATTACCGTTGTTATGATCCTGTCTCACACAAGTACTATGTCTCCATGGATGTCTCATTCTTTGAGAGTCAACATTTTTTCTCGGTTTCTCCCCAGGGGGAGAGTAGGGTTGAGGAGGAGAAACACACCCAGGCTTAGACTCAATTACCTCCGCTTCCTGATCCTCGTCCATTTCGTGTCTTTCTTTGCCGCCATAAGAGCCAGCAGAGCTCAAGAGCCATGGAACCTAAAATTGTGCAACCAACATCATCAGACTCTCTAGAGGTAGATCCTCCTCGTCAACCAGGTACAGTTGTTCCCATTGATATTCCTGAACCTCTTGATTGTGATCCCCCTGTTATTAATGATCTTGATGTTCCTATTGCTAAGAGAAAGGGTGTTAGATCTTGTACTACTAATCATCTTATCTCTCACTTTGTGTCTTGTGATCATGTTTCACCTTCATATCGTGTATTCCTTTCCTCTGTTGACAGTTTTTCTGTTCGCAATAGCTTTATCTAAAACTGAATGGACAGATGCAATGAAGGAATAAATTAATGCCTTACACAAAAATAGCACCTGGGAGTTGGTGGATCTTTCTGAAGGAAAGGAACCAGTGGGATGCAAGTGGGTATTCACAGTAAAGCATAGGGATGATGGTTTGGTAGAAAGGTACAAAGCCAGATTGGTGGCCAAAGGGTTTATACAAGTATATGGAGTAGACTACGTAGATGCCTTTGCTCTAGTAGCCAAGATGAATTCGATTAGAATCCTCCTTTCATTGGAAGCTAATTTTGACTGGGAACTTCACCAGTTGGATATTAAAAATGCGTTCTTGAATGATGACCTAGAGGAGGTTTACATGACTGAACCTCTAGGTTTTTGTGCCAAAGGTAGTGAGCAGAAGGTGTGCAGGTTAAAAAAATCATTATATGGGTTGAAACAATCACCTCGGGCCTGGTTTAGTAAGTTTCACTTAGTTGTACAACAGATGGGGTTCAAAAAACGCCAATCAGATCATACTCTATTTGTGAAGAAAGGTGAAGGGAAAATTGCAGCTTTAATTGTGCATGTTGATGACGTAGTGGTCACAGGAGATTGGGAGGCTGAATTACAGAAGCTGAAGAAATTACTAGCCACTCAATTTGAGGTGAAAGATCTAGGCCCCTTACATTATTTCCTTGGGATTGAAGTCGCCCGTTCTCAAAAGGGCATCTTTATTTCCCAAAGGAAATATGTACTAGATCTATTAGAGGATGCAGGCAAGTTAGGAGTGAAGCCAATTGATTCACCCATTGAACCCAACCATTAGCTGGGAGACAACCAGGGGGAGTTTTTGAAAGATGTGAAGAGGTTCCAGAGACTTGTAGGGAGACTCTTATATTTGTCTATGACCAGACCTGATATTGCCTATACAGTGGGTGTCCTTAGTCAGTTCATGCATAACCCTAAGACAACTCACTTTGAAGCTGCAGAAAGGATCCTATACCACAAGAAGTTCCTAGGAGCTGGTTTGCTATTCTAGAAACATGGGCATTTGAAGGTGGAGGTGTATACAGATGCTGATTGGGTAGGGGTGGTCGATGACAGAAAATCCATCAGTGGGTATTGCACCTTTGTGGGAGGAAACTTAGTCACTTGGAGAAGTAAGAAGCAAAGTGTAGTGGCTAGACCCAATGTTGAAGTAGAATACAGAGTTATGTCTCATGGAGTTGCTGAAATCATGTGGACAAAAAACTTGTTAGGAGAGTTGGGTTTTGCAGTTAACAAACCTATGTCACTCTATTGTGACAACAAAGCTGCTAACTCAATCCTCCATGATAGAACAAATATTGAAGTGGACAAACATTTTATTAGAGAAAAACTTGTGAGCGGAGAAGTGTGCACTCCATATGTTAGTTCAGAAGAACTACTTGTAGACATCTTCACCAAGGGCCTTCATCATGTGTGGCATAATAATTTGTGTGACAAGTTGGGCATGATTGACATCTATGTCCCAACTTGAGGGGGAGTGTTGGAATGTTTGTTTTATTTTTTATGTTTGTATTCTGCTGAGTTAAGGTCTGGTTAAAGTAGTTTTTTTTTTCATTGTTTATGTACTCTAACTTAAGTAGGGGCATAAGGGTCTTTTCCCTTTTAATTATGGTCGCCCTATATATAATAATATAAGCTGGCGCCGCCAGTCAGTGAGTTGACTCCAAAACCTTTCTCTTCTCTTCTCCCTTCTCTCCTCTCTCTCCCTTCTCTTCTTCTTCCTTATTTCTCCTCTCTTCTTCTGTTAATAATATTCATTACTATGTATCCTCCCTTTCCTTTATTATGTTCTTCTGTAGAGAAAGGAAGCCTTTTTTTTTCTTTGCAAAATATGTTATGACCTACTAGTCTTGTATTAGGATTGTAAAATATGTAGTCACACTTCAGAAGGATTAATTGTGATTCCTTGTACTAGTATTTTTTGTACCTGTTCCTCATGCTTCAAGGTTGGAGGATGTATCTCTAGGGTCTGCTCACTGTGCACCTTGGGTGTGTTTTACAGACACCCTTTTAATCCAAGCATAAGAACATTTAGCATGGAACTGACAATTTCTGTAATTTGCAGTTCATTGATGCTGGAACCATGGTTTCTCCAACAGTTTATGCCCGCCGTAGTGTGTGTTATCTCATGAGTGACATGCCCAACGAAGCACTTAGCGATGCAACACAAGCACAAGTCATATCCCCTGGATGGCATACTGCATCTTATCTTCAAGCTGCTGCTTTGTTCATACTTGATAAGCAAAATGAAGCACGGGTAGCACTTAGAGAGGGTTCTGAACTTGAAGCCAAAAGGAATGCTGGTCCTGGATAATAGGAAACAAGAAACCAAGGGTCAATTTACAAAATCCTTTATTTGTTATGACTGGCCTATCCTAAAATTGACCCTTGCGAGAATCTCAACATTCGGGCAAAATGACAAGCCACATTGTTTCCACATTCAGCCATAACATGCACAGGGAAAAATTGGATGCCGCATGTTTGCATACAATGGGCAGCTTTTAGTCATTCATTCTATGGCACTCTTGTTAAGGTTTCGGCTGGTAAGTGATGGTAACGGGGATCTCTCTTTGTTATTATTTTCCCCCCATCTAGCACATCAACCTCTACAACGGTTTGATAGAAGAGCTTTTTGGACAATAGAGGAATCATCCCACAATTTGATTGGTTTTATGGGGATGTGAATACTATTTAACAGAACAATCAAGGGGGATAAGATTTGTTGCTGAACTTGCAATTTCTGTACAGCAACTGCTTCTGGTTTGCTACGTTGATGTGGAACGTGGGTGTATTCTGAAGTCTTGTTTGTTGAGATTATCCATTTTGGATACTTAAAAGAGTTATATCATCCATTTTTTGTTTGAAATTTCGTAACAAAGTACCCCCCTCCCCCTGTAACGTTTTTTTTTTTTTTTTAATTCTCTCGCGTTTTGCCTCCTAGAATGCTTGTTCAGTTATTCTGCAATTATGTGTAATTGTGTATCGGCCTATCGGGGGCTTCGCTGGTGGTGCTCGATCTGGTAGACTGGTATCAGGTCGTTTAATGTAGATACGTGACATTATTTCTCGAGTGGGTCGCAAACGCAATGAGAAATCCGTTTGCTGGCGTGTTACAGTAATCTACTAGTCCTGCTGCTACTAGCCCAATGACACCTGACAGTTGACAGTCTCTACTGGGATGTCTCGAGTGAGGACAAAAATCTAAATTGGCTTTTTATTTTTTTGAAATGCAAAATTGCATTGGTAAAGCGTCAATCTCGGTAATTACAGTCAGAATTCAGGAAGGACAAGAGGCCCAAATGAGAGTTCTGTCTGTTGAGACTTGAGAGTGCATGCTAGCTAGGACATGCGTTAGACGATGGTTAGCTTCCTGTTTTGTATGGGTGAGGGTGATCGAAAAAGACTCCAGGCGAGCTAAGCAACTTCTGCAGTCTGCAATAATGGTGTGGATACACCAAGGAGAGTTCTCCAACAGAAGTCGAACGATGACTCGCGTTGCCTTGCCTTCCAAGTGAAGATGCCTAATACAGTGATACCCAACTCCACTACAAAGTGGACTCTTACTGAGAAAAGCTAAAGCAAAAATCGTAATTGATGTATTGTTAGATTGACATGTTAATGCCATCTTGAAATCAAGTCCAACCAAAGCCCCCTATTGGTCAGGTATATGGGTATCACATGTGGTCCCACATATTGGTTCCTTATCTGAAATCTGAACCACATCTCAGTTACGACATTTGGGCCCTTCTTATTGGACATGGTGGTCTCATATGTGGGTGCTATTGTGGACCAGCATTTTGGTCTTATAATTGGTATTCTATATGTGAATCCCACATTGGGCGGGCCTATATTGGGGTCTCGAGTGCCTGTAAAAATTTCATTTTACAGCGAGTATATTTTTATCAAAGAAAAATTTACTCCCCAAAGTGAGTAAAATCTCTAGTCAACAAGTAAAAATAAAACTATAAAAGTAAGCCAAAAAATGTTACAAAAAGAAAAAAAATAAAAATTGAACTTCACGATTTTACTTCGGAAAACTGAGCCTTGAAAAGTTGAACAAAAAAAATAATAATAAAGAAAAGAAATAAAAAGGTAATAATTTTGTTTTTCACCCTTCTAATTTGTTTTGAATCTTTTGATGTAATTGCAATAAAAACAAAGTTTTTATCTAAAAGGTCTAGCAGCTTGAAAATTCTTTCTTTATCACCAGAAAAAGAAAAGTTAGAGATTTGTAAAAAGAAAAGATTATAGAAAAAAAGGGACCTGGCGAATTTGTTTGGTCCATGAATGATGAATTAACTTCAAAAAGTGAGCCTTGATTCTTGCGGAAAAAAAAGAAAGAGAAAATTAAAAGATCCCCTTTGTAAAAGAACAAGGAGAAGGAGAATTATCACGGAAATAAAAATGAAGGGCCCAACCGGGTTCGAACCGGTGACCTCTTGATCTGCAGTCAAATGCTCTACCACTGAGCTATGGACCCAAGTTGCAAAGGGTGTCAAATTTTTGAAACTTAACCATTTACATGCCGAATTTAATGGATTCCGCAAATTCCGAAAAATAAATAAATAACGGATTCCGCTGAGATTTACAGATAATGGATTCTGCAACCAAATCAATAAGCTTTAAACTTTGAAGGACGAATATCAGACAAGACAAAACAAATGCAAACAAAGCTCGTTCAGAGCCACACAAAGTGTGAACTGAGAAGGGATAATTTACACCTAAAAATTCTCTAATTTTATGCATACAGACAAACAATCTCTACTCTCAGAATCTCTTGTCTCAACTCTCAAGGGAGGGGATGGGGATGATATATATATATATAGAGAGAGAGAGAGAGAGAAGCACTGTTACTGTAATACTGTTACTAGCTCAGTCGCCTTATTTTCGCCCATAACAAACACCAATCGTATCAATAATCAACACCCTTTTTCTTTTTTCTTCTCTTCTGGATATCCGACGCCACCGAAGTTCTCCGCCTCTCCTCCTAATTCTCCACCGCCTCCTCGTCATACTCATCTTCCTCCTCCCCAACAACAGCCTCTTGGTACTGCTGGTACTCAGATACCAAATCGTTCATGTTACTCTCGGCTTCAGTGAACTCCATCTCATCCATTCCCTCTCCGGTGTACCAGTGTAAGAAGGCCTTCCTACGGAACATCACCGTGAATTGCTCCGAAACACGTCGGAACATCTCTTGGATTGACGTTGAATTCCCGACGAACGTCGACGACATCGACAACCCCGTTGGGGGGATGTCACAGACGCTTGATTTCACATTGTTCGGGATCCACTCAACG
Source organism: Nelumbo nucifera (assembly GCF_055504915.1). Classification (NCBI taxonomy): domain Eukaryota; kingdom Viridiplantae; phylum Streptophyta; class Magnoliopsida; order Proteales; family Nelumbonaceae; genus Nelumbo; species Nelumbo nucifera. The sequence goes on along the minus strand of NC_142649.1, from coordinate 185,732,766 downwards.
AAGTAAGAAGAGTTCTTGTTTTGGACATTTATCATTTGCTCATCGACCTCTTTTGTGCTCATCTTGCCTCGGAACATCGCCGAAGCGGTGAGGTACCGGCCATGGCGCGGGTCAGCGGCGCACATCATGTTCTTGGCATCCCACATCTGTTGGGTGAGCTCAGGGATGGTCAGGGCTCGGTACTGTTGAGACCCGCGGGACGTTAACGGTGCAAATCCAACCATGAAGAAGTGAAGACGTGGGAAGGGAATGAGGTTGACGGCTAATTTCCGGAGATCGGAGTTGAGTTGACCAGGGAATCGGAGGCAGCAAGTCACTCCACTCATGGTAGTTGAGATCAGATGGTTCAGGTCGCCGACTGAATAATGAAACGCAGAATGCACTCACATTAGTATTTAGAAATTAAAGAGGGGATCGAAGGGCCAACCCAAAAATATGGCTGTTCTGTTCTGCCTTCCTCTCTCTGTCATACACTTCAGAGAGAGAGAGAGAGAGAGAGAGAGCAAACTAGCAACTTACAGCTGGGATTTGTGAGCTTGAGAGTTCGGAAGCAGATGTCATAGAGGGCTTCGTTGTCAAGGACCATGCACTCATCGGCGTTCTCCACCAATTGGTGTACAGACAAGGTTGCATTGTACGGCTCCACCACGGTGTCGGAGACCTTAGGCGAAGGGAAGACCGAGAATGTGAGCATCATCCGATCGGGATATTCTTCCCTGATCTTCGATATCAACAGCGTCCCCATCCCCGAACCGGTTCCACCGCCGAGGGAATGGCAAACCTGGAAGCCTGCAGTGCATCCATGCACATAATCATCAATATTCCAGTCCAGGAGCTGTGGACTACTACTGTACGTAATTGATCATCAGAGTAGTGGTGATGGTGTACGTAATGAGCTTAGGTTATATCGTTAGTACCTTGCAAACAATCACAATTCTCAGCCTCTTTACGAACAACATCGAGAACTGAGTCGATCAACTCGGCGCCTTCAGTGTAATGGCCCTTGGCCCAATTGTTACCAGCTCCATTTTGTCCGAAAACGAAGTTGTCCGGCCGGAAGATTTGGCCAATAGGTCCTGTCCTCAAGCTATCCATGGTGCCTGGCTCAAGATCCATTAGAACAGCTCTGGGGACGTACCGCCCTCCGCTGGCTTCATTGAAGTAAACATTCACCCTCTCTTGTTGAAGCCTCGAATTGCCAACGTATTTTCCCTTGGCATCAATGCCGTGTTCATCGCACACAACCTCCCAGAACTTGCCACCGATTTGGTTGCCGCATTGTCCGGCTTGGATGTGCAGAATTTCTCTCATCTTCCACAGTTGGATCAGTTGCACTGCAAAAATTAATTCATACATGAAAAGATTACATTATATTGTTGTCAATTTTTGATAAACAACAACCACAACAACAAGATGGATCATGGAAATCTAGCTAGCTAGCTAGCTACCTTTAGGAATACAAACGATGGACTAATTAAGCTAAGTGAATGTTGCTAGGGATCTGATCTATATATATGCTTAGTGAATTGAAGACAGATAGAGGGAACAGATCGAAAAGATAACAAAGCTTGAAATGAAGATGGGCTTTTTGTAGTTCGTGAGCTAGAGGGGATAAGATTAATTTGAAGATTGATCGTACTGATATTTTCTCTCTCTAACTCTCCATCTATATGAGAGAGAGATGTTAGTAATAATTGATTAATTTCATTGAGGTCGTGGCCATGTCAAATCCCAACAAGGATTTTGAGCTGGATATGGAAGGAGACAACGAGGTCCATACCAACTAACCAACCTACCAATAAGTCATGTGTGGACAGGGGGCTCATTCACATTTCACCCTCATCAACCTCAACTTATACACCAATATAATTTATCCTTACCCCATCTTCTCAATTAATTTTCATATTTAATTAGAATATGTCCCCTCTTATGTCTTCTTCAATCTGAATTGATGGAATAAACTCAGCCTTTCGATATATACATATTGGAATAGATGGGTTCGATCGACTTTGACATATTGATTATTATTACTATAGATTTATAGCAAAGCGAAGTAAATTCATCAATAAATCTACTAGTTATTATTCTAAAATTCCATGGAAAGACTTAACTGTAAAGAGGGGTGTCAGTGTAACTAAGAGAAAATTATTTAGGTACATACCACTGTGTTGTAATATAACCTTATAAGTATTGCTGAAATAATGTGATAAGCGTTTTTTCATCAATTAATTATTCCTCAACCAGGGTTTCTTGTCTGTTAGGTGTTGGAATCCGATGCACACTCTCTCTCTATCCTTTCCTTCTCACCGTATATTATATTATTGTTGGGCCCTCATATTCATTTATTTTCTCTGTTTATTTACTTCTTTATCAATCCTTTTGGCTTATATAAATGGAATTAATTAGAACAAATATTAGGAAGTTATAATTGGTGCCACAAGTGGATTATCATCAGATCAATATCCATCATCCGATGTGGAAAATGTGTCGGCACCACGAGTAGATTATCAGCAGAACCATCAAATACAGTTCCTATTTTTGGACTGTCAATTTAAAAAAACAAAAACAAACTTGAATAGTTATATAATAAATACATGGGGAATACCATACCAACCTGTATTTGGAAAACAGTTTCCCTACAACCTGCAGTCCTCGCTTTTCAGTCATCTTAGGTGCAACAAACATTGTGAACTACCAATTTTCAGAAAACCACTGGTTTTCCTTCATTCTACATGCAACCAAATGTAGCCCTAATGTGTTGGACTTCTCAAAACCATGATCCACATGCATGGTTGCCTGCACTGCATCAGATTATGAGACTGGTCTTTCACCTAGACTAATTTCCTGTGTGGGGTCAGGTCAACCGAATGGCAAGTGGGTCCAATCCCATCTGATCTCTCTTTGCAAAAAGTCAATTATTTTCCTTGTCCATAGCCATTGCTTCTTTTTTCTGCTTGTGATTGCATGCAACTTTATCCTTAACAAATCTGAAAGGCAAATAGAAAAAATAGAGAGCTGAGTGGCCATTTGGGATGGCACTCAACCCAACTTCAGGTAACATTAATAAGGAATCCGAATTTCACAAAATTTAATTTGTTAAGACTTAAGAGTGTTCCCTCAACTTTGTGTTTCTTTCTTGCGTTCTTTCAGACCAAACACAGCCTAAAAGACAAAGCAGTAAATCATTCAGTTCAGCCACTTCAACTGTTACCAACAGGTATATAGTGTTCTATATTATTTAACGATAAAGACAAAATTGGGTATTGGGTGTACAAATAATGTTGTTAGAATATTGCTTTCAAGTCGCAGAGATGGGTATTTAAAAAACACAAATTAAGAAAAGTAAATTAGCTAGCTGTATCTACCTAAATTAGATTCTCTGATATTCGGAATTTCCCTTCACACTCTACAGCAACAGCCCACCCATTATTTGAGTGAGAAGAAAAGAATATCAAATGATAATCCCTTCGTTTTAACAATGTTTTGAAAACCAGATCAGACCACCGGTTGAATGGGGTTCAACCGGAACGAATGATCCCTTTCTGAATTCTGATACGTAAAAGTGTCATTACTTTTAAAGGGTTCAAAGTCCTTTCAAAACTCTAATGAACAAATCAAGTAATAAGTCAGCCATTCACGAGTTGGATATTCTTGTTGTTAGACAGTCTTGTATGTCCTTAGCTTCAATCTGATTTGATGTACTTTTGATATTTAGTATAAATAAATAAAGTGTGTTTGATTCATGTTGTTTGGTATAATTCTGTGCAAGACCGTAAAATTGGACACTTATTGAGACTCGTGTTAGTTTTAAATGTTCACAGCCATTGGATAAGTTTGGGGAGGTTTATCCTGCCAAGGTTGATACTGGTGTGCCACCAAGTGTTGGGATGGCCTGCCTCGACCACCAGGGTAAGACCCAAGGCACATGCAGTATGGGATTACTCGAATCCTTGAACCGGACCAGATTTCCAGTATTGCCCTGGACCTTGGAGACAGATGGGCAAAACTGGAAAGTTACACCTGACCCCTAGACTCGATTATGACACTTCACTAAGTGTCGGATCGGGCTGTCTTTGATATGCCAATCAGTGAGATCCTTAGCGGGGATCAAAACCTGGGTATGTTGAGACAGTCTGAGAATTCCAGAGGATTCTTGAGAAGGATCCAGTGTGTAGGACGCACTTTGCTAGTTCCGTTCCACTATAGCTGTGTCATCTTCAGCAGGTGTAGATCTTGGTGTCCTCTTTGGGCGTGAACACTGACTTTGGGAGATACTGCTTCTCTGGATCAGATATAATTCCTCCCTTCCCTTTTTGGTTCAGATCTAGTTCAATTATGGTTCAAGTTGGATCATTGAATATTGTATTCTAAATGTAGGGAATACGATTCCCAGTTGGGAGAAGGTGGGAAAATTTATGAAATTCGCCCACCCATTCCGCAATCTTTATGGCGTCCATTAGATGGATCCTACCATTCTTTCAGTGGTATCAGAGCCATAGGTTCGAATCTTGAACCAAAAGAAAATCATATCTGAACCTGCGCAGATGAACAAAAGATGTTCTGCCAAGATTTGCACAGATTGTTTTCTTTATTTCAAGAAACTGTTTCTTGTTAAGGGCGATTGATCTGAAATTAATTTTTGTTAAATCCAAAATTTATTTAGAACTTTTCTTTATTTATTTTGATTTAATGGACTGTTCGAACCTGGAGATCGTAGTGCAGATTTGGTGTAGATGGTCTGCGCACCCTTTTTCCTTTTTATTCATTTATTTTATTTAATTCGGTCTGTAAATAATTTTTTTTTTTATTTTCTAGACTGAATGTATAAGATTTGATCAAGAATGTAATTAATTAATAGAAATAGGATTTCTGTAATTTTTTTATTTTCTTGATTAAAGAAGAAGGAAGAAGAAGGCGGCGCTGGAAATTTGCAGATGGAGAATTCGCTTTCTGCGATTTGCATATTGTGAAACTGCAACCCTAGTGATTAACTTTTATTTTGCAGGTGGTGCGAACAATCTACATTTGATTTGTGATTGTCTAAAATTAAAATTGTTAATTTCAAATCTTTCATGAATTAACTCTTGAATTGAAAATCAGTTTCGGACAATTTCGGACTAGATTGGACCAAAATTGTTTGGACCAAATCTAGGGTTCGAAGGGGACTATTTTAAGTCCAATTTTTCTCACACTTGCTGTTCCAAATCTGATGTTCAATTACAGGGATTAATTCGGCCCACCTGTAAAGCCCAGTTTTAAAAGGTTAAAATTGCAAAAGCCCACTCTTGTGAGAAAAATTGTATGGCCCGAACTGCTGACTGCGATTCAGCCCATACACCTAGTCGACATTAATTGTTAATGTTATGGATTTTAAATGGGCTGTTCAATGGGCTTTACAACAGTTAATTGATTGGATCAATTCTTCCTTTGCATGTGATGTTTGGATGTTTGATGTGCTGCGACTATGGGCCACAAGCACTTGGCCCATGATGACTCGTTAGTGGCTCTTGCGTGCACCATGGCTGAATACACATCATTGCCATGGTGTCCCTTAAGGTCATTGGATGACCTCTCCTTACATGGTGGGCCCCACAACCCTGAAAAGGGATGCGTACGAAAACCCTAGCCGCTTAAGGCCCACTAGAAAACTGACTTTATGAAAGTCAGTGGGAGCCACTTTGATTTGACCTAAAATCAGAACTAGGGCGTAATTTTGTTCCCTCCAGCAAATATGAGTGCATGTGATAGGGAGATTCATATGATGGACTCTCTAAAGGTCTTCCGTCATTAGCACAATGATGGGTCCTTCAGTAATGAGGAAACACACCATAAAATTGGGCAATCCATTTGCTATTGGGTATGTCAGAGTGTTTCATAAGATGATAGGGGCGTCATAGACCGATGTGGGAGGGGCTTCACCAGAAAATGGGAACTCTCTCACGGTACCTTGGTGTAACCTGAATATGATGGGTGAGTACTCACTGGATATAAGGGTTTACCTGAAAACGGCTATGAACCTTGTCTGACAGAGGCCAAAGGGAAACTCATTTGATGAGTGGATGTGATCCATCGCAGAAAGGTGGTGGGGTTATGCAGCTGAAACAGTTGGCCCCACGCACCCTATGTGATTTCTTACATTTCCAGAGACATTTCGTCATCTCCGTCACTGAGAAAGGAGGGAAATCTCAGAGATGAACAAATGGAAATGGAACATAGATTAAAAACCATATCTATGTAGGTAACATGAATCAAACTAAGGTTGTGGACTAACGTCTTTGATGTTTTATCAGAAAATGGCAAACGGTCAATTCGCAAAGCTTCTAGACGATAACAAGCTTAAGGGCCCAAACTATGCCGACTGGTACAGAAATCTTATGCTGGTCCTAACTTCCGAAAAGTTAGATAAGGTGGTGAAAAATCCTGCCCCGGAGCGTCCGGGTGATAGGGCTTCTGAGGCCCGTAGGAGGGACTACCAAGATTGGGAGGATAGGAACTCTCTATCCCACTGCTTTGTCATTGCCTCACTGGACAACTCAATATAGAGGCAGTTCGATCAGATCGAACTAGCCAAGGACATATTGGACAGTCTAAAGACAATGTATGAAGAGCAGAACCGTTCTACTCGACAGAAGGTCCTAAAACTGTTCATGACCACGCAGATGTCCAAAGGGCAAAAAGTTCATGACCATTGTCTCCAGATGATGGGCTACATTAACGAACTTGAAGCCCTTGGATCCGGGCTAGATCTTGGTATGCAAGTGGATGCCATCCTGAATTCTTTGCCCTCTTCCTTCAATGCGTTCACAATGAACTACAACATGAATAAGCTGAATGTCAGCATCCATGAACTCAGCAATATGTTGCAGAGGGCCGAGGATCTACTCAAAAAGGATGAGCCTGTGGTTATGCTTGCTGAAGCTAACAAATCGGGCAAGAAAAAGAGAAAGGCAAAGAAGCCCCGGAAGAAAGCTGCCAAGCCCAAGAAGCAGAAGAAGAACAAGGCATCTGATGTCTGTCACTTCTGCAAGCAGACCGGCCACTGGAAGAGGAGCTGTCCTGCCTACCTGGAATCTAAGAAAGGTAACGTCGAAACTTGTGCCATAGAAACTAATATGTTAGTTACTTCTGTGTTCTGGTGTGTTGACTCCGGGGCTTCAACTCATGCGTGTAACTCACTGCAGGGGTTCAAAGTTAGTAGAAGATTGAGTGAAGGCGAAGTGACACTATTCTTGGGAATGACTGCAAGTGTTGCAGCTGCGGCAATAGGAACCGTAGAATTAGTCTTTAGAGAAGGGGTTTTTGTACTTAAAGATTGTCTTTATGTACAGAACTTAAAAAGAAATTTAATTTATGTTTCTAAACTGTGTGCTGATGGATATACTGTTTATTTTAGTAATATGATTACTGTTAAACGGAATAACAAATTCATCGCATGCGGGGAACTAGAGAATGGTCTCTATGTTCTACATCCTTCTTTGGAAACTAACTTAACCAAAACTACGTCGGTCGAAAATCACAAGAAAAGGACTCGTGATACAGTAAATCCCACATGCCTCTGGCATTACCGACTTGGCCATATCGGTGTTGACCGAATCACAAGGCTGGTAAAGGATGGTCATTTGGATTTTCTAACCGTAGAAAATCTTCCCACTTGTGAGCCTTGCCTCCAAGGTAAGATGACTAAGCGGCCATTTGACGGTAAGCCTGAAAGATGTGCAGGCACACTTGACCTAATACATACTGATGTATGTGGTCCCTTGAGTGTTAGGACACAGAATCAACACGTGTATTTCATCACCTTTACAGATGATTTTTCACGATATGGTTACGTGTACCTAATGAGACACAAGTCTGAATCCTTTGAAAAGTTCAAAGAGTTCAAATAGGAAGTTGAGAAACAGTTAGGGAGAGAAATTAAGGCCCTTCGATCGGATCGAGGTGGCGAGTATCTCTCTGACGAATTCAGGGACTATTTGAAGGTCAACGGGATAGTGTCACAATTAGCTCCTCCTGCCACACCTCAACTCAACGGTGTTTCAGAGAGGAGGAATAGGACCTTGTTGGACATGGTCCGGTCACTTCTCGTACGTTCAGTATTACCCACATCCTTTTGGGGATATGCATTAGAGACTGCTATTTACGTGCTAAATCGGGTTCCAACCAAATCAGTTCCGAAGACTCCATATGAATTATGGACCGGGAGGAAGCCAAGTGTAAGACACTTGAAGATTTGGGGTTGTCCTGCTCACGTTAAAAGAACGACTGCGGACAAGTTGGAATCCAGAACCAGTCGTTGCCTATTTATAGGCAACCCAAAAGAATCGGTGGGTTATCTATTCTATGACTCAAGTGAGCAGAAAGTGTTCTGTAATTGAAACACCAAATTCTTAGAAACCGAATACATTCTGGACACCCATCGTCAAGAAATAGTTCTTGATGAGGAGAGCTCAGGAGCAGTGGGAGATGTCTCACAAGTTCCAAGTAGTGACCAACTTAGAAGATCCACTCGGGTATCCAGGCCACCAGTCTGATATGGTTATGACCAGGATAGTTACCTGGTGGAAGCCTTGACTAGTGAGGAGGATCCTGTAACTTACACGGAAGCTATGTTAGACATAGATTCCTAGAAGTGGGTGGAGGCCATGAGAGCTGAAATGGACTCGATGGAAACCAATGAAGTCTGGACTTTAGTAGATCCGCCCTCCGGGGTAAAAGCAATTGGTTGCTAGTGGATCTATAAGAGGAAGAAGGGCCCCGATGGCAGGATTGAGACCTACAAAGCTCGATTGGTGGCGAAAGGGTATACTCAAAAAGAAGGCATCGTTTATGAGGAAACCTTTTCGCCCGTGGCCATGCTCAAATCCATTAAGATCCTTCTAGCTGTAGCAGCATACCATGACTACGAGATTAGGCAGATGGATGTTAAAACCGCGTTCCTGAGTGGAGATCTTAGTGAGGATATCTACATGCAGCAGCCACAAGGCTTCATTACCGCAGATCAGGAACACATGGTATGTAAACTTAATAGATCCATATATGGACTTAAGCAGGCTTCTAGGAGTTAGAACATCCGTTTTGATTCTGCCGTCAAAACGTTTGACTTTGAGCAGAATCCGGATGAGCCCTGTGTTTACAGGAAGTCTAGTGGGAATAAGATCACCTTTTTGGTGTTGTACGTGGACGATATCCTACTCATCGGGAATGATGTAGGAATGTTGACTTCGGTCAAGGTATGACTATCGCAGCAATTCTCCCTGAAAGATCTTGGAGAAGCTTCATATATACTGGGTCTTCGACTTTATAGAGATAGATCGAAGCGGATAATTGGATTATCCCAGGCTGCTTACATTGACAAAATTGTCAAAAGATACAGCATGGAGAACTCCAAGAAAGGAAACGTTCCTTTCAGGCACGGAGTCACTCTCTCAAAGAAGATGTCTCCCAAGACTTCTGAGGAGATTGAGGGCATGAGAGAAGTTCCCTATGCCTCAGTTGTAGGGAGCATCATGTATGCCATGCTGTGCACTCGCCCGGACATTGCTCAGGCGGTGAGTGTGGTAAGCAGATTCCAGGCCAGCCTAGGGCAGGAGCATTGGACTGCTGTAAAGAACATACTTAAATACCTTCGAAGGACAAAAGAGTTTTGTCTGGTATTCGATGGTAGTTCACTACAAATTCTAGGGTATACTGATGCCGATTTCCAGTCGGATCCAGATGATAGAAAGTCTACATCTGGGTATGTTTTTACGATAGGATCGTGTGCTGTTTGCTGGAAAAGCAGCAAACAGGGGTCCACTGCAAATTCCACAACCGAGGCCAAGTACATTGCCGCAAGTGAAGCTGCCAAGGAAGACGTGTGGATGAAGAAATTCATACACGAATTGGGAGTGATTCCGTCCAGCACATCACCCATCCCGTTGTTGTGTGACAACAATGGAGCGATCGCCCAAGCTAAAGAGCCTCGGGCCCACTCGAAGTCAAAGCACATCGAGAGGAAGTACCACGTACTACGATGGATCGTTGGTAGAGGGGACGCCCTAATTCAGAAGGTAGCATCAGCGGATAATGTGGCAAACCCATTGACTAAGCCTCTGACACAGAAGGTGTTTGAGAAACACGTGGATAGTATGAGACTCTGGCTTGTACCAGATTGGACCTAAGTGCAAGTGGGAGCTGTTAGACAGTCTTGTATGCCCTTAGCTTCAATCCGATTTAATGTACTTTTGATATTTAGTGTAAATAAATAAAGTGCATGTTTGATTCATGTTGTTTGGTATAATTCTGTGCAAGACCCTAAAAATGGACACTTATTGAGACTCGTGTTAGTTTTAAATGTTCACAGCCATTGGATAAGTCTGGGGAGATTTATCCTCCCAAGGTTGATACTGGTGTGCCACCAAGTGTTGGGATGGCCTGTCCCGACCACCAGGGTAAGACCCAAGGCACATGCAGTATGAGATTACTCGAATCCTTGAACCGGACCAGATTTCCAGTATTGCCCTGGACCTTGGAGACAGATGGGCAAAACTGGAAAGTTACACCTGACCCCTAGACTCGATTATGACACTTCACTAGGTGTCGGATCGGGCTGTCTTTGATATGCCAATCAGTGAGATCCTTAGCGGGGATCAAAACCTGGGTATGTTGGGACAGTCTGAGAATTCATCTGAGTGGGTGATCGTAGTGACAGGATCAGCCCCTTAGTCGGACAAAGGTAATGATCGGCAAGGCACTCTTTCTGATGGAAACCAAACTACCGGCAATTGATTTCAATCGTTGGAATTTTGTTTTGCAAAATTAATATATATATATATACATATATATATATATATATATTTGTACGGTTTCAAAATGCTTGCAAATGGTTTTAATTCCCGGGATCCATGTGAGTGGAGAGTGCGGCACTGTTCCTTGCAGTCGAGGGAGAGGACCTCTCTTGTCGAGCAGTGCTTGATCATTAAGGGCTGAGAGGTTAAGTGTAAGACCATTTAGGATAGTACCTGATGGGCTAATCTTGCACCTGCCCACAGTCCCTGGGTTTTTATAAGATGGCTTGGCCCAGGGACCACTTAATGTAAGTGTTGGGCCCATAGGGTCCATGTGATGGGCTTAGGGGTTTACTGAGTTTTTCATTGAAGTCGGCTAGGCCGAACCCATGTGGCTGGTGTGTAGATCAATGCTTGGGTCCCACGCCATACAAAGAAGCCCAACTGGGCAACAAATTGGAAACTAGTTAAGCACTGAACATTTGATGGGCGAAAAGCCCATTTCGAGCTGGGCTGATATGATCACCCATCTATGGGGCGGATCTGGGATTAAAGTTAGCAAAAGGATTGGGCCTCAAACCTTATCCACTATGGGAGACCAAATTCAAATCAGATTTGAATCTGGTAACCTCCTGATAAGATCAGGAGTAAGCTAACTTAATCTGCAGATAGGATTAAGATCATCCCCTATCCAAATACTGATTTGGATTGGGATAACTCCTAATTAGGAGGTTTTCTTAATCAAGAAGAAAAGAGGAGAAACCCTAAGAGATATAATCAGATTTCGAACCTAGGGTTGTGTGCACGAAATCATCCTGCGAAATGAGATTGGATCTCATACACACTCTAGAGAGAAGAGAAGCAATTCAGCCATCTTTGTCCCAGGAGTTCTTCTCCAGCCGCCACCATTCTTTCTAGCAAGATTCGATTTTTGAAGAAGAAAGAAATCAAGAAATCAATTATTGACATCAGTCTTGCAGAAAAGACTGAAAAAGGTTTGGTACTCAGAGTTTCCAGAGGATTCTTGAGAAGGATCCAGTGTGTAGGACACACTCTGCTGGTTCCGTTCCACTATAGCTGTGTCATCTTCAGCAGGAGCGGATCTTGATGTCCTCGTTGGGCGTGAACACCGACTTTGGGAGATACTGCTTTTCTGGATCAGGTATAATTCCTCCGTTCCCTTTTTGGTTCAGATCTGGTTCGATTATGGTTCAAATAGGATCCTTGAATATTGTATTCTAAATGTAGGGAATATGATTCCCAGTTGGGAGAAGGTAGGAAAATTTTTTAAATTCGCCCACCCATTCCGCAATCTTTATGGCATCCGTTAGATGGATCCTACAGTTCTTTCACTTGTTTGATGCAATGCTTCATTCAGCATTCACTTTATTTCTTCTGCGATTAATCTCACTTCAATTCAGGAATCCAAGATCATTCTTTCTGAGAAGACGGAGATACACTGAACCATGACAGTCAGCCATGCATGGATGTCATGCATCCTGCAACTCCGCAAATCGGATGGCATGTTTTAGGTGGGGTCCGGTCCATTAAAGGGTGCGGTCGTGATTATCTTATCCCATTTGTTAAATCAATGGTTTAGGGGTTTAGGGCTCAAAAGGGTCATCCATTTTAGCTGGAGCACTTTTCAACATCGCTCCTACCTTTATTATATAATTATATCATCTACCAGACGTTTAAATCAGGGCATAATAACATAAATCTTATATCCGATCCAATCAATTCGAATTTGAATCCACTAAAATGTCAGATATCTGAATCTGATTGATCTACGGTCTGTAAAATTTAACAAATTATTAAAACAATACAATTATTTTTTCCCAACTATTTTTATTATATATATATATATATTCAATCCCATTTCTAAATGAATCCATTTTTTATCCGATTAAAGATATTTGAATCTAACAAAATAGGACCGGATCACCATTTACACCCCTAAATTTTACCTTCTCCCATAAATAAGCTTTATCTTCTTGGCAAGACGTCATTCCATTACTAGTAGTTGAATGCTATTCATACTCGCGCTTGGACTTGTTCCATTTTACGAATTCAGCTCTCCTACGGTCCTACCCACAAGAATCTTTCTTACTCACATGACACATCTCCCATGAATGCTAATATACAAATACGGGAGATGTTGTCAATGTACAGCTGTAGTGAGGCATGGGTAGGAGATCCCAACTCTCATTTTACAGCGTTATGGACATACTTAATTCTCAATGCCCCAACAGTAGGCTTTCAGTCTCCTTAACTCTCAATGTTTTCATCTTTAAAAGTGTGTTCCTGAAACAAGTTCAAAGTTCGGCCATTCAGCTACTATGAATGACGAATCCAGTTGTAAGAGTTCAAATCGGCCCCCACAACGTCCCACAGCACATCCCCACTGTGTATTGGGAATATCTCCCAATGATGACATCATCATTTCTGATATTATCATTGGAAGATGTTCCCAATACATAGTGGGGATTTGCTGTGGGACATGGGGGAGGGGGGGCTGATTTGATCTTCAGTTGAGTTCAAATCAGTCCCCCACAACGTCCCACAGCACATCCATTGGGAATATCCCCCGATGATGACATCTTCATTTCTGATATTATCATTAGGAGATGTTCCCAATACATGGCAGGGATGTACTGTGAGACGTTGTGGGGGGCAATCTTGTGGGAATATCTCCCAATACACGGTACTTAGTATAACCATCACATAAAGCAATGAATGTATAAGAAAAGCCTCCACCACATACTCGCATATGAGTCAATTATAATGGGCATTTGACACTTGCGCTATGTTTGATTTGAAGTAAAATGCAGGAAAGGAAGGGAAAGGTAGGGAAACCTTGTATAGGTTTCCCCGACTTTCCCTTCCCTTCCCTACATTTTCCTTCAAACCAAACATAGCCTTAATATAACCATCAGATAGACCAATGAATGTATGGGAAAAGCCTCCACCACATACTCGTCTATGAGTCAATTATAATGGACATTTGACATTTTGGACTTCCAATTAAGGCTGCCAATGGACTCTGGACTGGATATTGATCCAACCCGACCTGATCCAATGTGAGTCCATTGCAGATGGACTAGGTCCAATCCAATCCGATGAATATTTTGGACCATTCTGGACTGGTCCAATTAAATGTTTAGACTGTCCGTTCAAATTGGTTTTAATTTAGATTGGATCCAACCCAAATCTAGTCCATTGACACCTGTACTCTTTATCTTCTTCAATGGACCGGATATTGGTTTAATCCAATTCAATCCAATATAAATCAATTACATAGGGACTAGATCCAATCCCATCCAATATAATTCCATTACAAATAGACCAAGACCAATCCAATCCAATAAATACTTTGGACCATTAAGTCTGGACTGGTCCAATTCAATGTCTCTCATTGGTCCGTCCAACCCATTCAAATTGATTTTGATTTGGACAGGGTCCAACCCATAATCGGGTCCATTGACACCCTACTTCTTCACTCGAGTAACAAATAGAAGTTGAAAAACTAGGTCATAGTTCAGGACTGAGTGCCAATGATATACAAATCATTCCTACAGAATTACATTGTAATAGCAACCAGAAACTGTCTCTGGTTCAGGACAAAAGAAAAAAAAAATCTATGAAATCAAAGGGAGGTTACAACTGAAGAGCACTAAGGAATATCAATTCACCTCAATATAACAGCTCCTCAAAAATGGGATCCACGCATTGACTCCAGCTCCCATGGTATAATTCCAAAAGCTTTTCAGCTGGCGTTACACCTGCGTAAATACATCATCATTCAATTATGAGGGCCCATGAACCTCTGGTAGTGGGGGATAGAGTTGGATCATATCCAAGATTGTATAAAGGCACTAGGTCAATTTACAGATCATCAATTCAGAATTCAATGGAAAGTCCAGTAGTTTCAGTTACCAGGAACATACTGAAGCTACAAGTTGCATCTTGAGGATTTTTATTTATTTACTTTTTTTTAGGGAGCAACAAAAATATCCTCTAAAAGGGAATTCACTATAAGGACATCATACCTCAACTATAGTAAATTCTACCCGAGCCATCAATTATCATGGGTGTCAAAGCTTTGCATCCCTTTTTTTTGTGGCAAATATATCAACATCTAAAATCAAAACTAGTGCCCCAACCATTAGGCGTTAATTCGAGGATGCTTTTGATAATAACATGACATAATTTGTTTAACTCTAGTGGAAATCTCTAAAACCATTTTCTCAATACTGAAGAATTTGTAAGCTCCAATGTACCCAAACCAAGTCCTCCTTCCTCATTCCTCTTGCATATGAATCTACCAAAGCATCAATTATGATGGATGTCAAAACTTTGAATTTTTTAAATACTTGGGGGCAGCTTCCTCATGCATGAGGGCAGCTTTACTTTAGGTTGTGTTTCAACAAAGGAATGCAATGCTATAACATTTAAAGATTAGAGTTGGGCAAAAGAAGAATTAATTTAAAATATCTCCAATAATGCAATAAAGATAGCTAATTGGGTAAAAATCTTGGAAGTGTTTTCTGCATTCTCCATTAATGGCATCATCAGTTAATGGTCATCCTCTACCGATGATGCCATTTGAAATTAGCATATTATGGTCTCTTTGTAAGAGTACTCACAAATGCACTTGGTTCCCTCTAGCCACTAATAAGTTTTGATGGCTACAATTTGGGTACGCCAGGGAGCTCAGGAGTTGGTGTGATTGGAGACAATTAAGGTAATATACCAACTTTATTTTCTGGTCCCATCACTATGATAATTCCAACATAGGCAGGATTGATGGCTGTTTTGCATGGCTCAGATAGGCTACAACAATTAGATTGTGGAAGGTAGTTCTAAAATTCTAAGGTAGTTGTGGTTTGGTTTAAGCAAAACAATACAGGTAACTGGATATATAGACATGCTATGGAGGTAAAAAGGATTAAAAGCCAGGCTGGTGAATTAAAGGTAACTTTTAATTGGATTCAGAGATCAGCCAACAGTATGGTTGGAATGCAGTGAAACAAACTTTATTTGGGGGGGGGGGTCTCAAGCTGGAAGCATGTAATTTGTAAGTTAGAAATGGTAACCAGGGGGTGAGTAGCAGGTGGTAGTTCATTCTTATGTGTGCTTGGTATATTCTGTCTGCACAACATCTTTTATGTAAGCATTAACAAAAATTGGGTTTTACTAATGCTAAAAATGTTAAGATCCAAAACCATACCTGTCCTAACTACCTCAGTCACTTCCTTCAAGAATCCTGTTTCTTTATATCCTCTTCTTTCCAGGCCATCCTTCAGAAGACAGATAAATATTATACAAAATATGCATATCTAAAAACTTATCTCCAAAAAAGTTCCACATGAACAATTTTCCAAGTTACCTTTGCCAACTCTAAGACATCTTCTGCAACATGCCTCAACAACCCATCTCGAAATGGAGTCTTCAGACCAGTCTTTGGTACCTGTGACAATAAGTTCCACAATTAATTTCTCCTCCCTGGAACACCTTAAAAGAATGGTGTGGGCTATACATTTTGATTTCATAGAACCAAATTAAAAGCAAGTAATTGTGAAACAGATAAGGGTAGATAAGCTGCCCATATGAGGTACAGTGAAATTGAAAGCAACCATGGAAGATAAAGAAAGTGATAACTAAACTAAGACATCTTGGATTCAGTCTGTCACCATGGGAACATTGGAATTTCGAACACCCAGTTTCAGGTTGCAGTTACCAATCCAAATCCAAGATTCAAAAGATCGACTACAATGAAATTTTATCAGAAGGCATGGTATGAAATTGTCAAGTTTTTCAATTAGTAATGCTCAAGTGAGCATAGAAGTCATAATCGATCAGATTCCAAAAACCTTCCATGGACCAATTACAGATATTGTAGGATTCATTTTTTGATAATTATATCTGCAATCATTCATAAAAAATGATAATTATATCTTCAATCCAACAAAAAATTATTACATTAATATCATCATTGTTGTTATGAAAAGCATCATCACAACTATTTGGATTTGGCAAAATTTGTTCTGTTATTTCACTCTATGCTAAATCCTTTCCAATCTCATCGTGTGTACATTTTGGCCTTCCCCTTGTTTGTTTAGGGATCATGATTAGCACCTAAGAGCTCTACATCTCATCTCTTCTATCAAAAAATCAACATTTAGTTAGTATTATTTCATAGGTGGACTTTAATCCTGATTTCCCAATACCTTTTTTTTTGTGAAAAGAATGATCAGTCTTGTAGTATTTCCCAAATTCTTTTTTTGGAGTCTCAGTAGAATCAAGTGCAGTGAAAATATGGAGCACAATCACTGTACAACCTAACAGAAAGGAATATAACTTGATGTGCTAAGCATCCAAGAAATCTTTATAATAAGAATTTTTATGAGGTGGGACTGTTTTCTTAGAATTATTCTATTAAGGTTTCACCTTCAGTTTGATTGATAAGCATCAGTTAGAAAATTCCAAAAATCCTATATCCATTATATACACTAAGCTCAAAATTTGATGGGAAATTGTCTGCAATATAGAAAAATATCAATAAAACACAGCATATTAGTTTTTTTTGATATATGTTAAAGATGATTGTTGCATATCAGTTATTATTTCATTGCTGCTTTCTCTTATTCCAAACACATTTACTTCTGACGTTGATTAAAAAAATTGAGTGTTTGTTCATTTTGACCTGGGGGGGGGGGGGTTGGCAGATTCCAAAGCAAAAAAACCATAAAATTTACATCTTGTGTATAATATTTGTACTTTACAGTACCTTATTTCTCAACATCTGTCGTTCTTCCAAAGTCCAATCTGCAGTCATATCAAGAATATGTTGTAAAGATACTTCATCATATAATAAGCCCACCTACATTCAAGACAGAATCAGGAGCTAGTTATTTATTTTTGTAACTTAGACCAAGGTGAATTCAACAATCATCACATGCTGATGCTGTGGCTCAAGCAGGTATTCCAATACATTTGCAGAGCTAAGCCATATGACTTTATAAGGTACAAATTGCTTTTCATATCACCCACATTAAAGTAATATCCTGGTAAATAAGTCTTGTAACATTTATATGAAGAGAAATGCTAGTAAACAATGAGCTTATGAAACTCTTGGATAACTTGTCCTGCAGACATGGTGGGAATGGTATTCATAAGAAGACTCCCTGAAAAAACAAAATAGACATGCTTTTCATGGGTTCCACCTTGTCTGTAGGGTGAAAAAGAAAAATCCAAGAGTTGCATAACTCCTTTACTAGAATTCCTCTTACATGAATAATTAAATATGACACCTGAATGCAAAAAATAAATTTTTTTAATGAAATTAAAAGAAATTTTTATTAATCATAAAAAGACACCTGAACTACCCAAACAGGCAGCAGGCTCAGTACAAAGACAGCACAGAGCTGATCATACTTAATAAAAAACAGAAAAAACAAATTATAACAAAAACCTTGGACCTGGAATCCCCCATTCACACCACTGTCTAGCAACACGTGCTCTGGCTAAACTGTCAGCTAGGGAATTGGCAGATCAGGAAATCCACCTGAATGAGCAGTTCAGACTTCTACCCAAAAAAGAGGCTTCCCTAACCAAAGATCTGAGTCTCCAAGGAGGGTCCTCCTTGGAGAATAAACTTAATACTTGATCTCCATTACATCCTGTCTGTCAAGCACTATTACAAGTACCTACTTATGTTTATTTCATTTACAACAGTGTAAAAAGGGCCAATGTTGGTCCCAGATACCTGTGGTCTTAGGAGGGATGGACTGGATACAGACCTAACCTTAGGCATTTTTTTGCACAAAGTGGCTACTCTCAGACATTTGATTTACATTGGTATATGAACAGTAAATCATGAATCAGGGACATAATCGAATTCAGAAAGACCAAATACCCAAAATGCTGGCAAAGCACATAATCTCCTCCAAGGTCCTCCATCAGCGCCCCTCATTTCCAAATATCTCTTCAGCCTGACCTGAACAGAAACAGCCCCAGATAGCTTACTTACTTGATCAGTTGATCTACTGTTATTGGAATATCAAGAATTTCATCTCAGATGAATGTAATAAACCTCTGGAAAAATTGTAGTCAAGTGATTCTCCCAATCATTTAGAGTTGGCAATTCACCCAGCAAAAGGGGAAGTTTTCCAGCCATGAAGTCCTGAAAATATACAAATACAATGTAATCATGTCTCAACTAAATTGCTAATATGATGGCAAATAATATCAAAATGTGGCTGCAGAAAGAAGCTCAAAATCAATTAAATGACAGATTAGAAGGATGGATGTAGACCCGGAAAGACATTCCAGTACAGTCAATGTACTTCTTATTCCGATAGACAAAATACATAGGGACATCGAGAGCATAGTCCACATACTGCTCAAACCTACAAAAGAGGAGAACAGAAAAAGGAAATGAAAAAAGTTACAACAAGATATCATTAAAAATAAAGAATAGGCTGTGAAAAATAAAAAGAAATAATAGGTATTTCAAATAAAATTTCATTTTCCTCTTAGAGACAAGATGTCAAAATTTGAGTATGCTAACAGAAACCTCCGCCAATCTTCAACAAACTTAGGCTGGAGAAAGAAAAGAAAAAAAGGCTTTGCACAATAAACATGAAATAAAAAGGAAATCACTCTCTACACTGGGATGAAATTCCATTGCTGTTGGATAAAGAAGAAAAAGTTCCACTAACATGGGAATGTACTAACTTCAAAAATAATTCAATTCAATTAGCCACATCTTAATTATTTGGGATCAGCTAAGTGAATCATGTTCCACTCTTTTCAATGCAATGGCTTCTTTCAAACCACAAGTTATTTGGTATTTTCTCACTACTCCAATTTATGGTCTTTCGGATTACCTTATCCTTTCCCTTTCAAAGCTGTACACTTTCACCAAATAAATCTGTCACCATTACTTATAAACGAACAAGCAGTCAACTTCCTCTCCCCTTTTCACCTATTTAATGCTACCCATAGGTTTCCATGCATGCACTTATTTCTTATTATTCTTCCTAGTTTTCCCACTAATCCATCTCAAAATCACATAGCTGAACCATCTTCTTGACTTTCCCTTGTCACCTGTTAATGCTTTGCTGTGCACTTACAATGGTTCAACCCGTACATATGTGCACTTGGGCTGGCTGAGTCATGTGAACCCAAGCCTGATAGTACATATATATGCAGGGGCCCCCATTTGGATGCACAAAAACGAATTTGAAAATCTAATGTATTTCCTACATGGACTCCACAAAAATCTAATCAGCTTGACAGTACATTTATATTTTTACGTGTTTTGTGTACCTTTGAATCAAGTTGGTTAGTAAGGTTTTCTAGGGTAATTTGTGTCTTTTAATTTAAATATTGTGTCAAGGGCAGTTTGGTATTTTTACCTAATCAAGGTTTTGCGCCCCACCACATGAGTTTGTATATACTTTTTATTTCTTTAATTTTTTTAAAGATTTGATTTTCAGGGAGGATGAATAATAAATTATATTATTAACTGCTACTATCTCTTAGTATGTGCAGGGATAAGGCTGCATACATCTGTTCCTCCCCAGACCCTACATTGGTGGGAGCCTCGTGCAATCGGCTTCCCTTTAACTGCTACTATCTCTTCATTGTCAAGCTCCAATAATGATTCCTAGGAAACCATAAGGTGGTTCCAATAGTTTTTATTCTCCTATCTCTCATCTATACTCCTTTGCTATCTTCATAGCTACTAGTTATTTAAGCTTGCTATTTGGTTCTTGAAGAGATAAAATTATAAAGTAACTGGAAATTGCAAACAAGCACACAAATAATAGAAGAAGATCTCTTACACAATCAATAGAAGTAAATTGAGAACAAACAAATCAGATCTCAAAAGCAAGCAACTATAGAGAACAACAGAAGAAACTTAATTCCTTTATTGCTGAAAACAGAAACAACTCAATAATGATAAGATGAACAGTAATGTGAACAATGTTAGGAGCCTTTATAGTCTCTTAAACCCTATAAACATCAATGTTAACTACCTAAATTACCATTGGTCATTGGATACCACTAAAAGACATCATCATTTATCAATTAGACTCCCCAAAATACCATTATATTGAAGAAATAATAAAGAAAAAAAGATACAACTGGCCACGTTTTTCCCTAACCAAAAGAACTATTCTAACTCACTAACTACTAGCACAATTGATATGAAACTTAAGCCATGAATACACTATGTTGGGGCAACCTTAAATGTGGGGCCGACTGATCAAATGTTTGACTTTGACTTTGATGAACTATTCACAGACACAGGAATCCAGCAGCATTAACCTCCCTTGATGAAAACATTCCTGTAGTCTGGTTAGCTTGAGCTTTGGAGGGTCTCTCCTATGATTCCTAAGCTTCAATGTCCAAATTTCCAATCAATCCAATGGTGAGATTGAGAAAAATTGTGTCTGCAACTGCTTCCCAGAAGTTAAACTGTTGACATAAAGTCTTCTCATTCACCTCTCTTATCCTTCTTCTGAGGTTTGGTCAATGATTGATGAAAACCATTTGCATCAATAACTATCATCTGGACTGGTTTTCAATCCAAAGCAAGTGAACTACTTTTCTAAAAATAAGTTAATAGCTTTCCAAACACTTTAAGGAACTCTAAGCTGAGATTGCCCCATCCAAGTTATGCCCTAACCTCAATATAACTCTTCAAAGTTCAAACCACCCCCTCCCAATAAAAAGAAGAAATACTGAAACTCTAGAGATCATTTTCAGCCATTTGACTTAGTTCTTCATGTTCCAGTACTTCTCTCAAATTTATGCCTTCCCTTCAAACTTCTGAATTGCTTGCTCCTGTGTCATAACTTACAAAGCCTAAACCAACCTAAAATAGTCCTAATTCCCAATCCCACATTAACCTAGTTCCATTGCCAGGAAGATCCTTTTTCTTTACTTTGACCTTTGTCCTTAAGCCTAATCCAGACAAAACCCTTAGCTTCCCCAATTTCCTTAACCTATCCTACATCACATTTTGGAGAAGTTTCCATTCAATCTGATTATTTTAGGCCGTTCATGAAACACTCAAGAAATGCATGTGTACTCCATCTACCTGATTCTAATGTAGTATTCTGTTATTGTCTGTTTAAAAGCAAGCACAATATTTTCTATATCTATACAGGCTGAAAGTTATAATTTATGTTACACATAATCTTAGTCATCCAATCAAGGGCACGAGAGTTAGACTTCATAATATAATGCCTAAACACAGGCAAAGAAGACATATGAAGATCAAAGTAGAGACACTGGATTTTATCTTGATCAGCAACAGATCAATTGGAACTTTATTGCAGAGAAAAGAATAAAGAAGGTTTGCTTAGCTAAGAACAGATAATAAGACCAAGTACAATCATGAAAACATGAGAAAACCCATGTTACACTGGCCTGTTTTCCAGGTCAGTAACCCAGTGCAAACAAGATAGTATTAGCTCCTTCCCCAGAAAGAAAATCAGCAAAGAAGTTTGCACTTAGCAGTCCAACTGATGCAGGAGCTGAAGAGTCAAAATTGGAATTTTATGATATTTTATGTATTTCTGTATTTTTGTACATTAGGGGTATTTTTGTCACTTTTGCAATTTTCTGTGGGGTCCAATGCTAGGGTTTAAATTGTCTAGTTGTGGTTTGTTTATGTTTAAAATTTCAGAGTCATTGCATAAGTAGGATTAGAGTTATTGAGTCTTCTTTGAATTGAAATAGGATATGACAGCTTAGTTTGAGTCCTAATTGGAATTACTGAGTCTAACGGTTTGACTCCTAAGACTATTATGAGTCTAACAGTTTGAATCCTAGGATTATTATGAGTTTAGAGTCTATAAATATGTATGAACGTTTTACGCAAAGGCAATGAAATATATTGAGTTTTCTTCAGCTTATGCTAGCTATGGTGAGCGATTCCCATGCCCTAGAGTGATTCTAGGCACCACCCTGTGAGTGATTCCAGGTATTTTCTCTCTTCTTTATCTCCCTATTTTCTCTCTTATTCCTTCAAGAAGCCATTGCAGCCATCAACAGCCATAAAATTCTGATCCAAGAAGACCATTCAACATTCTCTAAGGACTAGAACTGAGCTGGTCCTACATCAGTTTGGTATCGGAGCTAATAGTTTATTCACTATGTTCTCACAAAGTGACCGGTTCTATAGGCCTAGGGTATCTTCTAGACAATCTTACAGGTCTAGAATCAATGATGATTGGGTTTCTGAAACCATATGAAGGGTCTTTGGTTGACTTATTTGAGAAGATGGTGGAAGAAAACAGAACTAATAATGTTGGCTACAAAAGCAAGGTTTTCAAACATGTTAGAAGAGAAAGGGAAATACCAGATTTCAAAGGAGATGATGATCTGCAAGCATTCTTTGATTGGGTTGCTGAACTAGAAGAATATTTTGATTGGCATGATATGCTTGACAAACAAAGGATTAGTTTACACGCATGAAGCTAACGGGTCATGCTAAAGTATGGTGGAGAACTCTTGAGCAACGACTAGAAAATAGAGGCGATGACCCAATTAGTACATGGGCAGAGATGAAGAGGTGTTTGCAAGAAAAGTACATCCCACTAGACTTCCATGATGATCTATATATGGAGTTGACTAATTTCGAGCAAAAGAAGAAGCAGCGGGTTACAACAAAGAACTTGAAGTCAATGGGAAGAAAGTACAAAGTTGAAAAGAAAGTAGATGATCCTTTGCATGTTGATGCCTATCCTATAGCTGAAGTTGAGGATGAAGCTAAAGAAGAAGAATTTCAAGCTATAGAAATTGTAGATATTAAAAATCAAGAGGGTGCAGGTCAAGAAAAAACAATAATTTTTGGAGTTTCCAACACCCATGATCAGCCTGAGGTTAATGATCAAGAAGAAATAGAAGAGGAGCAAGTTAAAGAAATTCAGGTGCAAGATACAAATGTGTTGTTGACTGTAGTAGATTCTAATAAGAAAGAAAGTGACTTTACCTTTCAAGTTCAACTAGAACTAATTCAAGAATGACAACCTGACATTGCGCAAGTTCCACCAACAATGGAAGGAGTCCTAGAGTTTGTTGAAGAACCAAGGATAGTAGAACACGTAGAGATGGTGATTCCTAAGCTAGATGTCGAAGGAAAGGTTCCAAATGTTTTTTTTTTTGGTAATTAAAAAGGATTAATTTCATTAATAAAACTAGTGCAGTTACAAGCTTCCCTTGGAGAGGCGCGGGCTGCATCCTCTCCTACCAGTAGGAAGAAAGGCAAAAGATAGAAAACAGATTCAGTCTACAATTGAGCCCAATACAAACTTTCCCTATTTACCCCTTGCTTTGCAAGACCATCAGCCATAGAGTTTTCTGACCTCCCCACCCATTGTATTCTCACTGTCAAGCTTCTTGTTAGGCAGTTGAACTTTTTAATTTCATTCTTAAAACACCACACTACAGATTCCGGATTTTGAAGCCAGCCCACTACCACCTTGGAGTCCCTTTCTATTATCAATTGTTCCACACCTATCTGCACTGCTAACTGTACTCCCTGGATAGCGGCAGCAAGTTCCGCCTAGTAGAGTTTCCAACTCCTATGGGTCCTGAGAAAATAAGAACCACATTTGGAAAGGTTCCAAATGTTGCAATTAAGAGTTGGATAAGCGAGGGGAAGATTCATCACAATGGTTGGTTGATGAATTAAGTGTTCAAAAAACTAATGTGATCTATGATTTAACAAAGATGGTTAGGGAAGGCAGTGTTTCAGAAATACATTTCTTTCAAGATCCTTTTCTAGTTCTGTGTGTGGCCTCTACTCTACAGTCCAAGCATGTAGCTGTGGGAAGTCCTACTCCCTTTGTAATTAGGGCATATCAACTTCTCATCCTCAAGATCTTCAAAACTCGAGGACGAGTCTTTTTCAACCGGGGGAGAATGATGCAGGAACTGAAGAGTCAAAATTGGATTTTTATGATATTTTATGTATTTCTGTATTTTTGGACAGTAGGGATATTTTTGTCACTTTTGCAATTTTCTGTGGGGTCCAATGATAGGGTTTAAATTATCTAGTTATAGTTTGTTTATGTTTAAAATTTCAGAGTCATTGCATCAGTAGGATTAGAGTTATTGAGTCTTTGAATTGAAATAGGATATGACAGCTTAGTTTGAGTCCTAGTATGATTATTGAGTCTAACAGTTTGACTCCTAAGACTATTATGAGTCTAACAGTTTGACTCTTAGGATTATTATGAGTTTAGAGTCTATAAATATGTATGGACGTTTTACACAAAGGCAATGAAATATATTGAGTTTACTTCAGCTTATGCTAGCTATGGTGAGTGATTCCCATGCCCTAGAGTAATTCTAGGCACCCTGTGAGTGATTCCAGGTATTTTCTCTCTTATTCCTTCAAGATGCCATTACAGCCATCAACAGCCATAAAATTCTGGCCCAAGAAGACCATTCAACATTCTCTAAGGACTAGAACTGAGCTGGTCCTACATCACCAGCAGAGCAGAGGATCCTAATAATACCTCAAAAAATCCAATGTACAGCCAATAGGTAGTATCAGCCTTTGTAGGGTTCCTGAAGAACTACTAAACACAATGCTGAGGGAAAATGTTCTGCTATCACCAAGTCATCAGAGCATTTGATGCTGAACAAATTTGACTCTTGACATCCATTGGTAATAAATCAGCCTTCCAAACAACTAGGTTAAAACCCAATGCTGAAGGAAAATGTTCTACTAGTATTAATATTTCAGTAAAAATAAAAAAAAGTGGAAAAATCCTTTATCCGGGATTTGAAAATAAACAAATGTTGGCAGCCAGTGGAAAGTTGCAGACATTCTTTAACTGAAAAGGCGAATCTTGTCAATTTTCTCATGCACATAAACCTTCACGAAATTTGAATGAAACTACAGAAATATAGAATGCAGGAAAGGAAGAGAAAACAGAATGAAATTCTTACCCAAATGAGTCATCAAAAACAAAAGGAAGCATGCCAGTACGATTCATATCTGTGTCAGTCCAAATGTGACTGCCATAAAGTGACAAACAAATAGCAGATAAATTCCATGGCAGAAATTATAACATTGTTTGCAACAAATATTTAAGCTAATTGATAGAGACCTTCTCATGCTAAGATAGCCATTTGGCTTTCCTTCAGTGAAAGGTGAATTTGCAAAAATTGCTGTAGCAATCTGTTTCAAATGCTACACTTGTTAATTAAGATGGAACAAAGGAAGTTTCTAATAAAAAAAGTCCAAGTCTCTCACAGGCTGCAAAGCAAGGCCAGCACGAAATTTCCTGATCATGTCTGACTCAGAACTGAAGTCCAGATTAACCTACCAAAAATAGAAACTGGTATCCTTTAGCTTCTTCAATAATTGAAAAAGGTCATATTCTTGAAACTTAAATAATAAATAAATTCTGAAAATTAGCACATAGTCTTCCAAAAAAAATGATGGAAATTTACAGCCTTCTAGAATATCTGAAAAGCAGCCTCAAGAATTTAAGTTGGAAAAACCTGATCAACCATGCATGTGATAATCATCGTACCTGAACAGTACATGTCCTAAACATCATATCAAGTCCTAGGGAACCAACTTTGGGCATGTATTTCCTCATAATTTCATACCTTCCCTGAGCCAAAAATGTTTTGTCAGTAATGCAACATCAGAACCCATAAGTCAAAAAGAGTATAAAAAGTAAGAGAGAAATACAGTGACACCATTAGCTCAATGCTTGTAGACACAAACAAAACTACCAAAAAAGAAATAAGGTGACACCAAATTCACTGTTTTAAATCCAGAATGAGCTAGCCAGTACCTTTGCATTTATTAAAACCAGACTAAATTACAGAACCTGTTGACTTAACTGGTCCGTCCAATTAGTTAATAAACATGACCAGTTATTTTTATTGATAACAAAAGATTCCATTGGTAAAAGTGAACCCAAGCAAGAGACTGGCCTACGGAAAGTGCTGAGGAAAAATACAACAGGTTAGACATCCCATAATACAGCTCAGCTCTGGAAGCTGGCTATCATTGTGCACCTAAAACTTAAGACATGCAATGATATCCAAAGACAATCCTTCTCTATAATAAGTGACCCAACCATGACCCAATAATCAATCCACCTTCAATCATTTGTTTACATGAATTAAGTAAAAGGAAAACCTGGGGCCTTGGTGAAGAGCACAACTCTAAATAGAAAATCCAATCTCTTTTCCACATTGCCAAGATGGCGAAGACTACAACCATCTGGGTTGGCGACCAATAATGAGATATCATCCCTCCCAAAGAAAATTACTGAAGCAGGAAAAGGAAAAGGTCTCTCTCTCTCTCTCTCTCTCTCTCTCTTTCTCTCACATATATATATATATATATATATATATATATATATATGCTAATCATCATGACACAATGCATAATCCATCTTACAAAAGTCCGTTTTTTATTTCTTCTGAAATGTCGGACAAAGTAGCCAGATGCATACATCTCAAAAGTATTTCCTCCTTTTTCTGTCAGAGATGTTACTATCCCACATAAGCTCAGTGATACCCCCTAAAGTTAACCCACTTCCTAGTAAAAAATTTCAAAATATAACATTATATCCTATTTGCATGAATAAAAGGATTATAGATAAACAGGTGATTAATTGATTCATTATTCGTCTTACACAAGGCAAAACATGAAATTTCCAGAGTAAAATTTCTGTATATATTGTCATCTGGAATATATGGTATTTTGCAGAATTTACTCAAGAGATCAAAGTTAACAAAAGAAAGTGAGAAAATTTACTTTGCATGAAAAACAGTGTTAATTTCAAAAAAGAAAAAGACTACTCTGTCTTTTGAAGTATCACCTGGACGTCCTTAACTGCTAAATGAAACAAATAATAGTACCTCATCAACATGCATGAATGAAGGAATGTAATGTGAATGTTTCACCATGAACACAATAAACTAATAACACGTGCAAGCACATTTGCATGGGCATTGAGTATATGTTGCATGCATACATGTATCCAATATTTGAAAGCAAAACAAAATAATACCTTGGGCATTATAGGTATGTCCTTGAGCTCCCATTTAGGCTGGAAACCAATCCCTAAAAACCCAATTCCCATTTCCTCTGCAACAGCTTTGACCTGTTAAACAGTAGTATGTGGAAAAAAATGAATACAAGTATAATTGCATTTAACATTATATGCCATTAAAGTTTAAAACATTTGTTACATTCAGAGGATATCTACAAGGATATATTCCCATTGTTCTAAAAAGAGCGTATAGTAAGTTGAGTTGTTTGTTTCTCAATAAGAAGAAATAAGATTCAAGTGAATTGGAAAAGGAAGTGGAAAACAAAAAGATAAATCACATGGGGCTCTTTTTCATCTGCTTTGAACTTTTATGACCATCTGTTAAACTCATCAACCTAGGGCCTTTCATTGCATGATGCTAATCCAGATTCAAGTGCCAAATAAGCAGCTACATTATATTGCATCTTAGCACTTATGACAAAGAAATATGGCAGATGAAGGAGACAATCAAATTTAATCATAGATATAATTTATTAATCATGATGAATTTGGTCACTGTGGTGCTCAGGGAAGTGAAGAATGAGAATAGAGTAGTAAAAAAACATGATTTTTCCTTTAAGTATATTAAAACTAAAAAAAGAAAGCAAACAGCAATATTGAGTCTCCTGGACTTATTAACAGGAACATGAAACAAAAAACATGCCACAAGAACAAGCTTTCCCAATTTGTCAATATGAAGAAATGGATGTTAAAATAAGATAATCGGGACACACCTGATAGAGATGTGAATTGACCTCTGCACAAGTTTGATGTAATGTTTCAAGGGGCGCACCACTAAGCTCAAATTGACCACCAGGCTCCAGTGATATGCTTTGCTTCCCCTGCCCACCAATATGTCAAATTTCTTTAGTGAAACATACAAAATGGAAAGGACAATATTTCTTAGTGCCAGTTTATCAAAAAAAAAAAAAAAACTTAGTGCTTATCCTTCTTAAGAGAAACACATTCACCAATGAAGATGCACTTAAGTTATGTACAATATGATCTAGCCTGACAAAACAAACCTATTGTCTATGGCCTCTCAGAAAATTATGGAACAGATAGAAAGTGCCACTAATCCTCATTTGGAGGGAAAGTGTTTTCACCTGCTTAAGTCCAATGATTTTGTCTCCTTCCATTATTTTTTCCCAATCAAATCTCTCAGCAAGACCATTGAGCAAGTGCTTTATTTGTTCATATTTTATAGGACGTAAAGTTCCAATCTCAAAACCAAACTTTTCGTGTTCAGTACCTATCCTGCCAAGACAAGACCATGTAACCAAAGATTCATTAAAGGAAAAAAGAAATAACATAACCAAATCGTTTGAAAACCTCATCAATATAAACTGGTACATTAAAAACTACCAAAAATGTAAAGTATTAATAGGTCCTAAACCCTGAAAAATAGTCTTAATCAGAATGAAGATTCTTTTGTCCTTTGCCTTCTGTTTTTCCCCTTTTGTGAGTGTTAACAAAAACTCAATAAGACGTCAAAAAAGAGATACTGCAGCTATCAAATAAAACTGTTTTTTTCAATTGAGTGATAAATAATTTGGCGATATTCTCATCTAACTCAACAAAATAAATAAATAAATAAAAATAGAGATAGACATCATCTCACCTTATTCTAATTATTCTGGGCTCACTAAAATAAATAAACATGCTCGAAGTAAAATAGATCACAAAAGCTCATTATAGTATAAGATCATGTACCTCCATTTATCCTTTGGCTTACATCCAGAGGCAAGGTATCCTACAAGATCTTCTTTAGTCAATGGTTCTGCGGCAATTACAGCATCTTCTGTAGGAGGACTTGCAGCAACGATCATCCGATGGTCACGTTTGCACCTCAACCCATCGAAATTAGAAATTCTTGGCATTTTCTTAGCACCCCATGACAAGGAGGACGAGCTAGTCATGCCTTCCTTGATTTTGAATGCTTTATTCCTCGATACAATCATATCCCCCACATTACTTGCCGCATTCAAAGCCACATTCTGATCAGAACGAATGTAGCTTGATGGATTTGTCTGGGAAATAAGTGCCATCATGTGTCCCTATTTATTCATGCATTCAACAACATATCACCTATCATTCGTCAAGAAATAAAACGGCGAAACTCAGCCATGATTCGCTGTCGACTATGATACTGGGTTTTATGATTGCTAATTCTGAAACAAACAACAAAAATAGCTCTGCGACACTGTGTGAACTTGTTGGAAACATTAGCTTACAAATTACATAATTACATCCTATTGTCGTAAATGGGATGCAAAATCTTCAAGTATAACCATGTTTTAATTTGTTATTCGTGATAAAAAGAAGTAAATATGTATGTTAATTCATCAAATAAGAAAACCTACTAAGCTCGAAGTGGATTTTGAAGATGAAAACGAGCAAATAAACGATTCTGTAACAAGTTTTTCTATCATTCTATCTGGTAGATTGAGAAAGGAGATATGGAGAGATCACCTGACTCTAAGAATAGAGTGAGAAAGAATCTGGGAAGCTCTGATGCAAGGGCTTGCCCTCTGTTGCCCGATCCCTGGAGTTGAACAAATTGCAGATGACAAATGAGAGTAATGCCAGAGAAAGCAATAAGTGGCACTTTCGAAGAAAAAGTGATGGCTGCTGAACGCTACAAGCCTACAACAATAAAATACAAAAGAAAAAAAAGTGCCGTACTATTTCTATATTGGTAGTCCCCAGTCATTACATATGACACGTCATCACCTATCGGATGACGTCAACAACCTATCGTGTAGGCATATGGGTTGCGAGAGAATGAAACCGGATCTGCTCCTCACACCTGGCGCCTCACAGGAGATGTTAACGGGAGTTAATACGATCGGATGACGTCAACAACCTACCATGCATTGGGAATATCTTCCGTACTTATTAATTATTTTTTACGGGAGATATTCCCAATGCACGGTGGATGTACATGCGCCCATTTGTGACGAGCAGATCCCGCTTCCGAGAGAATATTTGCTTTCTCCAAGCACTTGTACAAATGGTGCACCTACAGCAGTGAAGGGAGTTTAACTTCTGTTGCGAGTTGCGACAACGATTTTAGGGTGTCGGTCTGTCTCTTTGAGTCAGAAATTGATTTTCTTCTCTAGCGTTGGATTGGCATCAAAGTTTGATATGGTAATAGAAGGTGGAGAGGGGTACATATGATTTTGTATGAGATCGGCTTCAGTCAGAGAGCTAGGTCCGTTCGAACAGCTTTTATAATGTTTTGGAACTGAATCCGGTCAATGTATATGGTGTATATCACACGTGGTGCTGGCGTGCTGCCCAACGTGAGGCCTGTGTCTGAACTGAAGTGCTGGACGGCTGGACCCTCTACTAAGGGGCGTTTGGTTCACTGTAAAGTGTAAATAATTAACTTCAATTGATATGCTTAAATAAATTAGGTCAAGGGGTTACCGATAAGAATTGAAATCGCATTACGTGATTGAATTATTATATTGTCTTTTAGTAAATAAGTTTTGAAGGAGGTTATGAGCTCAGCTCATTTATCATTTATGGCTGAGTTGAAATTGGATTTGACAAGGCTGCATTGGTATTTCTTATTTGAAGAGAGTTCCGATCTTATCGTCACAGAGCGCGCCTTACACCCATCACATAGGGCCTTACATCGGAAACATAGGCTCAGTTTGGAAAGAATACAAATGCATGTATAGGATAAATACAAATAAAATAATACAAAATATAAGGTTTACAATCTAGGTATTTGCATTCCTACTCCTAAACTCAGCCTAATTGCATTTATTATATATGGGAGATGTTTCTACTTTATAATACAGAGACTAATGTTGTGAGGTTGGTGTGAGATGCCCTTAGTGAGGAGTATATCTCAATTCATTTTAAAAAATTTATCTTCATTTTCAGTTAAAAATACAGCCTAAATTTATTAATATTTAGGGTCATTTACTATAACAACCCTTATAATTTCATAGACTTGTTTAAATCTTTTCTATAGTTTTTATTTTATTAAAACACTCCTATGATTTGCAACCAATTTATTTATGGACCTTTAATTAAGAATTGTTTGTTTTGTCATCTGAAAATAATAACTGATCAGTGAAAAATATTCAAGAATATGGGTCTATGATTGTTTATTTTAAAAATACCCCAATACTTTTTTTGTAAAAAAAAAAGAATTAATCAAATATAACCAAATAGAGTGCTTGTTTGTGTCTTAATAGGACAAAATTGATATTTTTATTTATATTCACTTTTGATTAAATTTATTTGGATAAATGTTAGGGCTAAAATTGTTATTTTCCACTTTCATCTAATGAAAGGTCTATTAAGTAAATTGATTGCAAACTATAAGAGGTATTTTAATAAAACACAAATTATGAAGATATTTTAGTAAATCTATAAAATTATGAGGGTGCTTTAGTAAATGGCCTTAATATTTATTACGTTAATAATTAGAGAACCGAATCAGATAGATTGGTCTCACTAGAAAAATTGTGAATTGGTACCAGTTTTGTCAGCTTCTAAAAGTTGATGATAACAAAAATTGGCCGACCAGTCATTCCAACTAGGGAATCAGTGAATTGGTTCCGGTCCCTTTTATATAATGGTCAGTTTTTATTCATATAAATTATGATGCGTATGAAAACTTTTGGAGGCTATAGTTTTGTGTTCAGTTGTTCAGTTGGTTTGATTGTTCAAAGCCATTTTGGTCAATATAAATTTTTTATTTTAAACATATGTGTATAGCTAAAAGCTCTTGAACTCTTAGGCTTGTAGTTTTCAAAATATGAGTTAATCACATGTTATACATTTTTTAATTGTTTACATATTTTTCTTTATCTTTGAATAAGGTTTACAGTATCACAAATGCAAAGTGTATTAGAGAGTCAATTTTAAGAGACATATCGAAATATGCTTTGGATATTGATGGGTATGGATGAAAAATGAACATATATACATGGATACATTAGGAATATCACTTTTGAAAGTATGTCACTAAATTTAATGGTATGCTATTTAAATTTGAATACTAATGAGGGATAATTTGGCCCGTCCAATGATGAGATGACATGTGGAGCAACAGAATGATATGGCGACACTTTAGCGACCTCGGACACCTTAGCGATCCTAGTCACCTCAGGCACCTTGGGTCACTCGGTTAAGAATGAGGCCCAAGCATCTCACTACATCTACTGATTTGCCGAGGTGACACGTAGCTTCCTTCTAGAACCAAGCCAAATGTCTACAATCTCCTTGGGATCACGATGCACATCAACGGATCTTATCTTCACCCCGCCCAGATCTGGATAAGCCTTATCAGCTTACTTGGAGTCCATCTTCAAGTGTGAAGCTAACTCCAGGTTAGACGGGCCGGTTATCTCGAACACGCATCGTGAGGCCTACGACTATTTGCCTATATAAAGGCTTTGCCTCCAGCCTCACAAGGTACGCATGATTTAACTCTCACATATTCTTACTTTCAAGCTATCTGGTCTCTCAAAACCTCCATCGCTAACTTAAGCATTGGAGTGCCCATAATGGGTAAAGCACCTCGGAACATTTTGATTCTCTTGTCTTGCAGCTCGACTCAACCACATCACCGGTCCAGTGTCCGAGTTGTCCTCCAGTAGGGAGCGCAGATTATGCATCATCAATTGGTGTCGTTTGTGGGAATATGCAACAAAAATACATATTCTCACTTCCTTGCTACTTCTTCAATGGCATCTTCAAGCAATAACCAACCCGCCAGCAACAACAACTAGGTCATAGGGGGAGCAAGATCAGCCCAGAGCACACCCTAAAGTCCCCTTCGTGACCACTGGGCAGTTCACAGTGCCCCTGACACTACTAGGCATAGTAGCTTTGCCAAACCCAACCTTCCCCCTACACCAACTGAATGTGCCTCGCCCTTCAGTTGAGCCATCAATGGTTCCTGCAGGGATCGACGTGTGCCAGTTCAATGGATTGGTGTAGTATGTCCGTGGCATGAACCTTCATATGCGGATGTGGGAGGAAAGGTTTGCCGCCCTGATGTAGCAATAGCCACAGCAGTAGCAACCTCAGCAGCAACAACAACATTAACAAAACCAGCAGCCAGGCAATCAACAACCCGACAACAGGAACCAAGACAAGGTCCCAGACCTACCTATTAGAACCATGACACCTATTAGAACCGAAGGTAACAATTCGACCGAGGTGTCAAGGAGAAGGTGTCGTCGATGTACACACCACAACACTAGAAGGAGCCACCTCACTCCCATTGACAATGAGGAGGTAGACAAAAAAGTAGAGGTGAGTCAGGTCATCATCCAGCCATCAGTACAACAGGTGACCTACACCTCCCTACTTGTACCTAAGATCCTTATGACCCCATGGCCTAAGGACTTCAAAGCCTCGAGCCTGGAGTCTTACGATGGCACAACAGACCCGGTCGATCGCATTGATAGTTTCCAGGCTCTCATGCAACTTCATAGGGCAAATGATGCAAGCTTGTGTATGGTCTTCCCGACAACTTTCCTGGGTACAACTCGGATGTGGTGCTCGGGACTGCTCGTGGGCTCAATCAAAAGTTAGAACCAGCTTGCAGATCTGTTCACAATGCACTTCGCCACCAACAAGAGGTGCCCAAAATCAGCAACCTGCTTACTGAATATGGTCCAACGACCAGGCGAGACGCTCCGAGACTACATCAAAAGATTCAACTTGGAGCGCCTCCAAATTCCAAACCTTGACCAAGTAGTTCAGCTCACCGCAACAGCCAACAACGTTCGCCACCTTGACTAGCGCTAAGAAGTAGAGTTAAACCATCCATCCACTATGGAGGAGTTCCTCCACTAGGCCAACAAGATTACAAAGGTGGAGGAGGCACTAGGATCCCGGTTAGAGTTGATTGGGAAGAGAAGTCGGTCACCCCGTAGTAGGTGAAGCAAGTGGCCAAGAAGAAGGAGAAGGTCCCCCCACTGGAGATCCAGATCGGGTAGGCGTTCCAGAACCCCTCCAGTCCAAACCAGGAGTTACACTGCCCTAAATGCAAAGATGGGTGAAATTTTGATGCAAATAAAAACGACCGAGTCCCAAGATGAGAGGCGACCTTGCCAACAAGAACCCTAACAAATACTGTCACTTCCACCGTGACATAGGCCACAAAATAGAAAACTACAGAAACCTAAAAGATGAGATTGAGGAGTTGATCCGTCACGGCTGCTTGAAGCAATTCATCAAGCACGATGACCGAAGCCGATCTATTGACCAACCAAGAAAAGTGCCAGAGTTGAGTAGGAATCAAGATAGGGATCAACCACCAGCGGAGCAACCTATTCGATAGTGGTAGGCTGCACAAGTGCAGTGGGAAGAAACTTAGTTTGGGAGCTCAAGCACGATGACGAGAACCCATTGAAGTGCCCTTAAGTGGAGGAAGTCATATACTTCATTGAGGATGACACTCGCGGGATCCAGTATCCGCACGACAACGCCCTCGTTGTCAAGATGATAATCAATGACTTCGAGGTAAAGCGGATTCTGGTTGACTCCAGAAGCTCGGTCGATATCTTATGCTTGGATGCCTTCGAGAAAATGCATCTGGAGAGGAAGGACTTGCAGCCAACCAACATCCCACTCACTGGCTTCATCAAAGATGTGGTGAGGCCTCTAGGCCGAATTAAGGTGCAAGTTGCAGTAGGCTCGGATTCAAATTTAGTCTGCTTCGAGCACCACTTCCTGGAGGTTACGACTCTACCCCCTTACAATGCCATTCTAGGTCAGCCCATCCTACATGCACTTCGCGTAGTGGTGTCGACCTATTACCTCTCGGTGAAGTTTCCAACGAGGTACGGAGTAAGGGTTGTACGAGGCGATCAACTGGAGTCACGCAAGTGTTATGCCATGGTGTTGAAGGGCAAGGGAAAACTAGCAAACGATGTTGACCTGGAGTCGCCCCCTGAGAACACCGATGAGCGAGCTTGCCTAATGGAAGACACTGTCCTGCTCCCAATCTCAAACATTGAGCCCTAGAAAACAGTCTAGATCAAAACTCACCTTGTAGATCCTCTTCAATCGCAATTGGTAAGTTTTTTACTTAATAATTTAGATGTTTTTGCATGGTCGGAAGCAAAAATGCTCGACATAGACCCCTCTATAATTACTCATAGACTTAATGTGGACCCTTTAGCTAGATGAGTCAGGCAAAGGAAAAGGAACCTCACCCCAGAAAGGTGGAGGATAGTTGACAAGGAGATTGTGAAGCTTCTCACAACAGACTTTGTTAGAGAGGTTTAATATCCGAGTTAGGTAGCCAACCCAATGCTCATGAAAAAAGCAAATGGCAAGTGACGGATGTGCGTCGACTACACTGATCTTAATAGAACCTGCCCAAAGGAGAGTTTCCTACTCCCTAGAATAAACTACCTGGTAGACGCGACCTCGAGGCACGACTTGTTGAGTTTCATGGACGCTTACTCTAGTTACAACCAGATCTGGATGGACCCAAAAGATGAAGAAAATACCACCTTTGTAACCGAATAGGGCTTGTATTGTTATAAAGTAATGCCCTTTGAACTGAAAAACACTAGAACAACTATCTAGCGACTTGTAAATAAAATCGTTACACCATTGATTGGCAATAAAATCAAGGCTTATATTGATGACATGGTAGTGAAGACCTAATTTGCAAATTCTTAATTTCTGATTTAAGTTCTATTTTCAAAATTCTAAGAAAATTTATCATCAAGCTCAACCCAAACAAGTGTGTCTTCGGGGTCAGATTGGGCAAATTTCTTGGCTATATAATGCACCGACGTGGCATCGAAGTCAACTCAGACAAAATCCAAGCAACCCTAAATATAGGACCACCTAGGTCAATAAAAGAAGTACAAAAATTAACAGGTCGGATAACTGCCCTGAACCGGTTTATGTTTAAGTCGGCTGGATAGTGTCTTCCATTTTTTAAGGCCATAAAGAAAAATGAGGACTTTGAGTGGACTGAGGAGTGCCAACTCGCGTTTGACAAGCTAAAAAGGTACCTTAGTTCACTTCCCCTATTGACTAGACTAGAACCTGGAGACAAGCTAAAACTCTACCTCTCCACGAGTGGGGAGGTGGTAAGCTTGGTACTAATTTAAGAAGTAGATAGGGTGCAACAATCCGTCTGCTACATAAGTAAAGTTTTGCATGTAGTTGAGACCAGGTACCCCGACATAGAGAAGCTGGCCTTTGCCTTAGTCTTACCAACTCAGAAGTTACGCCCCTATTTCCAAGTCCGTACCATCATAGTCCTAACTAATTGACCTCTAAGGCACATTCTTTAGAAGCCTGGGGTCTTGGGAATGTTGATAAAGTGGGCTATTATGCTAAAAGATTATGACATCCGGTGTGAGCCGTGCCTAACAATCAAGGCACAGGTCCTAGCAGACTTTGTCGTCGAGTGCATGTTCAATACACCGACCCTTGGGGTGGCTGAGCCAGTTAGCACGTCAAAGGCATCAACTAGTACAATGCTCGTCTCGGCCTGGGATGAGGAGCCTTGGATCCTCCACATCGATGGCTTGTCTAATCAACGCAGAAGTGAAGCTGGGCTGATACTGTACGGGCTTAGTGAGGTGAAGCTAGAGTACACCCTCTGGTTTGCATTCAAAGTGTCGAACAACAAAGCGAAGTATGAGGCCCTGATAGCTGGGTTGACTCTGGCAAAGGAGGTCGGTGCAAAGAATGTCATGGTGTGTAGCAATTCTCAGCTGGTGGTAAACTAGGTGAATGGGCAGTATGAGACCCGAGAGCCTACCATGTCGGCCTATCTGGCCAAGGTGAGAGAGGTCCTACACAACTTCCACTCTTGGTACATTCAATAGATACCAAGGACCGAGAATACTGAAGCCAACACTCTTTCATAGCTAGCTAGTGCAACAGAAATCACAAGGATGATGGTCTTTGTTGAAGACTTGCCACGACCTAGTATAGAGAGGGTGGTAGAAGAAGTCGCTCTTGCTCTGGCAACAGAGCCTAGTTGGATGGATATACTCATAGACTATTTGCACCACAAGACCCATCTAGCAGATCGCAATGCAAATCGGAGGGTAAAGCATTAGTCAGCTCGCTACATTATCATTGGCGAGTAGTTGTACCACAGGCCTTTTACACTCCCCTATCTACGTTGCTTGTAACCTATAGAGGCAAATTAGGTGCTACACAAGATCCATGAGGGTCTTTGTGGAAGACACCTGGGGGGCAAGGCGCTAAGGCAAGGCTACTACTGGCGTACAATGAAGGCAGACACACTAGAGCTCGTCCGGAGATGTGACAACTGCTAGAGGCACGCCAACATACCCCACTAGCTTGTCGCCAACTTGAAGTACCTGACCAGCCCGTGGTCATTCGCTCAGTGGGGAATTGACATCCTTGGTTGTCTCCCACCTGTGACCGGACAGAGAAGGTTCTTGGTCATAGTGGTTGACTACTTTACGAAGTGGGTGAAAGTCGAGCCATTAGTGTCAATCACATCCCAAAACATACAAAACTTCTTCTAGAGGAATATAGTGTGCAGATTCGGACTCTGAAAGATGTTGATATCAGACAATGGGAAACAATTCAAGGACACCAAGTCCCAGAATTGGTGTGTCGAGATGGAGATACAACAAAACTTCACCTCAATAGCTCATAACCAAGCGAAGACAGGCCAAGGGGACGAACAGGGAAATTCTCCACGGACTTAATGTTTGGTTTTCCCGAGCTAAGGGTTTGTGAGTAGACGAGCTACCTAACGTCTTTTGGGCTTACTGAACTACAATCAAAACGACGACCAAAAAGACCCCATTCAATCTAATGTACGGAATGGAGGTCGTCATCCCTACCAAGATTGAGGTGCCCACCTTACGGTTAGAGGTGTACGATGAGGAGGCCAACGACGATGAGCTGCGGACCAACTTCAACCTGGTGGAAGAAGTTCGAGACCTGGCCTATATTTGGATTGTGGCCTACTAGCAACGAGTACTATAATGCCTAAGTCAAGAGACACTTCCGAATTGGTGACCTTGTACTTCGGAAAGTTATGGTACCTGAGCCTGGTGTAGGCAAGCTAGGTTCAAACTGGGAAGGTCCCTACAAAGTACTCAAGGTGATCGATGAAGGAATGTACAAGCTCAAGACGTTGGAGGAGAGGCAAGTGCCCCGTGCATGGAACGTGGATAAATCTAAGGAGGTAGTACCTGTGAGCTCAGGAGTCCAGCGTCCACATCTTCACCAACTTCTTAAAAGTTTCACTAAGTATAAAAGACCACAGGCCTTGGCGACTTGGTCGAGTTGTCTTTTAATATGGAGCACGTCGGCTAATTTACACCTCAAAGGGGACGCCAAGTTGCTTTTAGCCTAAAGGCCCCCTATGCCGACCTGGCAATGACATCGGTAGTATGATAGGCCTAGTTGCCTTGACACATAGGCAGTTAGGGTTATATCCCATACTATGCCTAGTCGCTTCGGCATATAGGCAGTTCAAGTTATATTCCATACTATGTCTGGTTGCTTTGGCACATAGGCACCTCGAATTAATCCTATACTTAGTTTATTTTCGTGTGAAGTTTCAGGTTCAAAAGAGAAAGACACGAGGTGTGCAAAAAAGAAACTTTCATTCCTTGAAGATAAATAGTGATTACATCATCGTTAAAAAGAAGAAGAAGAAAGTTCTATTAGATTGAGCTTGAAGGCTCGACACTTCACATATTTACAAGTGGGCGGTCCAAGAAAAGAGGCAAAAGGATTTAGACATCTTGGGGCTCCTTTGGCGGCATCCTC
Source organism: Nelumbo nucifera (assembly GCF_055504915.1). NCBI lineage: Eukaryota > Viridiplantae > Streptophyta > Magnoliopsida > Proteales > Nelumbonaceae > Nelumbo > Nelumbo nucifera. The sequence continues at coordinate 185,693,138 of NC_142649.1, read as the reverse complement.
TCTGGCAACATCCTTGTCGGCACCAATTGTAGCTTCCTCACTGACACCGTCTTCATCATCCTCAAAATCCGGCTCCAGATTGACTTGATTTGACATCTCATTGGTGCAGGCCGAGGATTTGATGGGTGTGAGGTCGAGCTCGGGGTACACCGACCTCTTTAGCATACAATAGAGTTTAAAGCCTTGATGGAAAGCAACGGTGCCGAACTCCTCCCTCTCCTGCAAGTAGTCCAGCGAGCCCTTGAACTCCTCGACCGCTCAAACCTTAGAAGCTTGGACCTAGTTGAGAACTTGGCCTCACATTCAGCGAGGTGAGCATCTTTCTCTTGAAGCTCCATCTTGAGCTTCTTGATGTGAAGCTCCAACTTGTCATTGTGGTTCCTCTTGTTCATCAGCTCGTCTTTCAACTAGCCGATGATGCCAATAGCTTGCTCCACCTGAGATTGATACTCGCCCACTGCCACCTCGATATTTTCAACCCTTTCTAGATGTCATTCAGATTGCTTGACAAGGGAGTGGACCATGGTGTTCATCTACAAAGAAAAGCAAAAGCTAAGTATAAAGACACAACCCAGGAATAGCACAACAAGGAAGTTGGAAACTTACCATCATGAGGAAGCTTATAGCTTTGGCATTGAGCTTAGCAAATTGCGTCTCAAACAGGTTGAAAACCTCCTCGGGGAAGATGATCTCCTTGCTCTTGATCAAGGCGGTTCTGAAGTCCATGATGGTCCACCTCTCCTCAGGAGTGTCCTCAGATGTTGGGGCCCTAGGTTGAAGGGGGCACGCCTCGGATGTTTGGGCCACCTCGGTCTTCTATAAGGACCTCTCTGCCTAATCTTCCCTGACCAAGTCTACCACCGGGATTGCCTCGGTAGAAGTTAACGCTGCAAGCTCAAGAGATGATGCCTGAGGTGCATCCTTGTGGGATAACTTCTGCTTCTTCCTTTTCCTCATGCTTCGAAGGAACCCCGAAGTCGAAACGCTTGACATGTCTTCTGCACAAGAAACTTGAGAGTTAGTCAAGTTAACACGAAGTAAAGAAAATGAGCACTCGAGCCTGAAATGATGGCCTACCCAGAGGACTGAATCCGACATGGATTAGCTTCTCCTCAGCCAAGAAGTCACTGAGCATCAATTGGTGGTCTACTAGATTCTGGATTTTGGCCTACACTTGCTCGTTCAATTCCTCCTTGACGTCCTTCACTCCTCTCTCTGGTGCGTTGGGAAGGGCCATCCACTAGACAATGTAAGGAAAAAATATTTACTCTTCTAGGTCAGGACTTTATAAGGAAAGCCCTTTAGAAGCTTATACTCGGGCCGATAAGATAGGTAATAACTGACCTTGCCCAGGGTGCTAGTAGGATTTTGTTTGATTTGATAGAGGCCAACATAGGTTTTGATGTCTAAGGGAAGGCTGGTATGGAAGCAAAGGGAGATTGTACCGATGAGGGTATGGATGGAGCTTGGGTGTAATTGGTTGAGGTTGACGTTATAGTAGTTTAAGACCTTGGGAATGAAAGGGTGAAGCGAAAATCGGAGACTTACCTTTAGAGCCTCCTCGAAGACTATGACCTCGTTCTCTTCGTGTTCCCAAAGAAATGCCCTGAGAGGAAGAGAGTAGCCGAACGGGTCGGGGATTCTATACAAGCTTTCAGACCATAGACATCGTCGGCAGATAGCTTAGTGGGACCGAAGTAGTCCAAAATCTTAGGCCTAGATGGCCGACGGGAAGACAAAGCCCCTTTATGGGAACCTCGTCGGTCTTGGACCAAGGCCCTCTCCTTAGCCTGACTAGACTGCACCCTCTCCTTACCAAACTCGCTACTCAACATAATGAAATGAATAAGGAAAGAAAAGAAAAGGAGGAAGACTCACCTAAAGGAAGAAGCAACCGACCTCGCCAACCTGACTAAAGACACCAACAACAACATGCTCTGCGACCTCTAAACCCAGCAGGGCTCAGAAAGGGATGAAGGAAATGGGTCCCCAAGGGCCCTATTTATAGTCGCCTCAACCAACCACGAATGGTCTAGTTCAAACAGATTCGGTAGCTCCTAGGGGTGTGACTATTTGTATTCCGATGTAGAAATCAATTGAACGTGTTTTTAATGTCTGTCGAGCTTAATGTTCGCTTGATGTTTGTGCGTGCTCGAGACGCGACCTTGCTCCTAAGGTCGAGCCAGTTGAGTCAATCAGGGTTTGAACCACTGGTTAGATCGTGGCTGAACCGAAGACTGAGCCAAATCCATTTAGCTCGATGAAACTCCCGCCCCGAGTTGACTACGTCAGGCTTGAGAGTGGGGGGCAATTGATGAGAGATAATTTGGCTCATCCAATGATGAGATGACACATGGAGCGACGGAATGATATGGCGACACTTCACCGACCTCGGACACCTTAGTGATCCTAGTCACCTTGGGCACCTCGAGCCACTCAATTAAGACCAAGGCCCAAGTAGCTCACTACATCTACCGACATACCGAAGTGACACGTAGCCTCCTTCGAGAAGCAAGCTAGCTGTCTCCAATCTTCTCAGGACCACAACGCACGTCAGTGGATCTTATCTTTACCCTACCCGATTCAGATGGACCTGAATAAGCCTTACTAACTTACTCGGAATCCTTCTTCGGGTGCGAAGCTAACTCCGGGTTAGATGGGCTGGTGATTTCGGACACGCATAGTGAGGCCCACGACAGCTTGCCTATATAAAGGCTTCACCTCCAACCTCACAAGGTATGCACGATTTAGCTCTTGCATATTTTTGCTTTCAAGCTATCAGCTTTTTCAAAACCTCTTTTGCTAACTTAAGCATTGAAGTGCACACATTGAGTAAAGCACCCCAGAACACTCTGATTCTCTTATCTTGTAGCTCGACCCGGCCACATCACTAGTCCGATGTTTGAACTGTTCTCCAATAGGAAGCGTTCAAATCGTGCATCATCAAATACTATCTTAAATGGAACATTTAATTTAATTTAGAATTTGAATATTCCTTTTAATGGTATGTTATTAAATGCAACACTTAATTAAGAGTGATAAGTGAGAGGGGAGCAAAAGTTTGAACCGAGACTTTCATTAGCAGGTGCAGTTGTAAAAAAACTAATTTCTTTTTTGCTTAGTCAATGAATATAGATTGTCACACTTGAATGAAAATGGCGATTGGATGTTGGATCTATAAAAAGTTTAAAACAATGCAAATTAGGGTGTTAAAAGTCGAAACATAATGAAAAGATAGAAAGGGATGAGAGAAATGTAGAAAAATGGAGTTAGAACGAACCTGCTGGGATTTCTGCCCTAGCTAGTTGCTATCGCTGCAAGTGCATAGATGAATGAGAGAGAAACTCTAGGGTTTGTATCATTTTTGAAGACGGGGCCATACCTGGAAATAGTTTAAAACATTGGAGATAGTCTTGTCAATAAGCACTTAAAAAAGCTCGACAATTCTGACTTATTTTTTGATCACTTGTTTCCAAGATAAAGTGCTTATTTTGGGCTAATTAACCAAACGCATACAAGTATTGATTCAGATAAATGCTTAAAATAAGTGCTCCCAAATAAGGGCTCAATGTTCAATCAAAAGGTTTTTAACCCAGATTGGATTTTAGATGCTGCAAATGTTAACTATAATATCTAGGAGCTGTCTTGGAAGCCCCAATGTGTGTATATGGTTTAAACCACCCTTTGGTGTGGTCAAATTGAATGCGGAGAATTGGTTAGTACTAATCTGGATCCCAGTTCAAGATTAGAGATTACATGAATCACCTGTCGGGATTTCAACTGGTTAGATGTGATAGTGGAGTGTGATGACCTAGTTAATCTGTTCAACCGGATGGTGGAACCTCTGTGGAGTATTATGTTTTTCATGAAATTGTCTCCTTTTTCTATTTCAGGCTCAGTTTGGAAGGAGTACAAATACAAATTTGTAGAGTATAAAATCTTATATTTTGTATTATTTTTTTTATATATTTGCACTGAATATATTTGCATTTGTACCCTTTCCAAATTGAGCCTTAGGGTTCTATCATTCACTCTTAGAGAAAAATGAATCATCCAGCTTATGTTTAGGGGGTGTAAGAGGATTGAATTCGAATCGGATAAGGTAATATCTGAATTCGAACCGGATTAGAAAATTCGATATTCGAATTCGAATCCGATTAAATATTTGAATATTTGATTCGATTCAAATTCAACTAATTAATTATTTTAGGTAATTAATAAATATATGAAATAAATATTCTATTTATATAAAATATATAAATATATAAATATATAAATTATTCATATAATTTAATTATTATATATATAAATTAAATAAGACATGTAAATATTTTATATATTGTATATAAGAATTAAATAATCGATTGTATTTGGATATTTATCGAATCGGTCATATCCGAATTCGACCGATTAGATATTCAAATTATCCGAATCTGATTTGATTATGTCAAATCTCAAATACGAAATCGGATTTTCAAATACCATCAACACTCCAACTTATGCTTGGGCGAATGAAGGAATTGAGCCCACGATGAAAGCCACTTATCTAGTGGTTTCTCATTTACGGAGGTATATTAAAATGCTTATTTTTTATGACTGTACACGCCTGCCAGTACCTAAATTTAATTATTTATTTATTTAACTTTCTCATGGCTGGTTTGAGGGTTTGCTCAAGGGTTCGATTATGATACTAGAAAATTTTACATCCATCCAATCAATTGGTATCATAAAGAAGTGATCAATCAGGTGGTGCTCATGTTCAGAGGGGCGCTTTGATTGGTCAAATCTCTTCCGGTATCACAAAATTTTTCTTTACTCAGTTTTCTTGAGAGACTGTGTCTGGGATTGGGGCAAGGCGGGGTACGTCCTTTCACCTTAAGATTATATCTTTAACAAAATCTTAGTGTGTCTGCCCTTTCACCTGGAGTAAATTTAGGGGTCAAGAAAAAAATATTCACAGCCCTTGAAGCTGAAGCCTTGAATGTACGCGATAGTATTAAACGACTATTGCATTCAGTTAAACTTATTTTCCTATTGTTATTGAAAGGTGATTCTCAAATAATGCAGCTTATAAACTAGTAAAGTTTATTTTTATTTTTGGAAAAAAAAATATAGGTAATGTTTTGTAATACTAAGTACATTAAGAGGTATATTGGTATTGGTGAACTTTTCTTTTCATTGAACTCTGAATGCAAAGAATATTGTTCTAAATTCTAAATTCTAAATTTTAAAAATTATCAAATACCCATTTTGACTCCATATATGAGAGTTTTTGTTTGTCTTTTTGGAGTATTATCAGAAAACAAAAAGTTGTATGATTGTACTTTAATAAATAAGAGATAAGAGAAAATGAACAACCATTTTTCTCTTGAAGTAAAAAAATTCCTCTTAAGAGATAAGAGATAAGAGGAGAGATAAAGAGAAATAGAAATATTGCTCTTTTTTTTCATCCTAAAAATTTTGACTAAGAATGCCAAACACTCAATTGATAAACATGTTTCCTTGCATAATTTAGGGGTGTCAATTGGATTGGATTTGGTCTAATCTGATCCAATGAATATTTTGGATTAATCCAATTCAATATCTGAACTGTCCAATCTGTTCAAATTCCTATTAATTTAGATTGGTTTTAACTCAAATTTGGTCCATTGACACCTATGTTCATATTTTCTATCAATGGACCAGATAATGGCTCAATCTAATATAAATTCGTTATGAACGGACCAGGTCCAATTCAATATGTTTAATTGATCTATCCAGTCCATCCAAATGTCTTATTGGTCCGTCCAATCCATCAAAATTGATTTTGATTTGGATGAAACCCAATCCAAAACCGATCTATGATTTTTGGCGTGTTTGTACCGTACTGTTGTTTGCACTGATTATTTTATGCTTATAAAACCGTCCAGGATAGATCCCAGGATCTGGACTATTACTACACAGGTGCACGCATAAAAGAGAAAAGAAAGATAACAACAAACGAAAATTAAGATAGAATAAGGCTTCCTCTTTTTAAATTTAATGGCTGTTAAAGGTAAAGGTGGATTGGTTCCTTTATTTTGAACTTGGAATATTCATTAGTAAGACAAACTAATTCTTGCTTAGTCAAATGAGGTCCACTTGTTTTATCTCTTTACTTAATAATGCCATTTTCTGTTGCCTTAATAAACTATATGAAAGAAGGTAATAAGCCCATGTTGTTTCACCTGAAAACGAAAAGAAAAATTTGTTATTTTGAATGAAGGACGCCCCACCCATGATGAGCATATTCTCTTGCATGTGGACTCAACAGTAAAAAACTAAAAACCCCATTTTTTTATATACTTAAAATAGAGGTGGATCCGAAGAACTCGGACTTAACTAAACTAGTGAGAAGTTTTGATTCGCTTCAATCTAAATCGAGTTTTGAGCAGAACTCAAATAGTAAAACAGGGCAAAAGCTTGAATAGGCTAGTCTCATTGTTAAGCTAGAACATATATGAACTTTTGCGTCAAGATAAGTAGAACAGAGTTTTTTTAGCTCGAATAGCACCTGAGGCCAAACTCAAGTTAGAAATAAGGTTTTTAAAACTAGATTGGACCGGAAACTGTTCTGGGTCCGGTTTCTAGATTGAACGGTCCAACCATCTGATCCGAATGGATAGCTTGATTTAATAGAAAAAATAAAAAAGCAAAAAACGGTTAAAAATTATTGTTCGAATCGATAATTCAACAGTTCAATCGCACGGGTCAATGATTCATTGACCAAATTAATGGTTTTTGACCAAAAAGCGATTTTAGGATAAAATGGACTGATTCCCAGTTTTTCCGGTCCGGTCCAATTTTGAGAACCACGGTTAGAAAATATCGTGGGGATGACTCGTAAACAAATGCGCATCTTCTATTGAAAGGCAGTTGAGAGAATATTGGAGATTGGGTCTTTTGTAATTGCAGGAGTTGTTCCTGGACACTTGAGATCTCTCTCGTTTATAAAAGCATTCTACACAAGTAAAAATTTTGAAATCACAGAAAATGTGCTGATGTTTTTTTTCTATTTTTCAAAAGCTTGATAATCTATTTTCTTCTTGCATTCCATCCAAGTACCCATCTCCATTAGCATAACTCAGGAAGGGTCTCCAGACAACTTCTCCATCTTCTATTTTTGATTCATTCTACTCTAATTACCGATACCCATTTCAGCAAATCAGGTGCAGAAGATGATGAAAATGGGTGGGCATCTGCTTTTCTGTTAACAAGTACCATCTTAAATATTATTTATAATGTTCTTTTTGTTCTACAACTGTATGCTTTCAAAGCCTAACAGCACGCATGTGTATGTCTATATTTTTATTTCAGTTCTGTGTTTTCATTCAAGCAAAATAAGCCCATGACCCTTGATCCATTCCCTTCTGAATATAAGGCCGACTGTTCATTCTTTCTATAAGATCTTGATCGCATCTAATACAAGCACAAACATTAGCGATAGGTTCTCTATTTTATGTCATCATGCCAATGGATGCCTTCTCTGTTAACATTGGTATTTTCTCTGTTATCATCATTTGAACCTTCTGGTTTTTTCTTCCTTCCTTTTTCTATCATGCAAGATTTGTTGTTTCAAGACTTCAAAAAGAATAGAGAAAATTCCTGAACATTATCCAGAACTTTGGGGATTGCGTCAAAGTTAGTCCCCGAACTTCAGAACATGTTTTTGCAGTATCTTGAACTTTCAAATTGTATCTAATAGGTCCCTACCATTAGTTGATCATTAGTCAACACTGTCACATGACATCAGGTACACATTAAATAATTTCAAAATGACAAAATTACCCTTTATGATATTTTTTTCTGACAATTTTACCCATTTCATCTAAGTGTTAAAAGAAGGAAAGGGGAATAAGGGTTGAAATCAGACAGGTGATCGTCCGATTATAATTTATCATTGAATGGGGGAGCTTCAACAGTTGATCGGTGTCTAGTTTCTTAACCCTTCTTCCCCTTTCCTTCTTCCAACACTTAGGCGAAATGGGGAAAATGGTTAGAAAAATATCATAAAAGGGTAATTTTGCCATTTTGAAATGATTTAATGCATACTTGGTGTCACGTGATGGTGTTGACTGACAGTCAACTAATGATAGGGACCTATTAGACACAATTTGAAAATTCAAGGTACTGTAGAGACATGTTTTGAAGTTTGAGGACTAACTTGACACAACCCCCAAAGTTTAGGGTATTGTTCAGGAATTCTCCCAAAACATAATAATAAAATAAAATAAAAATAGAAGAAGAAAATATATATTGTTTCATAATGGTGTGTTCACCATCATTGTTGACAAGCTACTTCTGAAGAGGCCCAAGACCATCAAAGTTTTTTTTTTTGATAGAAAAAGTGAGGAGTTACACAAGCTTGGGGGTAACTCTTCCCCAAGAGTTCAAAAAACAAATTTGATTAAACTCCAATGGAAAACAATCTAAACTAACAATCCTACAAGAAAGCGTGTTACAAGAGAGCCAATCCACCGTTTGGTTAGCTTCACGAAGTGCATGCTGAAAGGTGACTTTAGATATGAAGCATAACGAAACGCTTAGACATTCATTGATGACGGTGTCCAAATTCCATGGAGCCTTCGTTTTTCCTCTAAGACAATCGACCACAGACTTAGAGTCACCCTCAAGAATGACTAGGGAGTCCTTGTAATTTAAGGCTAAGTTAAGGGCTTCCCAAGCAGCCCATGCCTTAGTCAGATTACTAGAGGCAAAACCAATAATATAAGATTTGAGATCAAGAACCAAGTCCCAATGAGTCCTAACAATACACCCAATTGAACACCTACCAACTGAGATATGGGAAGCATCAAAGTTAACCTTGATGGTCCCAGGGCTTGGGTTATACCACCCAATCTCCTTCCAATCCTTAAACGACTCCACTGGCTCATTCATTGAACTCACTCTTAACTCCTCCCGATAGGACAAAGCTCTATCAACAGTAATCCGAGGCTGAGTAAATTTATTATTAAAGCACTTCTCATTTCTATTTGGAAATTTCCAAATGAACCACAATAAAATCACCAACTTTTCCTTAAAAAACCAATTAAAGATACTAGTAACACTCTTCGAAATCCTTGACCACCAAAGGTTGATCAACAAATCACTTTTAGAGGGGATTGGCAAACCAGAACTCATCAGCTGCCAGATATTCACAAAAAAGGAACATTTAAGGAACAAATGATCAGAATCCTTAACATCACCACAGAGGTCACAACTGGGATTTTAAGTTAACCGCCCGGTCTCTAAGTTTACTTTTTGTAGGAAGCTTTCCATTAAGGAGAAGGAGAGGAACACCTTTAGATGGTGTTTGGCAAGTCTTTTTAAGAAGATCTTTCAAAAGCTCAAGACCTTAAAAGACTGATGAGCTTTCATGGGTAGATCTTTAAAGACCAAAAACTGCTTGGTTGCAATTTTTTAATAGATATTCTTAAAAGCTAAAAAGACAAAAAGACTATTTGGTAAGCATACATACCACAACAAACAAGTGTTGAACTTCTAAATGAAAATGCACCTATGAAATGTCATGGGTGGACCCATTGATACATCCAAATGTATAGTTAGCACTTATGGGCCCCAAATACACTTTTATTTGTGCAAAGTAACACTTGTAGGTCCCACTTACACATTCACCTATGCAAAATAATTGGTTTATACCTCAAGTTTATCTTTTAATTTCTAAGAAATCAAATCCATAAAAAAAAAAGATCTATTGATAATCATTGAAATATTAAAACCCTTTTTCCATATATGCATCATTCTCTAAACATGATCTATCTTGGACCATGATACAAAATTTGGCAAGAAAAAAATTACATAGAAAAGAAGAACTTTTTAAAGAAAAAATAGATTGGCCTGAAGGAACTCATCTTTGTTCCTACAGAATCCTTGTTCTAGGTGAGGGTCTTTGATAGCATTGTTGCCACCACTGCTAATGCTACTTTTCCTCCAAAGCTTTGTATCCCCCATCATTGTTATGGCATCTATCTTTGAAGGTATATCCTTTGGGAACATAGCAGTACAGAGGAATGCGATGTAGAGGATTGCACGTGCTTGCACTAACCTAGTAGCAGATCTGAACTCCCCCAACATATATGTCAAAGTTTAAGAAATGAACTACCGCTTTACTGATTAGGGAACTATTGCATCAAATAATATCTTACATCACTATTCGGTCATCTGAAAGAGATGGAAGAATTAATGTGTTTCATAACAAGTGGTGTTCCACGTTAACAGGTGTCAGGACCCGATTTTTTATCGATTCGCCGCATGAACTCCAATTCACCCCAGATTCTCGATCAAACACTCTCGATCTCTCCGAAACATAATAGGATTTTTGCTCGGTTTGCCCCTCGATTATACACAGATTTTGTTTCAAGGCTCTAGATTAGCCAAATCAAGCCCTTTCTGGATCTGCCCAATCTAGGCCCAGTTGAGCCAATCTGACCCTACCAATCAATTCAGAATGTCCGGAAACCCCACCTTGTGAACTTTTAGACAAAGATACCCTCATTTACCCTTCCATCTAAAAATATTCCATTTTGGCCAATCTTATGGGTCCACACACACAAACCCACTCTCTGTGGTCAAATCCATCTCAACTCTCCATTTTTTGACCCAAAACTAGGGGTGAGAAAAAAAAACGAAAAACTGAACTGACCGAAACCGAACTAATCAGTTAAGTGTTTTTAAAAAACTGAAGGTACCGGTTCGGTTTCGATTAGCCAATATAGAAAACCGGCGGTTAACCGAAATGACCGATAGACATATTTCTATATAATTTATATTTATGTATATTATATTATATATATTGTATTTTTTATATATTATAAATTAATAAATATGTATTATATATATATTTAATATGTGATATATTTTTTATTAATTAAAATATAATATTTTATATATATTTATAATTTTTTATTATATATTTATGTATATTTTTATAATATATATTACAAAAATTAAAAAACCAAAAAACCGATGGTTAACCAAATCGGTCAACCGGTTGACCGATTGGTTTTGATTCAATTTTGGTTATCGATTTTCCAAAAAACCGACAGTACCGGTTCGATCCAAGAAAAAGCCCCATGGTTCGGTTCAACCCCAGGACCCGGTTTGACCAAGTTTATCAAATATTACCAAAATGCCACCAATTTTTCAAAATTACAAAAGTGCCCCTAGATTTTCCCAAATTTACAAAACTATCCTTAACTCTAACTATAAAACTCGCAAGTTTTTCATTCAAGGATACACTATTCATTACCTACCTCCTTTGAGCGAAAAATAGAGCACAAGCGGCGATGAACCCAGATCAATCTCCACCTCCAGCCTCCCTCCCCCACCTTCTTCTTCTTCTTCTTCTTCCCCTCTCCCCCATTTCTCTCTTTGCCTCTGTTTCGTCACCGTCGCTGCAATTTGCAGCGGCGATAGATCTGCAGCGGCGATAGATCTAAACCCAACTCTGACTCTTTCGCCAATCTCTCGCTCTCTCCCTCTATATATATTTTTTCTCTTCTTCTTCTTCTTCTTCTAACATTCCCTCCTACCGCTGAAACTCGTTTCAATTAGTAGAAGAAGAAGAAGAAGAAGAAGAAGAAGAAAAAGAAAATGAGAAGAACGTAATTGTGTCCATGCTTAGTCATTGGGGCAGACATATCGGGAGTTTCAATCGACCCTTTTGGAATTTTTGCCAGACACATCAAGAAGCTGAGAAGCCCAAAAAGACCTATAAGCTTCACTTGTAGCTTATCAAATATAGGCCACTCTGGGCTTTTATGGTCTTTTTATAGTTTTGTCTTCTAGTCTAGAAGGATTTTATTAGCCAAACAGAAAAAGACCGTTTTTGGTCTATTGAGCTTCTAAAAGCCCATCAGATCTTTCAAAAAGATTTGCCAAACAGGGCCTTAATTTAGGTGGAATTTTAAGTCTTCATAAACTTCTTTGAGAATTAGAATGATAGGTTAAGTTTTTGTTGATAAGACATTCTCCATTATATGTTGATTGAAGCGTGAGCTTCAAAACCACACAAATCCTCTTTTGGGGTAGAAGGGATTATAATAGGCTTAATACAAAGCCAACTATCTAGAGGGACCAAATTTTTAATAAGAACATCCCTCCAAATGTTTCTATCACGATCAATAACACTACTCATAGGTAAATCCAAATTAGAGATATCCACAGGATTCACCCTATCCAGCAGAGGGGAGTGGCTTATCAATGATCTTTATATTCTACAATATCCCATGCAATTGTTGGCCTGTCTTCGTGAGTGGGCATAGAAGATGATGAAATTGGATCTATACACATTGATTCAGCTGGTTAACTAATGCGAGTTTGTCTGATTTGGTTCAACCATTCATAATTACAAATTTAGGTTATTATATTAATTCAACATTAATTTTAAAATTAACTTTTGTTTATTTAAAATATATTTAAATTCCATTTAAATATAATAAAAAATTAAAGCAAATTAATACAAATTTATTGACTATGATGCCGGAAAGATATGATATGGAAAAAACTTATAACCAATCAACTGGCATCATAAAAATTATAAACAATTAGGTGATTTTTCATCAAATTCACAAGGGTTTTAATTGGTCAAAGCCTTTCAGGCATTATTGATTTTTCCTAATAAAACTTAATCAATTTATCAATGTTTTAATATTCTCATTTTCATTATTAACTTAAAATTAAATTTTATTAGTTTAGATTTCATTTAAAAATAATAAAAACTATTAAAAAGTTATATAAGAATAACTAATAAAAATGAAACTTCATAAAACTAAAACCATTCAAAAATAACATAAATTCGTAAAAATTTATAAAACTAATAAATTTTATTATTTAAAATTACTTTTATTAATTTAAAATCAATTTTATTTCCATTTAAAATAAGTACAAATAATAAAACTACCAAAAATAATAAAAATATTATTTTTAATTAATTTTTAAAAATTTAAATGGAAAATAGTTAAAAGCCTTGAGAAGCCTATTCAAATTACTATGTTTTTATTTGCAATCAGGCTCCTACTTAAGGATGCCAACCATATCCTTTATAATTTACACATACAAGTAACTAAGCCAATATATAAAAATGCCTCAATGTTGCAATGTCAAAGGGTCAAGTTTAATATGGGTAGCAGACCAAAAAAAGTTTAATATTTAATATAGGTTCATTCATGGTTTTTAAAACCGAACCGGACAGGGCACCATTTTTTGGTTTGGCAGTTCAACCGTCTGGGTTGAACTATTTGACCCGTGACGTCATAAATAAATAAAAAACAAAAAAAATACTTATATATAATAAAAAATACCATAGAAATTTAAATAAAATACAAAAAATACATAGAAAAATACAGGAAAATGAACAACATATGAAAAAATAAAAATATCTAAATATAAAAATAATAAAATACAGAAAAAATTCCAAAAAATACAGAAAATTTTCCAAAAAATATAGAAAATTTTCCAAAAAAATATAGAAAAAATTCCAACTATAGTACTTAGATCCTTTGGCCTACCTAAGCATCCATGCCACAAGAATCTGTAGTCTAATAACCAAAAACCCAAGGCCCTAACGCAAGGCAGCTTGGCTCCATCTTGCCTTGGGGTAGTCTAATAATCTATAGTTCTGTAGAGAACTGTAGTTCCAAAAGACCTGTAGTTCTGAATTTCCAATCAGAAACCAAAGAGATATGTCTGGAATGGTTGGGCGGTTTGAAAAATTCTATTCTTTCCATTCTAAAATGCTCAGTCAGTAATGGTTATAGAATCGGATGAACTCCTAACTTTAGATAAGACTTCCCTACAATTTACATATATGCAAAAAAGATGTTTGAAATTAAGCATCTATGGAGTTACCGAGTAAAAAATGCATCATTTTTAATTTTTTATTCAAACATATTTTGTTTGTAATTAATCAACTTATCGTCTGCTGCTCCTAATTATAAAGTATTCACTAAAAGCCTCTGCCTAACAGGTCCAAAGCAAAATGATGAACCAAATGAAGAACAAACAAGGGTTGATGAACCAAATGAAGGAAAAAAATTCAAAAAATCAATTAAATCACAAAAAATTAGAAAAAAAAAATTATACCTTCAGGGTTTCACCGTCTGTGGGCTCGGGTAGTCAGGCTTGGTCGCAGGCAAGTTGCCGCTACAAGTCTACAAGTGCTGCTCCAAGAAGTTTGACAGTGGGCTTGCTTGCCAATGCCCAATGCCGAGTGTCGAGTGCCGCTGCAAGCTTGCCATCCGCCGCTGCAAGTGTTGGTGTTTAGTGAATCTCTTCGCCGTTGGATGCCGCTGCAAGTGCTGGGATGAGGGTGACTCTTTTCGCCGCTGCAAGCTCGCCGGTCGTCGTCAATGTGTATTGCTGTTGGATGCCGGAGGTAATGGCCGCCACAAGTGGTAGGGTGTGAGGGTTGAGATGATTGAGGAGTGAGGAGGGAACTCGGGAAATAACCCTAAAGCTAAAGGGAAAACCGAATAAGGGATTCGAATTGGTTGGGATATAATAGGTATTTTTTTGTTTTTTTTATTTAAAACATTAAAAATAAAAATATTAACCCGCAAACCGCTGCCCAGGTCAAACGGTTTAATGGTCCGACCGCCTGGGTCAGCGCTTTTCTGACTTTTTCAACGTTTTTTAACAAAATCCAATTTTTAATAAAACCAGACCCGGGTGGCTGACCAATTACCAGTTTTTCCGGTCCGACCGTTCGATCCGATCCGATTTTGAAAACCATGGGTTCATTTCAACCCAAAATCTTGGAATTCAAAGGGGAGATGTTCCCATTGAATTCAAAGTTTAATATAGGTTCATTTCAACCCACAATACCTGCCATGTCTCAGTTATACTCCCATTGAATCGCTTTGTACCATGGTCCCTAGTCAGGCCCAATAGTGTTGACTTCATGGTAGCTTAAGTGGATCCAACCTGAGTTGGGCTTATTTAGGCATTGCATAATGTGAGCCCATCTGACCTTTTACAATCAATATGTATGCATACCATGTATCAAGAAACCTTGGACTGATCAACTCAAAGCCTCAAACGAAGCATAACTGTAAAATATCGACAAGAAAGTAGGGCCTTAATGCACTGGATATTAGTACAATCCGATCCAAGTTCAACATAGGTCTATTACAAATCGACCAGATCTTATTGAGCCATTGAACCGTTCGACCTGTTTAAATTGGTTTTAATTCACATTGTGTCCAATATAAACCTGGTATATATTTTAACTTCTGTCAATGGATCGGATATTAGTTCAATCTGACCCAGTCCGATATAAATCTATTATAGATGGACCATGTCCAATCTAATCCAATTAATATTTTGTAGTTTGAACCATTAAGTCTGGAGTGGCTCAATTTAATATGTTTTATCGTGGTTTTTGAACCTCCGGGAGGAATCCTCCCCCTCCCTTGGGAATGAAATCCCATTCCAGCTGATTTTAATTTTCATTCCTATTCCTGTTCGAATCAAACAGATTGTAAGAATAGACCATTATTCCAATTCCAATACCAAACGGACCCTCAGTAGCCAAGATTATACACACCATGTCCATACGACTAGCATACTCCAAATTGAAATCATGTTAAGCTCCTAAGTTTTCCCCTGGAAGAAGATTTTTGCATCTTGAGTCCTCCGACCCACCACTAGGATTAAATTGGGATTCATAATGCATTTTTATGTTAATTCATGAAACAATCATCGATACAACACTTTGATTGACAGTCAGAATTTGCTCCAAATCAATTCCAATTTTCCAATTTCAGGTTCTAAAAGAATCCAAAGGTAGCGTATAGCATCTAGAGCTCTGATCATTGAATAATGTGATGCACTTCACTTTTGACTTCACACAAGCAGATTGTTCAGGGTTCAGCAGGTGCAGACTCCTCAACAATGAGTACTGAAATTGGTCAGGTCAAGTCTGATGCCACAACATTCATACAGGGAAGAGGGAACTGATGGAATATGTCACAATGGGGCAAATCTTTGGACGACAGATTTCTCATAAGATGGTTCAAGAAGAGGCAGAGACTGTAATTAGGAATTACAGGGACCTGACTGGTCACAGCAAAGAAGCTATAGAGAAACTAGCAGAAATAAGCAAGGATCCTTAGAATTAGAAGATTTTGTTTTTCCATTTTGATGCCAAAGTTCATTTAGAGTTTCAACAGAATCTCAAGTGTCAAGCAGTGGAGGAAGACCCATTTTGTACTGCAACCACCATAGAAACGTGCTATATTAAATGGAATAAAATACTAATGAAGGCATTTTGCACTGAGAACTTAATCTGTCGAGGCCTCAGGGAAGCACACCATCTTTTCAGCCAACCAAATCTCAAGATACAAAACTGGTGTGATCATCTAAACTTCATTTAGAACAGAACATATGCTATCCACACATTTAGGGTTTGAAACAAGCATATTCATATTCACATATAAGACAAACATGATAACATTAAGGGTAGTCCAATGCAGACCACCCACTTCTCTGTTTTTCCTTTTTTTTTTTCTTTTTTGTACACTGTAAGCCAAATATACATAGCTAAGGGAGAATTAAGACCTAAGTCATGATGATCATCATAAAGAATTAGATGAAGCATAAGGACCTATCTGTACATAATTGGTGGACTTACCAGAAATCATCAACTGCCACTGCCGTAGATGGATAAGGATCATCATCTTCTTCCTCTTCCATCTCTGCCTCTGGTTCTCCGGACCCAAATTCATCTGATTCAATGTCAGCAAGGTTCTTCAGGTCAACTACAGAGAGTTCATCAAGGCGCCTCACGACCAAGTCTGCAGCTCCAAGCTCATACACGGGATGCTTGCTTGCCACAGCCACGCACTTCATCCGAGAATCATGTGCGGCCTCCACCGTCGAGTTGGAGTTCCCAAACACGATGCACCGCTCTGGAATGAAGTTGAGAAGCTGAGCTGCGTACACAAACATTTCAGGGTCAGGCTTCCCTCTGTGTACATCCTCCGCCGTGACAATCACATTGAACAACCCTTCAATTCCAATAGCTCCGATCGCGAATTCAAGAGTCTTCCTCGGACGGGTAGAAACCAAAGCCATCGGAATCTTGTAGTTCATCAGAACATTGACGAAGTCTTGTGATCCTGCACGCAACCTATAGATCCCACCCTGCAAACCCTGATATATCTCCTCCTTTCTCAGAGCCATTCTTCTGAGCTGCGCTGGATCTCTCGACCAACAGAGAACTTCAGAGAGTGCTTGTTCATTCTTCATACCTTCTATTCTCTTGAGGATGAAAGCTGGAGGCGGAGATTTTCCCTCTTCCTGGGACAGAACCAACCATGCCTGTTTCTCAATATCAGGATTATCTTCGATAATCACTCCTTCCCATTCGAAGATTGCACCCAACCATCCACATCCCATTCTTTCCTGTCGAAGCAACGGATTGTGAAGCGAGGGATTATCGGCCTTGTTTGGAGGCGGCCACAACCCTTGCTTTTGAAGTGTATTAGTATCAACGGAATACCTCCAATTCCGAGGTATTCTCTCTTCGTCTCTGGGTGAATATGCCTCCTTCGTCAGTTCCATTGCGAGGGCTTTAATTGAAGAGACCCCAACTCTGCCAGCTCCCCACCTTTCAGTTCTCCATGGAGTTGAAGATGAGGTAGAACAGATAACTCGTCTACCAACGAAATTCGTCGCCGGGAGCAGACAGAAGTCCAATAGTCTTCTTCTGTTCGAGCCATCCCTGGCGGGAGATCCTTGACACAAGGGACGGTGCGCAAGAAGGGAAGTTGTCGCGATTGATTCCACCATTCTTGTTATATATTTCCAGAAACCCTCACAAAATAGTTGTGAAATTCAGCTACAAAATCAGATAGAGCCCTAAAACCAACCGAGCTAACCCAATTCCGGCAGACAAATCAACACCAATTGAGGATCCAGAAAGAACAATTAATTTCAACACCCCCACGATTGACAAACCAATGCGATATCACAACCGAATTTTAGTTGAAAATATCCAAATTTTTGCAAGAAATAACGGATTCTTTTCCTTCCGTAAATTATTTGAGCTTCAAAGAGGAGAGAAAATCAGTATTCACCAACAGCAAAGTTACAACTTTAATCCAAAATAATCAAATTCCACCATTGATATCCCGTCCTAAGCTAATTTGAACAAAAACCAGCAACGCCATCCATCCATCCAGAAACAGAAACACCAAATACCCAACCTTTAAATTCAACCCAAAAATATGAAAAGTATAGAAAAAAAGAACAAAAAAAAAAAAAAAACAAAAACCCAGAGTATCTAGTCCAAATATTCACCCAAATTCAGAGAAATTTACGCCTTCAACTGGCTCTAGAATTGCGGAAAACTATTTATAACCAATCCAGCTGTAGAGAAGATGAGAAGCCAACTTCTGTACACGAAAAAAAAGCGTATTTACAGATAATATCTGAAGACGAAAAAAAAAGGAAAAAGAAGGAAAGAAAAATAAAATAATAAAGATAAAGAACCTGATGAAGATCCAACCGTCAAAAAAATATCAGACGAAGATGAGAGGAGAAGCGTTGAACACGGCAGAAGAAAGGGAGAGACCAGATTCTGGGGAAGAATGGATTAATCTCCCCCTCTTCTCGAACTGGATTTTGTGGCCCAAAGCAGCTATAGGCTACCTTTATAACCTCCCGAGATGTACACGTTTCGGTTAAACTATACTTCATACGACTAGAAGACTTGATATGATTAGTAGTTTGACACGTTTCTCTCCCCTGCTGACATTCACGGCAATCGACGCTGCGTCCGACGTTTTATGTGGAAAAGTAATTCCGGGGTGGCGTGTTGTAGTGGAGTATCTCCCGTTTCGTAGTCGCAGACTCGTAAGCAAGTATATCCTTATCGTAGAGGACTCCGAATCCTCTACAGAGATTACGTGGCATATAACAATTGGTTTAGTAGTACGAGTAGAACAGTAGACGATCTAAACTCCAAGTCTCCAACTAGAATAGATGATTGTCATGGATTAGAACAAAACAGACGGTTAGTGGCACCCGACCCAGATAGGGCCCCCACAGTGCCCCTGTGGCCTTACCTACATCCGGATCTTTTTGTAACCAAGAGTTGCCATAACCCGTAAGCCAATCACCTAATGAAATCTAATGGTCCGATCAATTTCCACCATTGGATGGTAGTGATGTGCAATGTTATGAGTTATGACTATATCGTGGCAACTCTGGATCCGATAGGATAGAACCCGACAATGAATCGGGTCCATCCGGTAGAATCAAATCTACCGAACTCTGGTTCAGGTTCCGAGTTTTATGCCCCAACCCAAATCGACTATAATTAATAGGGAAAATCTATGATATAGAAAGGATATGATATGAAAGAGTTTTGACCAATCAAAACTCACCCATGAATATTGATAAATAGCACCTTATTTGCTTATTTGCTTTCACGTTCAGTTATTGTGCTTTGATTTGAAAGAAAAAATAGGGGAAGAAAGAGAAATATGAGAAAATCTTTACAAACATTATATAAATTTTTTTATGTTTCTCTTCCTTTTCTTACCTTTTCCTTCAAACCAAACATCACCTAAAGGGAATGAATGGGAATTTCCTTTTTCTAAGGAGTTTCTATAGGCTTCATTTGGTTTGTGGGAAGATATGGCTGGGATGGGATGGGATGGAAAGGTGTAAAAATTTTCCATTGTTTGATTTTAGATTTGGGAAAAACACTGTAATGAAGAGGAAGCCACTGTGGGGTGCTCTGTTTCACAAAGAGGATGACAAACAGAAGAAGAAGATGTGGGCTCAAAAGGGGAGGTAGCATAAGACGAAGAAAGAGAAGCCACCCCCACTGCTCTGCTTCTAGGTAAATTTGCACTGATGCAAAACCATGGCAGTACAAATGATTTTAGTGTAAATTCTGACTTATTTTTGTTTCAAATTTTAACTTATTTTGTTTGATTGAAGCAAATTAAGACATAAAACAGAATAAAGTAAAATCCAAAACAAAATTAAACAAGAGTTTACATTTTTTACATTTGCACTCCCATGCATTTCTATTAGTACAAATAAATTTGCACTGCAACCAAACACAACCCTACAGTCTAGATGGCCAAAAGACAATGAACTTTTAAGGTCTTATCTTTAAAGATCTAAACAGTTTGATAAATACCCTACCCCTAATCTGCCATGCCCTGCCAAGCTGTTAAGCGAAAGACTTTAGGCTCATAAGGACAGGAATTTCATTTGAAGCTTCCAGGATTTTGGATTTTTTATGAACTTTTTAGAACATAGGTCTTTCCAAAAATCTTTCATTGCTAAGTGTAAAAAGACCAAAACTTTGGTCGTTCAAGCACTGAAAAGTCCAAAAGATCACACCTAAAGACTTAATTGTCGAACCCTCATTAATTATAATGGGATGATAAGGATAAAACATTAGTCACTTGATTAATTAAACATACCATTTCAAAAAACAATTCAACTTAAAATCTTAAGGCTGTGTTTGGTTGAGGTACAATTTTATTTATATTAGTGTAAATGAAAAAAAAAATGCAAATTCTCATTTCATTTTATTTCGGGTTTTACTTTATTCTGTTTTATATCTTAATTTACTTTATTTGTATTGCAGTCAAACAAAAAAAATCTAAAATAGGTCAGAATTTACACTCAAATCATTTATATTGTTATGATTTTGCATCAGTACAAATTTATTTGCATTGCAACCAAACACAGCCTGAAATATATAGGTTTTTATGCTCAAACACAGCCTGAACTTAGCAACCACACGCAAAAGTACTATGGGCTGGTTGAGACTTTGAAAAATCAGGCCAGACCCAGAAATAGCAACCCCTACTTTGGACGGCTTTAACTTTTAATTATGCTTTTCCATTCAAACTGTGCTACAGTCTACATTTGGTGCCGAGTGCCGACACATGGAGCCGTGGAAAAGCAAAGCAAAAGACGGCATTTCATCTCGTGGGGGGGTTCATATATGCATTTGAACGAAGCGATGGTTACAGGTTTATAGCGATGGGACTTGCTGGAACGATCATAGGTCACAACACAGGTGCTGTTCTTACTTCCTACTATTATTGTCATGTGAACCACAGAAGAAGATTCCGAAGCACAGATGATTCCAGTTCTAGTGGGCCCCTGTGCGATATAAACCTGGTTCGTTCTTGTTTGTCCAAGCCCATGTTCTACGACTACCACAGGTTTAGTAGACCATTCTACCATACCGGCCGTCCGGCCCCCAGAACCTGAGAACTGGGCCAAGCCGAGTAGACAAATTTCTGATGACTTAGTTGAAGCCACGACGTTATTTAGTGTGTCGGTTTGTGGTTGTTTGGGGCTTTAGGCTTTAGGGGGCCTATATCATTGTTATCAATTCACCAAATTACTCGCAGATTTTATGTACTTTTCAAAAACCTGCTACTTCTGAGATTTTTTTAAAGATTAGATAGAAATTCATTAATTATTCAAAAGATTTGGGGTAATACACATATATACATAAAATTGGTAAATCATATAATAAATTACAAAAAAGGGTGGTTTTTTTCATTCCTAAATTTTAAAATTAAACTTTATCTTACACTAACATGTATTTTGCTGATTTATTTTATTCTTAAAAATGAATGAACTAGATACCAACTTTTTTCCAGTATTTTCAAAACTGGACCGGACCGTATGGTCGGAGCGAAAAAATTGGGAACTGCTGCTTCACCCCAGACTATTTTTTGGTCAAAAACTGTTGATTTGGTCAGTAAACCACTGACATGGGTGGTCGAACTATCGATCTGGGCAACAGTTTTTGGCTGTTTTTGTTTTTTTATTTTTATTAGAGCGGGCTGTCCATTTGATTTGAACGATCAGACTATTTGACCCGAGAACAGACCCAGAATGATTCCTTGTCCAGTCTGGTTTTTAAAACCTTGCTTTTTTTCTACACCCCAAACTTTTCATATTCCAAAATTCGAATTGCTAAGCATAGTTTACATCAAAGGAATCAATTACCAATTATAAACCAAACAAGAGAAAGGGGAAACGGGAAGAAATGAAAGAAAGAAAGCTCTAGAGTATGTCAGAACTCTGAAGTCGAATATCACTACACGTCAGGACTTGCAAAGAAGGGCCTTGTTTAGGCTGGCACTTTTCTTTGGCTCTCCCCCGTTATGGTTGCTCCCAGCCTTAGAAAAGGACCTACAGTTTATGTTACAATAAGCCAGTTCTCAGTCTTAATTCAGGCTTAGCTTTTCTGCTTTTGGATTTTCTTTGTGTTTCTCTTGTGTTGTTCTTGGTTCTTTCCTGAATTGTTGTGTTCCTTGCCTTTTGTATTAATGAATATCATCCTTTTTACCAATAAAAAAAACGAGAACTTGGATTGGTCCAGCCTGGTGAAAGTGAAATCCAATCTTAGTACGGAGATCCACATAATTGTTGATTTGTTGGTTAAAGCAAGCATAGAATGGAATTCATGCTTTTGGCTCAATTTCAGTTCAGGTTCCATTTACTTCAGCCTGTTCAACAATTGACCCTAACCTATTAGTTGTTAGGAAATATCTCTCTTATTGCTTGTGATGTGTTAATGCTCTGCCCATGTTTCATTTATAACAACACCCACCTTTATGGCATGAAGGCTGATCAATAGAATAAACGAGCTAAATTAATCTACTTTTCCATTAAATGGTGTTCAATGATCAATCAGTTGGTGGCAATAATATGTAATTTGTATACGTCATGATTAGAGAGCAAGACACAAAAATTGGATACTACCTTTAATCCAAAAAGCTTAAACTCTACATTGTAGGTCAATCCTTGTTATATAAATCTCATGCTTTTTTAATATGAGATCCATCAACTCACACGTGCATGCCAAAAATCTCTCCCACCTCCACAATCCACATGAGTCTTTTATTATCAACATCAAACACCCCCTAATTGAAAGTTATCATATCACCAACTTTGACACACACACGCGCCAAGAGCTCTTTGTTCATGATCATAGGAAACTAACACTAAACTACCAACTGCCAAAGGAAAGTCATCACCATTCAATATTTGGTGTGTCAAGCCATATGAATCAGCAATGGCTCACTTATCGAATATACTCCACCATGAAGTCATAGGAGTCACCAACTGCTCTCACCAATGCCTTTTCCATGGCAAAAGGCTTTGCATGGGACTATGGGAGTCACCATAAGCTTTGATACCACCTCTTGGGAGAACCAGGAGAGTCACTCAAACCGAAGAACATGTACATATATATATGGCTTACACACAAAAGCTGAACACCACCATCAGCCCAAGAGCTTAAGTTATTAGGTTGTGGGTCAATTATTGTAATATTTGCTTCTTTATCCCTTTTTAATGTGGGACACATATGAGTTCCACTCACATGTGCATCCCAACAAATTTAGTAAAAAAAAGTCTTGATGCATAAAACTGACGCACGGAGATGTACAAATACTTCCGTGGAGACAATAACAGGGTCCAAATTGAGACAAACATAGCGGCAGTGGCTCAAGCAGGCAGCATCATTACCAATTTGCTACATTGCTATCTTAAAGTAAGTCCTTGCTAATAATTACTCCAAATCTACAACACAGTTCAAGGGTAAAAATTACAAAGTAAAACTCCCTAAATGGCAAGTTACAACTGATTTTTGAAAGTTTTACAGTAAAACTGCTACAACAAAGAAGATGTTCGGTACAGTTTAGTTTATGAAGTAACCTCTGCAGATTCCTTCAGATTAACGTTGAGGCCTGGGAGGGGCAAGATTTGTATATTATACATTTCTAAATATGGGATGGGCTTCAATAGCTTGAGCTAGCTCAAACTGCCAAATCTGCGAATGAAAAAAGACTACTTTGCAGCTCGGCGTGACTCTTTTGTTACCCCATAATAGACTGGTTTACTGCCTGGATACATTATAAAGTTCCAACCAAAGACTGATCCACCTACAACATATGTCCCTTGGATTCGGCCATCTTCAACTTTTTTCTTCTCAGAGTTAGTTCCTCCAGAAGGAGGCTTCTCTTCAGGTGATTTCTCTAGAAGCGACTCTGGTTGAGAATGTTCTACCTGCTTCTCTTGACGCCTCTCCAGGGGTCTTTGCTCATGCCTGCTTTCACCTGGCAAAGGTTGACCTTCTGTTTGATTCTTACACTTCCCCATAGACACTGTTTCTAGTTTCAATTGTTTATATAAATCCATCATGAGCTTCATCTCTGCAAGTAACAAATTTTAATTAATTATCAAACTTAACTTTACAAATTCAAGCTTGCCTAGAATGTTACAAGCTGAGGCAGACTCCAGCTAAGCCAAACCTCCTGGTGTTTGGTTGGACACAGGTTCGTGTGAATATGCTTGGTGCCCTAATCCATGCACAAGAGTTTCTCCACCCACTAACATTGTGCATGGCCAGGTTTGTGTATCCTCTAGAAACAGGTCAGGAAACATTTTGTCAAATTTTAAGAATATGGTGTGTACAAAAATTTGATCAAAAGTTATCTCTTGTACCACCACCACCATATCTCACTCCCCGCCCCTGCTTGTGTCGCTTAATTTTAGGAGGTACATGTTTATCCACCCTTGTTTTTAAGAGGTAGAAGAGAAAAATACATCTCTCTCCTAACCTCTGTATGCATGACTCACCAATACAATCTCACCTGCAAAAAAGTAAAACTCATATACTGAATATTTTCCCCAAATTATGCTATTGGTATTTTTCATTAGCAGCAACATTAAATAACACTAAACCTATATCCATGTTCTTTTTACAAAGAATAGTATAGTATATAAACATGTATCTAAGTAGGTATGCATGTATCAATTTCTCAGGAGTGTTTAAATGCAGCCACTCTTTAGACACTCCCAAATCATATTCAACTTTGATGCTCGTGTAGTTTCACTCTATGTAAGTCACTTGGGCTAATATATTTTCACTTGTGTTTTTTTAAGCATTTGACTATGATACTGGAAAGACATGATACCAGAAAAACTTGCATCATCAAACAGTATCATATAAGAGGTGACCAATCAGGTGGTATTCATCAAAATTCACGGGGTGATTTGATTGGTCAAAGCTCTTCCGGTACCATGTCTTTCCGGTATCACAGGTTTTCCCTTTTTAAATGGACAACAGTCACTTATTTCATTATTGATATAAAAATGGTTATTAACCTTTTCATGTTATCCCTCATGGTCATCTAACTTTTATTCTTTTTTTTCAACAAGTGGGTAAGAAACCAATTAAAGACTCTGGAGGACCACATTGCTAGGAGTACAAGTTGGGTACCCAATTTGAAGAATTTACACAACATCAAGCCCAGACCCTTGGGATAGGCCCACTCATATTATCCTCAACCTGAGCCAATCCAAGTTGCACACCTACATATTGCAGGTTTTAACAAATCCACCCAATGCATAAACTTGTAATATTACTAAACATTAGAGCCTGAGCACAAAATTGGGACACCATTTAAGTTTGAAGTCAGCTGGGTCCATATGCACCTTGCCAATTAAAGAATTAATATGAAAACAAAGAAAATCATGTAAATTTTGTGAACATCATAACTACTTGCACAGATAAGAATCAACATCCTAGAGTTGATTTTTTAGAGCTTACGTTTTCGAATTTCATGAGCTGCTTTGCAATTTCTGAAGTCAGGAGTTTGGAGAACCTACAAGAAAACAAAAATCTTAGGCTTTTAAGACGCTCCAACGCTGATGTAGAAGTGAAATAAAACCAACATGACCGAGAAGATATAAGGCATAATTGTGGATAACTTTGGCAGTATGGAATGTGATAAGAAGAGCTCTATTTAGTTGAGTTGCTTGACGCATGAACAAAATATAAGACACAAAGCTGGCAAGTCATTTTGCATAAACATATGCATAAAGAACATATTTATAAAAGTCATCATTCAAAAATAATTTTTAGAACACCCTAGAGGGAAAATAACATATTTTTGGAAAGAAATAACAATGTTTGAGCTCTACTCAAGAATTTGGTAAATGCAATTCAAAAGTCTCCAAATGCCCTTTGTAAAGTACATGGAATTAGGTGCTGCTCCACTTGCAATAAGGGACCACCAGAAAGTCTCCATAAGCAACTGGCACAGGGATAAAAAAGACATGACCACAAGAATTTGGTAAATGCAATTCAAAAGTCTCCAAATTCCCTTCATAAATACATGGAATAAGGTGCCTTCACACTTGTGATAAGGGACCTCCGAAACATCTCCATAAGCAACCAACACAGGGACAGAAAAGACATCACCACAACAATGTTGACTTCCCAGCACAGGTATTTCCCATAAGACACTAGTTCACCTTTACAAATTTTTAGAGAAGAGGGACTTCACCCAAAAAAAGAAAAAAAAAAACTGTATTGTGGCTTCCCAACGAATCCTCCTAAGAAGTTTCACAGTGCAGCAACAGTTATGTGATGCACCGTAGCATTGTCGCTTACATCACAGGCCCTCACACCTACTTACTAGTCCCAGATCCAACGAAATCAGGATTGCCTTTCCAAAGGGGAAAACATCCCTCCTTCCCCAAGGAGACCTCTATAAATAGGGGACCTCCAAAGATTCCTACACACATCCATTGCATCAACATGTGTGAACTCTGCCTCTCTGAAAGCCTTAGCCTCCCTCACCCTCCTACACACATCCATTGCATCAACAGGTGGACATCCCAGGTGCCACACACCTCCCACCACCACCCTAATTATTCAAAACCACAATTTAAGGCATTTGGTCAAGCACCCTTCCACTACCAACATCCAAAAAGTTTGAATCAAGTAGAGAGAAAAGAGCTTCAATGTATTGTCTTGGTGACCTGAAACTGCATTGCTTTTGTGGGGTCACATAGACAGCCAGGTGAGCTTAAAACCTTCCTTGGATGTTCTAAACATCCAGTATCCAAAAGAAATAAATGGCTGTCTAATTTCTTACAAGATCATTCATTTCTGAATTCTACCAAACAGTTGTTGATACTTTAAGAAGGCCTGAATAATCAACTACCAAAGAGTTGGAACTTATTTTAGGGCATCTCTTCCAAATGTACCCAGTAGTATGTACTTTTTAATAGAAAATCAAAGCTGAATTTAGTTCATCAATAATTTTTTTTTATCAATAACAAATAACTTTCATCAAATTAGAAAAAATAGGTACAAAGAGGGGGAGATAAGCTGTCTTAACTCCCCCAACGGAGGCTAGAGCCCCCAAAAGAAAACAAGAAACAGAATTAAAAATGAGCCCAAAACAGAGATTCCCTAGTCACCCCTTGCTTGGCTAACCCATCAGCAAACAAGTTAGCAGATCTCTTGACCCAACTGTATTTTATTTCCTTAACCATCCTACTACCACCTCCGAATCACCTTCAACTACAAGCCTCCTTATATTCCTTTCTTTTGCCCTTTGGATTCCTTCTAAGTTCATCAATAACTATTTTGCACAATAAAAATATTTATCAAAGCAAAATATGGTTATAAAAATAGGACCTTGTCATGTTTTCTACTGATATGGTTGTAATTGATTAACTAAGATTGGAAGTGGAAATCTCAACTAGAAAAACATGTTATTTAGAGCTCTACCAAAACCCATGGTCTCATGTAAGAGAGGGTAGATGCTATTTAGAACTCCATTTAAACCCAGAATCCATTTGGAGAGAGAGACATTACTTAGAATTCAAATCAATGATCCTGTCCCACATAAATGCAATTGAGATGAGCACCAGTCATTTTTCACCATTTTAACCCCATATTAGAGTTTTTTTATTACTCCCATAGGTGTTTTGCAGAATGTAACAGAATGGCAAAATAGGATTGATATAGCCAACCCCATACAATTGGGACAAGGCTTAGTTGATGATTATAATGAGGAGGAGGTGTTTTACACTGCAAGACACAAGAAAAACTGAAGTTTCTGAAACAAAACATTTTCCGCCTCATTTTATCTCAAACCAAATACAATCTAAGTAGCTAACAATTTCTTTTTTTTTTTTGATGAATAAGCAGATTTTATTAAAAAAGAGATAAAAGATACAACTGATTAGGGAGAGGCACAAGCTGCAACCTCTCCCAACAGACTAAAAAGAATGAAAAATTACAACTGTGCCCAATACAAATGTTCCCTATTTGCCCCTTGCTTGGCTAAGCTGTCAGCCATAGGCCATAGCATTAGCTGATCTCCCCACCCATTGTATATTTACACATATTCCTCGTCAGCCATTTGAATTTTTTCAGTTCATTTTTGTAACACCAGACTACATTCTCCAGGTTCTGCAACCACCCCACCACCACCTTAGAGTCACCCTCTATTAGTAGCTGTTTTTTTATTGGAAACCTTCTATTAGTAGCTGTTGTACTCCTAACTATACCAAATTGTACCCCTTGGAGAGCAGCTAGTAATTCTGCCCTAGAGGAGTCCCCCTCACCTAGAGGACCGGAGTATAAGAGAACCACATTACCACTTTCATTCCTTATAACCCCTCCCATTCCAGAGGGGCCTGGGTTACCTTGACTGCTACCATCAAAATTTAATTTCATAAAACCTTCAGGAGGGGGTGCCCAAGTCATGTACATCTTGTTCTTTCTTGAGGAGCTACTTGCCACTGCTGCTCACTGCCTCCAATGATCATTAAAGGAGAACTTGTGAAATAAATCCACAGATTTCAGCCACAAAATGGCCCTGGGCCAGATGGTCTGTCTAACTTATTTTTTATCAAATGTTGGGACCTTATAAAGCTGATCTGTTGAAGGTTTTCCAGGACTTCCATAGGAATGCATCCTTGCAAAGAAGCCTTAACACCGCCTTTATTTCACTGATCCCAAAATTGGAAGGGACTACAAATCTTAGGGATTTTAGACCCATCAGCCTTTTGAATAGTTTCTATAAAATTCTTGCAAAAGTGCTGGCTGCAAGGATGAAACAGGTGTTAAGTAGTGTAATCTCAAAAAACCAGTTTGCTTTTGTCCCGGGGAAACAAATGCTTGACTCTGTCCTTATAGAAAATGAGCTAATCGATTCAAGATTAAGGGAGGATTCTCTGGGCCTTGTGGTTAAGCTGGATATAAAAAAAGCGTATGACCATGTGAACTGGAGGTGTCTGGATCATGTGCTAGAGAAAATGAACTTTGGTCAGAAATGGAGGAATTGGATCGAAGTGTGTGTTTCCTCTCCCAAATTCTCAGTGCTGATTAATGGTCAATCTGCGGGGTTTTTTGAAAGTTCGAGGGGTCTTAGGCAGGGGGACCCTCTATCCCCTTTGCTCTTCATTTGCATATCAGAACTCCTGTCTCAATTCTCCCTTAAGGCAGCAGCAGCTAATGGTCTGTGGGAAGGTTTTGTTATAGCCCCAGAAGCGGAAAAAGTCAATTTATTGCAGTTTGCCGATGATACTCCCTGTTTCCTTGATGCCTCATCTGATCAGTTGGAGTTATTACTTGGAATTCTTTGCTGGTTTGAAGTAGTCTCAGACCTTAAAGTAAATCTTCATAAAAGCAAAATCATTCCAGTGGGCCCTGTTCCAAATCTGGAAACCTATGCAAGGTTGATGGCTTGCCAGGTGGAATTCTTTCCAGTGAAATACTTTGGCCTTCCCCTAGGAGTTAAGTGTTCTTCTTCTGCTATCTGGGATCCAGTCATTGATAGAGTAAGAAAAAAACTGGCCTCCTGGAAGGCTAAGTATTTGTCTATAGAAGGGAGAGTGATCCTTACCAAAAGTGCACTGGCCAACCTCCCTACCTACTTCATGTCCCTGTTTCCCATTCCAACTAAAATAGTGAAGAAGCTTGAGAAATTGCAGCGAAATTTTCTCTGGAGAGGATGGGAAGAAGAGAAGAAAATGCATCTTGTGAATTGGGACCAAGTTTGTTTGCCCAAAGCAGAAGGGGGTTTGGGCCTAAGAAGGTTGAAGGTGGTAAATTCGGCTCTGTTGAGTAAATGATGTTGGAGGTTTGCTTCAGAAAGATTCTCTTGGTGGAGATCCGTAATTGCCTCAAAATATGGGGTGGATTGGGGAAATTGGAAGTCTCAGGATCCATTCCCAAACTGGGGTTGCTCGGTTTGGAAAGGAATTCTTAAATGTCTTCCTGTGATATATGAAGATGTGAGATTAAAGGTGGGAAATGTTGGTAGGCTGAAATTTTGGAAAGATCCCTGGTGTTTGGACAGATCTTTAGCAGAGGCTTTTCCCCTTCTTTACCAATGTGCAGTTAACCAGGAAATATCAGTGGCGGAGTCTTATGTTTTGTCTAACAATACAGTGGCATGGATTCCTCAGTTTAGAAGAGATCTGTTCAATTGGGAAATAGATGGGGTGCTGCAGCTATTGCAGATATTACAGGAGCAGTCTATAGATATTAATAGTGAAGATGAATGGAGATGGACCTTGTTAAAGCGTGCCGAATAGGGGTAGTTTAGTCTTCTTATGCTTGTTAAGTAGCTTGCTTATGTGGCAGTGTTATTAGAGTCACTCTGCCCCACACTTAAGTAAGGGCATTTTTGTCTTTGTAAAGATCATTAGAATCTAATGAAGATTAAGGGGGTCGACTGTAGAGGTAATCCAACAGATTTCGACAGACCCTTATTTTCTTTCTTCTCTTCTTCTTCCTCTTCTCCTTCCTTCTCTTCCTGGTTCGGACTACTGTAGCAGCATTCGAAACATGGTATCAGAGCCATGCTCCTGACCTACTTCAGTTGGTAAAGCACCTCAGCAGTGTTCGTGACTCTCCTCCTTCGTTTCTAGTCAGTCTATGGAGAAAACTGGTTCACCCTAGGTCTGAAACATCACAGGTCGTCTCTCTCTGCTGCGCATAACCTTCTTCATCAAGAAAAGTGACTTCAGAAGTGAATGGTTGGTTGATATTCTCAAAGGAAGGTCGGTTATCTCTTCTTCTTGTGTTACTGATATTTCTGGGTAGAAACCCTACAAGAAGCTACTACTATCGATCAGAACCTAGAGAACTAGGTTCATTGTTGCCCTAGAAAGGGTTGTGTGTGCAGTAGCCGAATGGTGTAGGGGCTGCTGTGAGTGGCCGAGTGGTGTAAGGTGTAATGCTGTGACCTAGCCGAGTTTTTTTTTGTGGTGTGTAGTGGCCTCTTAAAACTGTTAAACTAGTCTGAACTGGGTGTAACAGGTTCAACCATGTTGTGGTGCTTATGTTGCACAATCCCTATTGAGTGGATGTAAGAGGGCTTACATGTGATTAGTGAGTATTAAATTGATGCCTATGTGGTCAGTGGTGTTGTGAAATCAGCAGTAGTGTGAATAAGAACAAGGCGTGTGTACCCACTGTTGTGTTTAGGAGTGGCTATAGGTGCTGGAATATCAATTTTTTGGATAACAACAGTCAGCTTGTTGCTGATAATTCAGGTTAGAGGCAACTGTGAAAGAGTTCAATGGCAGCAATAGGAGATGGGTATAATGATCGAAAACCTAGTGTGGTGGTTTCCTCTGACTACCTAGGTGTACAAATGACCTCAATTAAACTGAATGAGGATAACTATGTTCCATGGGCTAAACCCGTGGAAGTTTTTCTCGAGGCAAAGAGGAAAGTGAAGCACATAAAAGATGAGAAACCATCGGCTGA
The DNA here is from genome assembly GCF_055504915.1 of Nelumbo nucifera. Taxonomy (NCBI): domain Eukaryota; kingdom Viridiplantae; phylum Streptophyta; class Magnoliopsida; order Proteales; family Nelumbonaceae; genus Nelumbo; species Nelumbo nucifera. The sequence continues at coordinate 185,661,517 of NC_142649.1, read as the reverse complement.
CTCCCCAAGGTTTGATGATTGGGAACAAGAAGATGCTCAAATCATGACTTGGCTATGGAACCCAAAATCAATGCCAACTTCATGTTCCTTGATACAGCTAAGGATATATGGGAACATGCTAAGAAGTTGTATTCCGAACAAGATAATACAACAAGAGTATATCAACTTTATCAGGAGTACTTTGATTTGCAACAAGGAAACAAAACGCTAGAAGAGTACTATGCCTGCATGAAGAATATAAGGAATGAACTCAATGTCTATCATCCCCTCACTCCAGATATTAAAGTTCAGCAACAGCAAAGGGAACAACTAGATGTTACAAGATTCTTGGTGGGGCTGAAATCAGAGTATGAACTAGTTAGAGCCCAAATATTAGGGAGCTCCACCCTTCCTAAACTTGAGGAAGTATTCTCACGGCCCCGCAGAATTTCTTTGGGACAGACAGTGAATCCCACATAGTCTGATAGATCAGCACTTGTGACAGCTAGAGGAGGTGGACACAGTACAAGAGGGGGAGGACATGCCTCCCGAGGTGGCTGTAGCAGTTCCATGATTGGTCGGGGTGGTCGTGACTCAGGGGGAGGCCGTGGCAGAGGGAAGAATAACTCTACAAGGAAGTGTACTCATTGTGGTAGGGAAGGGCACACAGTGAATTTCTGTTATGACCTACATGGCCCTCCCTTCAAATGGGCTAATCATGTTGTAGCAGGTGAGGTTGACATCAGTGACAGTAAACAGGCAGACCGTACTCCTCTCCCATCTACATCTACCTCTGGGAGGGAGATGGTGAGTGTACCGCGTGATGAGTATGAACGGTTCCTTCAAACTACTTCACAACATACCACTGCCACACTTGCCCATTCAGGTATTGCTTGCATGTCATCTAAAACCTCTCCCTGGATTATCGACTCTGGAGCCTCAGATCATATGACCAGGACTCCAAGTGTGTTTCTCTTCTCTTTCTGAAACCTCCACATCACAAACTGTTACACTTGCCAATGGGTCCTCATCTCCCATCTATGGTGTTGGTAATGTTGACATGGCTTCTGTGCCCTTATCATATGTTTTATATGTACCTAAGTTTCCATTCAATCTTATGTCTGTTAGTAAAATAACCAAAGCTCTTAATTGTTCTATTACCTTCTTTCCTTCCACTTGTGTTTTCCAGGATCTCAAGACGGGGAAGAAGATTGGTGGGGGGCATGAAGCTAGTGGATTGTATTACCTTGACAGTGGTGGATCTTCAATTGCTCTTCAGACTTCACTTACTCCTCTACAATGGCATTGCCGACTGGGACATCCATCTCTCAAGGCTCTCAAGATGTTGGTTCCGTCATTGAGTCAGTTGTCAGTTTTGCAATGTGAGTCATGTCAGTTTGGTAAAAGTTGAAAAACAGCCCACTTGATGTATGGAACTGTTTGAGATTAGATACAAACCAGAAAATGAACAAACAAGAGAGGAAGAGAAGAGAGAGCTGGCGGCAACGAGTGTTAGAGAGTAAGAGGTTCGAACATAACCCCTCTCTAACACTCTAAACATCTTATTAATAAGTTAATCTTTGACAAATTACAGAGAGGCCCTTGAGTGAGCAGGAAAATACAAAAAACAGAATATTACAGAGTATGGGCCCAGAATAAGGCCCACAACAGAGAGAAACATAACATAACATAAAATGACAGTCTATGGGCCATTCGGCCCATCTTCTCTACACTCCCCCTCAAGCTGAGCATAGATGTTAATCATGCCCAGCTTGCCAGTGTCATGTTGAAGCCTTGCCTTGGAAATGCCCTTGGTGAGAAAATCTGCCAATTGTCCTTCAGAAGTAATGAATGGAAGACACACTTCACCGGAGGAGACTCTTTCACGAATAAAGTGTCTATCAACCTCAATATGTTTGGTTCTATCATGTTGTACCGGGTTGTGGGCAATGTTGATGGCAACCTGATTATCACAGTACAACATCATGGGTTTGTCATGATCTACCCCAAGTTCTTCCATTAAGGACCTTAGCCACAACAATTCCGAGACTCCATGTGCCATGGCTCTATATTCTGCTTCTGCGGAGGATCGAGCCACAACTGTTTGTTTCTTACTCCTCCAAGAGACAACATTACCAACCACCAGACTGCAATACCCTGAAGTAGATCTTCTATCATCAATATTTCCAGCCCAATCAACATCAGTATAGGCTTCAAGTTTCAAATGACCATGTTTGGCAAATAGAATTCCTTTTCTGGAGAGCCTTTCAGATAGCACAAGATCCGTTCTGCTGCTGCCATATGGGTATCTCTAGGAGCATGCATGAACTGGCTAATGCAACTAACAGCATACGCAATATCTGGCCTACTCATGCACAGGTACAAAAGCTTCCCAAGAAGTCTCTGAAAGACCCCTTTGTCTTCCAACAAAGTTCCATCTGAAGTTGAAAGTTTGTGACTCATATCAATAGGAGTTGCAGCTGGTCTTGCACCCAATTTTCCAGTTTCAGACAACAAATCAAGGACATATTTCCTCTGGGAAATAAGAATCCCATCCCTGGATCTGGCAACTTCTATGCCAAGGAAATATCTCAACTCTCCCAGATCCTTAATCTCAAATTCTGTACGGAGGAAAGACTTAAGGCCCAGAATGCCTGAGGCATCATCACCAGTCACTATAATGTCATCAACATACACAATGAGATACACTGCTAGAGACCCACTTTTCTTCACAAAAAGAGTATGATCTGACTGTGTCTGAACATAGCCGAATTTAACAAGTGCAGCTCTAAATCTCTCAAACCAGGCTCTAGGAGATTGTTTGAGGCCATAAAGAGATTTCTTCAGTTTACATACCTTTCCTTTCATATCTTTCCCATACATTCCTGGAGGAAGACACATGTAGACCTCCTCATATAAGTCACCATTCAGAAATGCATTCTTTACATCTAACTGATAGAGAGGCCAATCAAAGTGAGCTGCCAGAGATAAAAGAACCCTCACAGATGTCATCTTAGCAACAGGGGCAAAAGTCTCCAGATAGTCAATCCCATATGTCTGTGTGTAGCCCTTTGCAACAAGTCTGGCCTTGTACCTCTCAATAGTCCCATCTGCCCTATATTTGATGGTAAAAACCCACTTGCATCCAACTAGATCCTTCCCTTCAGGCAAATCCACCACCTCCCAAGTACCATTTTCATGTAGAGCATCCATTTCAGCCTGCATGGCATCTCTCCATTCTGGAATCCCAAGAGCTTCTGATACAGACCTAGGAATGGGGTTAGAAGCAACTGAAGAGAGGTAGGCACAATATGAAGGGGAAAGTAGGTCGTAAGAAAGGTGTTTGGAAATGCAGTGTGCAGTACACTTCCGCTTTCCTTTCCTAACAGCAATGGGGACATCAAGATTTGGGAAGGAGGATTCCAAGGGAGCTAAAGCAATACCTGTTATCTCATCTGTGATTGGGAGGGTATGAGCCTCATCTGTTGTAAGGGAAACCACTTGCTCATTCTTGGATCTCTGCCTTTGATACACTTTGGGATTATGGGTAGGACGAGGAGGTAAAGAAATAGGAGCACTAGGACAAGAAGAATGAAGTGGCTGATCCTCCTTTGATTCATTTTGTGAGGATACAGATTTGTCAAGAGACTGAACTGGGACAGGAAGGGGAAGAGCAAAAACTTGTGACAGACTCTCCCCCTGTTGACAATGTCCTTCCTGAGAGGAACCATAAAAAGGAGAAAGTTCATCAAAGGTAACATCCATAGAGACATGTCTGGTGCCAGTCTTTGGATCAAAACAACAATAACCCTTTTGTGTGGGGGAGTAACCAAGGAAGATGCATTTGTGGGCTTTTGGTTCAAACTTGTGTCTTTGCACACTTGGAATGTGAACATAACAGGTACAACCAAACACACGAAGAGGAATTGGGAAGAGATCCTTATCTGGATGAAGAAGACTGAAGGGGGATTTAAACCCTAAAACCCTGGATGGCATACGGTTTATGAGATAGGTAGCAGTAAGTATAGCATCACCCCAAAATCTTGTGGGAACATGTGAAGCAAATAAAAGGCTCCTTGCAACTTCAACAATATGTCTATTTTTCCTCTCAGCAACTCCATTTTGTTCAGGGGTTCTAACACAGGAGCTTTGGTGAATAACCCCCATGTCAGAGAGATACAAGGATAAGCTCTTCTCAAAATACTCTTGGGATTACCTGAGGTAGATGCATGGTTAGCAGAAGCCCTTATACCTGAGTGAGCAAATGCAGTGGTGGCTGGACTTCCAGAAGGGTTGGATGATGAAGTTACACCTTCAAGCTGGCTGATCATCCTTCCAAACTTCTCATATTCAGCTTTCATGGATGCCAATTGTGCACTTGCAGACTCAAACTCTGTATCTGTACTTGTGGCAGTATGTGCACTTCCTGTCTTTCTACTGTCATTCTTCTTCTGGAATCGGATAGGAACAAGACTGGGATGCAATTTCAAACACTTGTCCTTAGTGTGTTTCGGCTTCTTGCAATATTCACACACCACCTCCTTCTTTCTTGTGCCACTGGGAGCTCCTGTAACCCCTTTGGGTTTGATTCCCATATTTGCAAAATGATCATTGATACTGACCCCTTGAACCTGCACTTTCCTCCTACTTTCTTCACTGCTGACCAAAGCATATGTTTGAGACAATGAAACATCTTCCTTGGACAAGATGTTTTGCTTTGTAATGTCATATTCAGAATTGAGCCCTGTCAAGAACTCAAAGACCCTATTCCTTTCAACCAATTTCCTATATGTTTCAGCATCCTTAGAGGTATCCCATGTCACGGCCTCTATCAAATCAATCTCTTGCCATATAGATTTTAGGGCTGAGAAGTATGCTGCAAGTGACTTCTCCCCCTGTCTTAGAATCTTCACATCACTTCTCAGTTTGTAAGCTCTGGCAACATTCAACTTCTGGGAGTAAGTTTCTGCAACACTATCCCAGATTTCTTTAGCCGAGTTCATCCACAAGTAATGTTGGCTAATCTGTGGCTGCATTGAGTTCACAAGCCACCCAATCACTGTGTAATTCTCCTGCAACCATTTCTCATAAGAGGGATCCTCCTCTGGGGGAGCTTTCTTGTTCCCAGAGATAAACCCCCACTTTCCTCTACTGCAAATATGAATTTTTACGGATTGTGACCAGGCCAAATAATTGGTTCCATCCAATTTAACTGTAGTTACAACCAACAAGGAATCAGTTGTAGTTCCCAAATTATGTCCATATTCAACAGTGCTCTTGTTCTCAATTTCTGAGAAGTCCATTATGTAACAGCTTCAATTAGGGTTTCGGCAGGCCTTTAAAAGTGATCTGATTTCAAAGAACTCAGATTGAGTTGAAACAGTAGCAAACACAACAACTCACAAACTCAGTTCAGAACTGACAGCCGTGAGAACCAAGTTCGGTGGCAGCACTTTCAAAGAGGAGAAACCCTGATTCAGCCTTCAAGGAACAATCAGTAGGCCTCCAAACAATATGTATTCTTGGTTCCCAACAATAATTTCCCAAGGAGAACAAAGAAAACAGTCCACAGTACCTATGAGGACTTTTTACAAACACTATGTATGCAACAGTCAACACTTCACTGTTAACAAGCAGAAATCACTTCAAGAACACTTTGTCTAAGTCCAAGAAGCAGTTGAACTAAGTAGAGGCTTGTACCACTTAATTTAGATCAGTTTTTTTAGCAGTTTGGAAACCCAATAACAGCCGAACCACACTTCCAGAATAACCCAGATAACAAAAGAATAACTCAGCAAAGAACTGAGAAAAGACTTACAGCAAGAGAGTCTCTAGTTTCAACTATAAACCAGGCCGAACACTTGTTCTCTGAGATAATTTCGAAAGTCCTTTTCTCTGATTTCAAATCAGGCCAAACAACTTGCTCTCTGATTCTTCTTGGTCACCGAACCCTTCTCCAAGTGTATAGAAACTTGGGCACCCTCCAATGACCTCCAAGAACCAGGCGGATGACTGTAAACTTTCAGCCCTAGAACCTCCTCATGTAGTTGGCTAAACTAGAACCACATGAGGGACACGCCAAGCAATGACCCGCTCTGATACCAAGTTGAAAAACAGCCCACTTGATGTATGGAACTGTTTGAGATTAGATGCAAACCAGAAAATGAACAAACAAGGGAGGAAGAGAAGAGAGAGCTGGCGGCAATGAGTGTTAGAGAGTAAGAGGTTCGAACATAACCCCTCTCTAACACTCTAAACATCTTATTAATAAGTTAATCTTTGACAAATTATAGAGAGGCCCTTGAGTGAGCAGGAAAATACAAAAAACAGAATATTACAGAGTATGGGCCCAGAATAAGGCCCACAACAGAGAGAAACATAACATAACATAAAATGACAGTCTATGGGCCATTCGGCCCATCTTCTCTACAGTAAACATCGTCGTGTGTCCTTCAGTCCAAGAGTTGAGAGTCGTATGTTGAGTCATTTTTCTTTGGTTCATTCAGATGTTTGGGGTCCAATCAAAATAGAGTCTTATAATGGGTACAAGTATTTTGTCTCCTTTATTAATGATTGTTCAAGAATGACATGGATTTATTTAATGAAAGAAAGAAGTGAATTATTTTCCATTTTTCAAAAATTCCATGCTGAAATACGCACACAATTTGGTGTTCCAATCAAAGTTCTCCGTTCAGATAATGGTCGTGAATACTTTCTTACTTCATTTCAACAGTATTTAGAGCAGCATGGCATTATTCATCAGACCTCATGTGCATTCACCCCTCAACAAAATGGGGTAGCTGAACGGAAGAATCGTCAGCTTCTTGAAACTGGTCGGTCTATGCTTCATCACATGAATGTTCCTAAACGGTTTTGGAGTGATGTTGTACTCACTGCATGTTTTCTCATTAATCGGATGCCCTCTTTTATTCTTCATGGTCGGTCCCCCTTCTCTATCTTGTTTCCCAGTTTACCTCCATTTCCATTAACTCCTCGTGTCTTTGGCTGTGTGTGCTTTGTCCACAATCTGAGTCCTGGAATAGACAAGCTAGATGCACACACAATTAAATGTGTCTTCCTTGGTTACTCTCGGACTCAAAAAGGGTACAAGTGTTATAATCCCATTACCCGAAAGTGCTATGTCTGCCCTGATGTCACCTTTTTTGAGTCTATATCCTTCTTCTCAAGTCCTGATGCATCCTTGTCTTCACCCTCACTTCCTCTTCCTCTTCCTGTCAGTGATCCAGTTCCAGATGTTGTTGTGGAAGTTGACTCATCACCTCATCCAATGCAGGTCACCACCGAACGACCACCGATCCGACAAGTGTATACACGTCGAACGACACCGGCCCCTCCTCCAGCTTCTACCTCATATGCGAATCCTCTCATGGCTCCTATTGCTGAACCTGCAGACCTTGACCTACCCATTGCCTTACGGAAAGGTAAACGCAATTCTACCCTCCATCCCATTTCCAATTTTGTTTCATTATCTCATCTTTCTACCTCACATCGCCAGTTTGTTTCACTTTTGTCCTCTATTTCCATACCTAACAATGTTCAAGAAGCTCTTAGTTCACCTGGACGGCAGCAGGCAATGGAGGAGGAACTCTCTGCTCTTCAACATACTCAAAAGTGGAAACTTACTACTCTCCCACCTGGTAAGTATGTTGTGGGTTGTAAATGGGTGTATACTGTGAAATACTTGCCAGATGGTAGTGTGGAGCGTCTGAAGGCCAGACTTGTTGCTAAAGGTTACTCACAATTGTATGGAGTGGATTACATGGAGACATTCTCCCCGATGGCTAAGATTGGTTCTGTTCGTGTACTAATCTCCCTGGTAGTTATGTATGATTGGCCTATCTTTCAGCTTGACATAAAGAATGCCTTCCTCCATGGTGATCTGGTGGAGGAGGTATATATGGAGCAACCACCTGGGTTTGTTGCTCAGGGGGAGGATGGTAAGGTGTGCAAACTGAAGAAGGCAATTTATGGGTTGAAGCAATCTCCACGTGCTTGGTTTGGGAAGTTCAGCGAAGTGGTGAAGAGTTTTGGAATGAAGCAATGCCAGGTTGATCACTCAGTGTTCAACTATGACTCAGAAGCTGGGAAGATTTTATTAGTGGTCTATGTGGATGATATTGTCATTACTGGTAGTGATAAATTGGGGATTGGCAAACTAAAGGTATTTCTGCAAAATCATTTTCAAACAAAAGACCTTGGAACATTAAAGTATTTATTGGGAATAGAAGTTGTCAGGTCAAAACAAGGTGCAAATCTGTGCCAGAGAAAATATGTTCTTGATCTATTGGAAGAAACAGGACTGTTAGGTGCAAAACCGGCTGAGACCCCGATGGAACCAAATGTTAAGTTGAGTAGTGATACAGGAGAAGTATTTGAAGATCCTGGAAGGTATAGACGACTAGTGGGAAAGCTGAACTATCTGACTATCACGAGACCCGACATCTCCTTTGCAGTCAATGTGGTGAGCCAATTCATGCAGAACCCTCGTATACCTCACTGGGATGCAGTCCTTAGAATTGTGAGGTATCTGAAAGGAGCTCCAAGCTGTGGGCTATTGTATAGATCAGGAGGAAAACTTGAAGTAGTTGGGTATACAGGTGCAGACTGGGCAGGCTCAGTGAATGACAGAAGATCTACTATAGGCTATTGCACATTTCTTGGAGGAAATCTTGTGACATGGAAGAGTAAAAAGCAGGCGGTTGTGGCCAGAAGTAGTGCTGAAGCCAAGTATAGGGCCATGGCGCACACTACCTGTGAATTAGTGTGGTTGAGGAATCTCCTACAAGAAATTGGATTTCACATGGATAAACCTATGAGATTGTACTGTGACAACCAAGCTGCACTCCATATCTCATCCAACCCTGTCTTTCATGAGAGAACAAAGCACATAGAGGTTGATTGCCACTTTGTGAGGGAGAAAGTCCTTGCTAGAGAGATAAATACAGAACATGTGGGCTCTAATGACCGGTGGGCAGATTTGTTTACAAAAGCTCTAAGCTCAGGGAAAGTGAACTATCTATGTAACAAGCTGGGATTATATGACATATATTCTCCAGTTTGAGGGGGAGTGTTAAAGTGTGCCGAATAGGGGTAGTTTAGTCTTCTTATGCTTGTTAAGTAGCTTGCTTATGTGGCAGTGTTATTAGAGTCACTCTGCCCCACACTAAGTAAGGGCATTTTTGTCTTTGTAAAGATCATTAGAATCTAATGAAGATTAAGGGGGTCGACTGTAGGGGTAATCCAACAGATTTTGACAGACCCTTATTTTCTTTCTTCTTCTTCTCTTCTTCTTCCTCTTCTCCTTCCTTCTCTTCCTGGTTCGGACTACTGTAGCAGCATTCAAAACAGACCTGAAGTAGGGATGGCTGCTTCTCAGTCAAATCCCTTACTTCTAAGCTTAGTAGAACAGGGGTTACTGATTTTCCCTGCCAGCAAGTATGGAATTCTACTTCTCCCTCAAAGGCTAACTTCCTTGTGTGGACAATGGTTCTGAACAAATGCCTCTCAAGAATCAATCTGGATAGAAGGGGTCTTCATCTCCCTTCTCTGTTGTGCGGTTTGTGTGGTCTATTGCCTGAATCCACAGACCATCTGTGTATCCATTGCCCTATATCTTCTAGAGTTTGGTGTAATTTTATAGGGGCTGTTGGTCGTTGTTGGGTCATGCCAAATTCAGTTAAAGATCTGCTGCTTTGCTGGGATATTCAAGGTCTGAAGAAAAAAGGAAAATTAATATGGAGAACCATTCCTGCGGCAGTGATTTGGGTAATTTGGTCAGAAAGGAACAGAAAAGTTTTTAGCAACAATTCAAAGAGCACTGAGGAGATTGTGCAGCAGGCGGTTAGCAAACTGATTTCTTGGGTGTCTGTAGCCCCTGAATTTAAAAACTTGAATATTCTGAGTTGCTTAGATCTAAACCCATTTGGGTTCTGTAATCTGTTCTGTGTTCAGAGTAGCCATTTGCGGTTAGCTCTCCTGTTGTAACGAGTCTTTTCTGAATTAATAAAATTCCTACTTTACTTTTCAAAAAAAAAAGGCCCTACGTAATAATATAATATGCAGTCCTTTAATTCTTGTATGCTTCTTTCCTGGAAAAATTTTGGCCTTCCTTTCTTCCCACACTGTCCATAGCAAAGCTGCTCTTGCACACTTCCACATTAATTTCCCTCTCTGCTGGCACCAAGCAGACAGATTAAAAAGCAAGCTTACAGCTGCTGGCCTATTCCATCTACACACAAAGATCAAGCAGAGCCAATCCCACAAAAGTGCAGTAACCTTACAGGATATTAGTAAATGGTAACAGTCCTCACCATGAGCCTTGCAAAGAGTACACCATTGAGGTGAAATACAAAGATAAGGTCTTCTCTTTTGTAAATTATCGAGGCTGTTTATCTTCCCATAATACACTCCCCAACAGAAAGCTGAGACCTTAGGGGGGATAGGCCTCCACCATACCTCCTTATAGGGGAAAACTTGTTGTACTTCAGAGTGACAAAGGGCCTTGAGAAAGGAAGCACAGGAGAACTGACCCAAGGGCAAGGGTGTCCAAATTCTTTTGTCTGACTCAGAGGGGTCCAAACAAACATTTTCAAGAGGCTCAAAATGCTAGTTAGGCTCTCAATTATCAAAAAAAAATGCTAGTTAGGCTCTCAATCTCTTCATCCCTTAGACCTCCACAGAAACCAAAACCCCAAAATGGAGTCAAGGGAGATTCCAAGGAGGAGAAGAATTTTGACACAGGCTTATACTGAGATAAATTGAACAATGACTGAAAGAGGTCCTTCGAAGGAGCCTCTCCAATCCATATATCTTCCCAAAAAAGAACTGAATTACCAAAGCAAGCATTGTACCTGATCAAATTGTGAAATTGGGGACGAATACTGTGAATTGCCTTCCATGGTTGTTCACCTTGATACCCCATCATTCCATCCATTCTCTGAAAGTCCATGAATACTTCCTACCACCTCATGCCATAATCTCTCTCTTTCTAAGGGCCACCTCCACAGCCACTTCTCCAAAAGTGTTGTGCTCTTTTGCCTAACGTTCCCTATTCCCAAACCTCCCTCCTCTTTACTTTTAAACACCACCTCCCACTTTGCCAAGTGATCCTTCCTGCATTCCCCCGGTTCCCATAAAAAATTCCTCATTAGCTTCTCTAGTTTATTAGCTTCCCTAGCAGGGATCCTGAAGACAGACAAAATATATTGGGAGATTAGCAAGGGTGGCTCTAATCTAAGTAATTCTACCTCCCAAAGAGAAATAATTCTCCTTCCATGAGGCCAATCTTTTTTCGAGCTTTTCTACAATCAGGCACCAAAAGTAACTCTCCCTAGGGTTTGCCCCTAAAGAAAGTCCCAAGTGAGTCAAAGGCGAATTAGAGATGGAGCATTCTAGGCAACCTGCAATAGCTTCAATCTCTCTATTTTCCAAATTCACCCCTGCTATACTCTATACTACTCTTTTCAAGATTGACTCTTAGATTGGAAAGCCTTTCAAATCTTTTCACCAACAGCTTCAAATTCCTCACCTTCTCAATATCTCCCCCTTCACAAAATATTAGGATATTGTCTGCAAATTGAAGATGAGTAACTGAACACTCCATCCCTATCTATTGTCCACCCAATTATGAGGTTCTCCCTATCAGCCTTCGATATCATTCAAACAATTTCTTTTTGTTGCATAACATGTACATAAAAGGAAGAAAACAATTTTTATTATGAACGGAGTGGTCAACTATAAAATTTCCACATGCATGCACAAACCATATTTCTGAAGATGCTTGAGACCCAAAGAAAATAAGTTCGGCACTCCTGGAGAAAAGCCATAACAAGGGCTCAGAATGCAAATGTTTGTTGTTCTCTCTTCTCATTGTTGCTCTGGTATAACAAGCAAAACCATCCTCACTGCTCAGAAATAATCTGGATCCTTCAAGTGTTGCCCAAAGCCAACAGATCCAGCAGTAACAGGAACATGCTCTAAAGGAAAAAAGTAAACAAACAAGACCAACTTCTGTATATCCTTGTGCAACAACCGGGATGTTGCAGAAGATTGGTCCTGCCACCCTAAAAGAACTCATCAAATATGATGTAGAATGAAAAAAAAAGTGAAATGACTTCTTCCAGGTAAAGAACTTAAGTTGCAACACCTTAGAAGAATCTACATTTTATGTCATGACACCTGATAAATGAACAAGGACTGACTGGATAAGTGGGAGAAATACAGAAGGAAAGAAAGATGTAAACCATTATGCACAGTCCAGGCTCCAGAGGAAAGCATAAAAAAAAAACATGCAAGAATGTCTCCTCTTTTTTTTTTTTTTGAAAGATACCATGCAAGAATGGTATTAAATGAAAAAGATTGAATATTACATCCTATCCACAAGAAACCACTTCTAGGGATGAAGAAGAATAACTCTTCACTAATGATGCATTTGGATCGATGGAATTAGTCAGCGGAAATGGAATTCAGTAACCCCCTGGATTGCAACTTCAGTGGACCCAGATTGAATTGAGCCAGATGCTATGTAAATTCTACAAGTCATGTACCTGACTTACACCCCTACCCCCCTCCCCCAACCAAAAAAAGCACATGGTCCAGACAGTAGCAATTTATTTGAAATTTCCCCCTGAGGGCAGACATAGGTAATGTGGATTACCCAGCCATTCATAACTCCAGTGAATTGGATAGGAGAGATGTAATGAAAATGTGACCACAACACAGTCAACTGAAAAGGAACAGTAAAGTTCTATAAGAAACTCAGTAAACAATTAACTCTTCCTCTAGTCATGGACACATACTGCACAAAAGCACCTCATCAAAAACACCATTGTGTCACCTTGAGATGTTTGTGCTGCATCATCTGCTTGTTACTTATCACATGTAACCTAAATCGCACTAGGAGAATAAAAGAAACCCTTTGTCACCTTGGGGTGTTTGTGCAATCACCTGCTTATCACTTTTACATGTAACCTAAGCCAAGTAGATGTAACAAAGCTTCCATGACTAGATGGAAAAGTATGAATTACAAAGCTTCCATGCAATATATAATATGATTATGAGATTACAAGGAGAATAAAAGGCAAGATAACACTACAAGGTTGGCAAGAAAAATACATGAAGTCAGGATATTCAGACCAGTTCCATCAAAGCATCACGTAGTCAACTGACTAGTTAATTGAGGGTGGCCAACTCATTGCATCACTAACCAGTTGGTTGCTACTCATGACATGGTCACCTCAGAGACTAAAAACTGACTAGGTCAACTAATCAATTAGCATCTAGATCGACTGGTTGACTTTATCTTTACTTTTTTACAACAATATAATATATGCTTTTATTTCTTGTATGCATGCAGTTGCTTCAACAATTTGTGATCAAAGGATGATGGAATATAAAATACATATAAGGCATATAGATGAAAGTGGAGGAGAGGTTCTTTTAAGCTTTCTCCCAATCAGTTGTCTACTGGTATAGATTTTCCACAAACAAGAAATGCATCAAATGGTAGAGATTGCAATATTTCTTTGAAAAAATCAAAGGCGAAAATCCCTACAAGACCAGCAAAGAGGTGATTGCAGTTTACAGATGGACTACAAGATCAGCCGACTACTACTGATGGGTTAGCTAAGCAAGGAGCAATGAGAAGCCGGTTGTATTGGGGATTAATTGCCCAAGATGGAACTATGAAAATATAACACAGATAAGAGCTAGCAGATTAAAGGGTTCTTGGCACATTTATTTTATCCAGTTCTTTTTAATATTTTAATTAAGCAATTTGATTGTTACTGATATGGAAAAACAAATTAATATACATAAACAAATAAAGGGGATTGGTTTGGGGACATCCAAGAGGTCATTGCTTGCTTGATGTAATGATAAAATCTTGGGCTGACAAGCATGAGCTTGAGTGTGAGAGTAGCTACTTTGTGCAAAATGTAGAGACAGTTAGCAGCTTCGAGTGTGTGGTTCCATACCCACACTTTGATTCATGTTATTATGGTGTGTTTCTGTGTAATATCCATAAACTGGAAACATATGAGACTCGTGTTAGTTTAGAATATTCACAGCCGTTGGATAGATCTAGAGAGATTTATCCTGCCAAACTTGACACTGATGTGCCGCTAAGTTGGTTGGGGTGGCTTGTCTCAGCTATTAGGGTGAGACCTGAGGTACATGCAGTGTGGGTTTTCTTAAAACCCTGAACCGGACCAGAATTCCAGTATTGCCCTGGACCTTGGAGATAGATGGGCAAAACTGGAATGTTGCACCTGACCCTTAGACTCAATTATGATACTACACTAGGTGTTGGATTTGGTTGTCTTTGATATGCCAATCAGTGAGATCCTTAGAGGGGGTCAAAACCTAGGTATGCTGGGACAATTCGAGAATTCATCTGAGTGCGTGATCATAGTGACAGGATCAACCCCTTTGTCGGACAAAGTGAATGATCGGGGATGCACCCTCTCTGATGGAAACCAAAACTGCCAGCAGTCGATTTCAACCGTTGAAATTTGTTTTGCAAAATATATTTATATAGAGATATAAATACATATATATATATATATATATATCCAAAATGTTTGCAAAATGTTTTAATTCCCGGGATCCATGTGAGTAGAGAGTGCAGTACTGTACCTTGCAGCCAAGGGAGAGATCCTCTCTTGTCGGGTAGTGTTTGACCATTATGGACTGAGAGGTTAAGTGTAAGACCATTGAGGGTAATACCTGATGGGCTAATCTTGCATCTGCCCACAGTTCTTGGGTTTTTATAAGGTGGCTTGACCTAGGGACCATTTAGTGTAAATGTTGGGCCCATTAAGAGACCATGGTGATGGACTCAGGGGTTCACTGTCTCCTACAGTGAATTCGGCCAGGCCTTGTAACAGAAGCTGGGCTGAACCCATGTGGTTGATGTGTAAATCAATGCTTGGGTCTCACGCCATACAAGGATGACCAACTGGGCAGCAGTTTGGAGGGTAAGTGAGCAGATGGACTTAATGGGCCTAAAGCCCAATTCGAACTGGCTTAATGAGATTAATTAAAATGGGGCAGTTTTGGGATTTAGATCAGCAGATAGGATAAGGGATTGTCCCTATCCACTCAGAGAGTCCAGATCTAAATAAACATTTGGATAAGGAAACTCCTAATTAGATTAGGAGGGTTGATCTTTACTGCAGATAAGATAAGGGATTATCCTTATCTCTTAAAGAGAGTCCAGATCCAAATACAAGATTTGGATTAGGAAACTCCTAATGGGATTAGGAGATGCCCTCTTTAAAGGCTATAAATAGAGGAGTAGGGAGAACCTCCAACACACAATTCTCAGTTCAGATATTACAAAGAGAGAAGAATATGTAGTTCGACTGCTCCTGTCTTCTGCTCTTCCCTGCTCTTTCCGCCATACCAGTTCGATCTCCACCTGTGGGAGTGATCAAGAAGTGTTATTGATATTACCTTTTGGCAGAAAAGGTAATCAGAAGTCGTGCTCACTAGCCCTCCATCAAATTCTTGCTAAAGAGCCATCCTGTTGATTCTGCTTCATCCTGCACCGTGTCATCTTCGGTGGAAGCAGTCTTTGGATAACACCTTCATTGGAGGTTATTGTTACTTCGTATCAGGTATAACCCTCTACTCCCTTTTGGTTTCAAATCTAGTCTGGTTTAGATTCAAGATTGATCCTTAAAAATGCAGTTTTCTAAAATAGGGAATGTGATTCCCACGTGGGAGAGAGAGAAATTTTTGAAATTTTGCCCAACCTTCCTGCAAGGTTCGGCCATCCATATGATGGATCTCTCATCCCTTCACCATACCCACACTTAGTTATTTTTTATTCTTTTTTAAGTTGGGTCGGCTGGCCTTGTTTATGCTAGTTTATGCCCTTGTTTGAATTTTATTCTAAATAGGATTAGAGTATGATTTTTATTCTAAGTAGGATTAGAATAACTTCCATTCTTGTAAAGAGATTAATCTATATAATAAAAATTATGGGGCGGCAGAATCAATCAACCGAACCCCTTTCTTCTCTCTTCTCTTCTCTTCTTCTCTTTGAAGCCTAGTTATTCCTTTCTTTTTTTTTCTTTTCTTTTCTGAATTGCAGTAACAGAAATCTACTAGCTTTTATTCAAGTTGGTATTAGAGCAATTGGCGAGAAAGACTAGGTTTTTAATGTAAGCCTGATCTGGTTAGCTACATGAGAATCCATTAGATCAAGACTTCTGTAGTAATTGCCTGATTCTTGGAGGTTACTGGAATGTGAAGACTGCCCAAGAAGGTGAAAGATTATTGGAGAATTACCCGGTGACCAGGAAGAATCAAAGTTCAGATTCGATCAAGGTTAGGGTTTCAAACCAAAGTGGACGATCAGAATTCTTTTTTCTGAGAAAGAGTTCAGGTTCAATCAAGGTTAGGGTTTCAAACCAAGGTTAGGGTTTGAATCATAGTGACAGATCTCAGGTATAACCTTTAAGCTAATTCGATCTTAGATAGAAGTTATCAAGAATTCTTTTTAGCAGCGGCATAATAAATCTGAGAATACCTTGCTGTTTTCTCCTTGGCATTAAACCCTTCGATCTCTTTTGAGGAACCAAGATCTGTTCTTTACTAATATTGATCTAGGGCTCTGATATTTTGACTAAAGTTACATTTTTGAGAAGAAACTGTCGATTGGAATTAAGTTCTAGGCACCTATTCTTTGCTGAGATCAATTTCTGGATTGTTTTTCTCTGTTTTTCTTAGTGTTTCAGCAGAAAATTAGTCTCCTTTAATCTTCTTCTTGGAGTTTTGTGACCTATTTGTGAGCTACATAGTATGGAAAAAGTTGGAAGTGAGGTGAAAACACAAGGGGAAGGTATTTTTGGGGCTGGTAACATGACTGAAAATTCGTTCCAGATTACCACTGTTAGGTTTGATGGAACAAATTACTTGGAGTGGGCCCAATCGGCAATGATGGCCATTGGAGGTAGAGGTAAATTAGGGTATGTGACCGGAGACACAAAGGAACCAGCCAAGGAAGATACATCTCATCCAATATGGGTTCAAGAGAACTACTTGGTGATGACTTAGCTATGCAATTCTATGCAACCCCACGTCAGCCGAAACTACCTTTGGGCAAAAACAGCCAAAGAGATTTGGGACAGCATGAAGGAGACTTATTCTCAACCCCTTAATGTGGCTAGAGCTTATGAACTGAAGTGTGAACTAAACAACCTCAAACAAGGGGAGAAGTCAGTCTCAGTGTATTTTGCTAATCTGAAATTTCTTTAGCATGAAATTGATCACTTGGAAAATATTGAATGGGAAAGCCAGAGAGATGCAACAACATATAGAAAACTGATTGAAACTGTTAAAGTTCAGCCTGTCCTAGAAATCTGTTTGGTTTGTTAGTTGTAAAGTAAACAGCAAGAAGGAAGAAAAGAAAGAAGAAGAAGGAAGAAAGGGGAAGGAGAGGAGAAAAGGTCTGGTTCAAAAACTAAGAAGTAAATTCCTCCTAGATTCAGCCAGACCTGTTATTATATTATTAATAAGACTGGAAAAGACAAGAGTGCCCTTATTTAAGTAAGAGGCACTCGAACTAACATAATAGTACACATCAGCACTCTCAACAGGTGTACAAAGACTAAAATACCCCTTCACTAACACTCCCCCTCAAGCTGGTGAGTATATATCATATAATCCCAGCTTGTTACATATGTAGTCCACTCTCCCCCGACTCAAACCTTTTGTAAACAGATCTGCCCACTGATTTCCTGTATTAACATATGCAGTCTCTATCACTCCATTCAGCACCTTCTCTCTCACAAAATGACAGTCAACTTCGATATGCTTGGTTCTTTCATGAAACACTGGATTAGAAGAGATATGAACCGCTGCCTGATTGTCACAGTAGAGCTTCATTGGAGCACCAATGTCATATCCTATCTCCTGTAGAAGATTCCTTAGCCACACTAATTCACAAGCAGTATGTGCCATGGCCCTATATTCTGCTTCTACACTGCTTCTTGCCACAACTGTTTGCTTCTTACTTTTCCACGTTACCAAGTTACCCCCCAAGAAGGTACAATAGCATGTGGTAGACCGTCTATCAGACATGGAACCTGCCCAATCAGCATCGGTGTAACCTTCTACTTCCAGTTTTCCACCACTTTTGTATAGTAACCCACGGCCAGGGGCTCCTTTCAAGTACCTCACAATCCTTAGCACTGCATTCCAATGTGGGACCAAAGGTTTCTGCATGAACTGACTCACCACACTAACCGCAAATTAGATATCTGGCCGAGTAATGGTTAGGTAGTTTAATTTGCCTACAAGACGTCGGTATCTGCCAGGGTCTTCAAATACTTCACCTATATCACTGCTCAGCCTCGTATTGGTTTCCATAGGTGTCTCAGTCGATTTAGTACCCAACAAACCTGTTTCTTCCAGTAAATCCAGCACATATTTCCACTGACACAAATTAATGCCATGCTTAGATCTTGTTACCTCTATGCCCAAAAAGTATTTCAATTTGCCAAGGTCCTTTGTCTGAAAGTGTTCCTGTAGGAATGCCTTCAATCTGTCAATGTCCATTTTATCATTCCCAATCACAACGATATCATCTACATACACCACCAGTAGTATTTTGCCTACCGGAGAGTCATGACTGAAGACAGAGTGATCAACTTGGCACTGTTTCATACCAAACTTCTTGACCACCTCACTGAACCTACCAAACCATGCTCGAGGGGACTGTTTAAGTCCATATATAGCCTTCTTAAGTCTGCATACCGTACCATCCTCCCCCTGAGCAACAAACCCTGGTGGTTGCTCCATGTAGACCTCCTCGAGCAAATCACCATGCAAAAAGGCATTTTTGATATCAAGCTGATATAAAGGCCAATCATACATAGCTGCAAGGGAGATGACAACACGAACTAACCCTATCTTAGCAACCGGGGAGAATGTCTCTGTGTAGTCAATGCCATAGGTTTGGGAGTACCCTTTCGCAACCAGACGCGCCTTCAGGCGCTCAACACGACCATCTGGCAAGTACTTAACGGTATACACCCACTTACAACCGACAGCCTGCTTCCCAGGAGGAAGAGCGATGAGATCCCAAGTGTGATTATGATGGAGTGCAGAGAGCTCTTCTTCCATAGCACGGCACCACTCTGGAGAGGTAAGGGCTTCCTGGACATCCTTAGGAACAACTATTGAAGATAACAAGGAGATGAACTGGCGATGGGAGGTGGAGAGGTAAGGGAAACAAAATTGGAAATAGGATGAAGGGTGCAGGTGCGTTTACCTTTCCGTAAGGCAATAGGGAGATCAAAGTCGAAAGCTGGTGTCGGATCTGAAGCCGGATCTATCGACGGTGATGAAGCCGGAGGAAGCGCAGCCGATACACGTGGGCGATGTGTATACACGTGACGGATAGGTGGGCGGTCAACTGACGGTGGCACTGGAGGCAAAGATGTAGGCACGACTGGGACCAGAGGAGGAGGATCAGCCACAGGAAGGGGAAGAGTAGGAGGTGATGAGGAAGAAGCAGCATCATCGGACCCCAAGAAGAACAGAGTACACTCAAAGAAAGTAACATAAAAACACACCAAAGAACGACGAGAACTGGGATGGTAACACTTGTACCCTTTCTGAATCCGGGAGTAGCCAAGGAAGATACACTTAAGGGATCGTGCATCTAACTTGTCAGTCCCGGGACCCAGATTATGGACGAAGCAGACACACCCAAATACCCGAGGAGGAAGCGGAAATGGAGACATGTTGGGAAATAGGACACTAAAAGGAGAACGACCATCAAGAATAGACGTGGGCATCCGATTAATTAAGAAACTAGAGGTGAGCATTGCATCACTCCAAAAGGGTTTGGGAACATTCATGTGATGCATGAGTGAGCGGGCCATTTCTGCAAGATGTCGGTTCTTTCTCTCAGCAACCCCATTTTGTTGTGGGGTGTAGGTACATGAAGTTTGGTGTATAATGCCATGTTGGTCCAAGTATTCTTGAAAAAATGAAAACAAGTATTCACGGCCATTATCAGAACGGAAAATTTTGATGTGAACGCCAAATTGATTGCGGATCTCATCATAAAATTTCTGGAAGATGGCAAATAGTTCACTTCTTTCTTTCATTAAATAGAGCCACGTCATTCTTGAAAAGTCATCAACAAAAATAACAAAATATTTGTGTCCATTATATGACATCACTTTATAGGGACCCCAAACATCTGAATGAATTAAAGAAAAAGGACTCCACACACGGTTATCAACCCCAGAACTAAAGGGAACACAATGCTGTTTCCCAAATTGACACAACTCACAATCTAGAACAGAAAGTTGACTCAATGAAGGGACCAAGGACTTCAGCACTTTCAACGAAGGATGACCAAATCTACAATGCCACTGGAGAGGAGAAATAGATGACTGAAGGGCCGTTGACGTTCTTCCACCACCATCAAGATAATACAGTCCACCGGTTTCATGCCCTCCACCAATCTTCATCCCCGTCTTGAGATCCTGAAAAACACACATAGAGGGGTAAAATGTAACGAAGCAATTAAGGGACTTGGTCAACTTACTAAGATTAAATGGAAGTTTAGGTACATATGAAACAGAGGATAGGGACACAGGGTCCAGGTCAACATTACCAACACCACGAATAGATGACGTGGAGCCATTAGCAAGGGTAACAGATTGTGATGTTGAGCAATGAGTGAGAGATGAAAACACACCTGGAGTTCCTATCATGTGATCGGAGGCTCCAGAGTCAATGATCCAAGGGTTGGGTGTGGATGCCAAACAAGCCATACCTGAGTGTGCAAAGGTAGTTGTGTTCTGCTGCGACGTGGATTGAACAAACCTTTCATACTCATCACGAGGAACACTCACCATCTCCCTGCCTGGACCATCTGGAGAAGTAGAAGGCATCTGGTCAGCTGATCGGTTCTCCTATCTAAAGCTGGAACTGGTATCACTAGTCATGGCATGGTTGGCCCACGTCGAAGGTGGACCGTGTAAATCATAGCAGTAGTTAATAGTATGTCCATCCAAACCACAATGAATACACCTCTGTGGACCCGAGCCACGTCCTCTACCACAAGCTCCCCCTGAATCTCTGCCTCCAGTACGACCACCACCACGGATATGTGTAGGACCACCACTACCACTCCGGCCATACACTGGACCACTATTGCCACCTCGGCCAGGCTGGGCTCCTCGAGCCCCACTTTTGCCACCTCGTCCTCTCGACACTGCAAATGCTGATCTATCTGAGATACTAGAGGTTTCCATAGATCCAATGGAAGTCCTCCGAAGACGAGCAAACACCTCCTCTAGAGATGGAAGAGCAGATCCTCCTAGTATCTGGGCTCGTACTGGTTCATACTCAGACTTCAGCCCCACCAGAAACCGGGTCACATCAAGCTGCTCTCTCTGTTGCTGTTGAACCTTGACATCAGAAGTGAGAGGGTGATAGACATCTAGCTCATTATGGATATTTCTCATACTGGCATAGTACTCCTCAAGGCTTTGATTTCCCTGTTGCAGATTGAAGTATTCCTGATACAGTTGATATACCCTAGTTGTATTATCTTGACCAGAATACAATTTCTTAGCATGATCCCACACCTCTTTGGTTGTGTCAAGAAACATGAAGTTCACACTGATTCTGGGTTCCATACTGTTCCACAATCATGTGATAATTTGTGCATCTTCCTATTCCCAGTCTTCATACTCCTGAGTACTAGTGGGAGGTTTCTCCTCTCTTATGTGCTTTACCTTCTTCTTCGCCTTCAGAAAAACCTCTACAGACTTGGCCCAAGGGACATAATTCTCTCCATTCAGTTTAATGGAGGTCATTTGGACATTCAGATAGTCAGTAGATATCATCACACTAGGTTTACTATCACTGTTATCTGCCATTGCCGAATTCTCTTATCACTAAAATTGAGCACTACACACTGCACACTACACACAGATACTTCACCGAAATCTGCACACTGATTCAGTTATGACAAAGGCTGAAAGCTGTATTTGTAACACCACAAACCCTACTCTACAGCTACCGGAAGTTTCACCATTAAGTAGACACTATTTCCCTTCGAATCACACACAAACCAGCATAAACCCTAGCATAAACCCTAGCATACTGCGATCTGAAAACCCATCATACGATCTGTACCACACCTCTCATGTGTTCCATGACAGGAAAATATGCATAAAAAAAACTCCTTACCTCATCACCTGAAGGCCAACCACACGAAGGAATGAAACACCACTGCACCACACACACCAGCCCTACATTAATTAGGGGAGGGCTTAGAAACCACAGCAACCGATCACCAACAACACCACCGGAGGCATAGAAACCTCCAAGGGAAGAGGGCGATCACTCCTTTTTAGCCCTTTTCCCAATCTCCAAACAATGGCTGAGAAATCTAAGAAAACCCTAGTTCGAATGCGCAAAAAACAGAATTCTAGCAGGACTGATTTGTTTGATGTGGCTCTGATACCATGTTAAAGTTCAGCCTGTCCTAGAAATCTGTTTGGTTTGTTAGTTGTAAAGTAAACAGCAAGAAGGAAGAAAAGAAAGAAGAAGAAGGAAGAAAGGGGAAGGAGAGGAGAAAAGGTCTGGTTCGAAAACTAAGAAGTAAATTCCTCTTAGATTCGGCCAGACCTGTTATTATATTATTAATATGACTGGAAAAGACAAGAGTGCCCTTATTTAAGTAAGAGGCACTCGAACTAACATAATAGTACACATCAGCACTCTCAACAGGTGTACAAAGACTAAAATACCCCTTCACTAACAGAAACAAATAGTGTTTGAGTTCTTAGCCAGTCTAAATTCAAATTTTGACATTACAAGACAGCAACTTCTCACTAGGGAGAGTGTGACCTTATCTCAAGCCTACTCATTGGTTCATAGTGAAGAGAGTAGGAGAAAGGTTATGCTATCTTTTCAGCCTACAGAAGCAGCCTTGGCAGCAACAAAATCTAAGGTTGGAGGAGAGAAGGATAGGGAAATTAATAAGGAAGACAAAAGAGACATTGTTTGTGATCATTGCAAGAAGCCTAAACACACCAGGGACATTTGTTGGAAGTTGCACCCTCACCTAATGCCAACAAAATTTAGAAACAAGAAGGGGAGTGCTAATGTGGCAACTACTACAAACAGTGCATCTTCTTCCAGCACAAGGACCAACATCTTTAGATGTTTTAGCTGCTGTCCGGGCTGCATTGACACAGCTAAAAAGTGAAGTTGGTATTATTGAAACATCTTAGCATTCAGGTACCACATCTGCTTATTCTACTTCAGCCCTTGCTCGCACAGATACAAGAGCTACGGCATGTCATGCTTCAGCCCCAGGTAACACTAGACCATTTTGGATTATAGATTCAGGTGCTTCAGACCATATGACCAGTTTATCTACCTTGTTTCCCACATATTGCTTAACCTCTGGGAGAGACAAAGTGTTTAACATCAGACTATCTGATGTCGTCTCCCTAACCTCAGTTTTGCATGTTCCTAAGCTTAGTGCTAACTTGCTTTTAGTAAGTAGTATTACAAAGAACCAAAATTGTTCGGTAACCTTTTTTCCTGACCGTTGTGTTTTTCAGGATCTGGAAACGAAGGTGATTGGGATTGGCCGTGAGATGGAGTTTACCTGCTTGATCATCCACAGGGAAAGCAGAGTGATGTTGGAAATTGTTTGCCTCTTAGTCTTGGAGTCAGATTATACTTTGGCATAACAGATTAGGTCATTTATCTTTTAGATCTTTAAAGAGTCTGTTTTCGGGTTTATTTGAGTCAGTCCAAGTGTCTACTTTGAAGTGTGAAAGTTGTGAACTTGCAAAACACTGCAAATCAACTTATCCTTTGAGTTAAAAAAGAAGCAATCTTCCTTTTGAAATTGTGCATACAGATGTTTAGGGGCCATATCATACTCCTACCATGGGAGGGTACAGATATTTCTTATTATTTGTTGATGATTATACCCGCTTCTCATGGGTTTACCTTATGCACTCTCGAGCAATGTTTTAAAATGCGGAGGCGTAGTTCAAAACGCAAGAGGCGTAAGCCTCCTTAAAAGGAGGAGGAGGATGAAGAGGAAGGAGGGATCTCATTTTTTCTTTATTTTTAATAAAAATCTTTTATATTAAGAAGAATAAATATGCATAACATTAGTTGAAAGGGGGGGGGGGGGGGTCTTGTCGAAGCGGAGGCGAGCGAGCGAAGCAAGTTGAGGTTGCCCCCAACCGAAGGGCAAGAGCAAACCACTTTCTTTCCTTTCCTTTCCTTTCCTTTCCTTTCCTTTTTTTTCTTTTTTCTTTTTTTTGTCTTTTTATATCAGATGTGCATGAGGCGTACGCCTCTAGCACGCCTCATGAAAAAAGCACCTCTTGCACCTGAGGCGTACGCCTCAGAGGTGTCAACGCCTCTGGCATACGCCTCAGGGCGTTTTGGGAGCACCTCGCCTGGAGGCGCGCCTCTAGGTGTACGCCTCCCATGCCTTTTAAAACACTACTCTCGAGATAAGGTCCCTTCTTTGACCCAGGCCTTTCATCAAATGGTTCTAACCCAGTTTGAAATCAAGATCAAAATTCTTAGATCTGACAATGCCAAAGAGTACTTTGCAAAACCCTTGGCATCATATCTCCTAGATCATGGGGTCATTCATTAGAGCACCTGTCCTCATACACTTCAGTAGAATGGGGTTGTTGAGAGAAAAAATAGACATATCCTAGAGGTAGCCAGAAGGATCATGCTCAACTCTAACGTTCCCATACGCTTCTAGGGGGATGCAATTCATACAGTTGTTTACCTTATTAACAATGTTCCCTCACGGGTTCTAAACATGAAAACACCACTCAGCCTCTTGTATCTAGACAAGGACTTGTTCACTATTCCCCTCAAAACTTTTGGGTGTACTTGTTTTGTTCAAATCCTTGGACCTCATCGCTCCAAGTTTGATCCAAAAGCTCCTAAATGCATTCTTAGGTATGCACAAAGTAAAAAAGAATATTGCTATTATGAGCCTGCTTCAGGGAAACGTTTTGTGTCCATGGATGTCACCTTTTTTGAGGATATGCCCTACTATCATAGAGCTTCTCCTCAAGGGGAGAGTAGTGAGGAAGGGATTTCAGTTTCAGCCCCAAGAGTTCCGTTACCTGTTCCAGTTACTGAGGGGGAGTGTCGTGAAGAGGGCTGTCAAAAGTGGAGGGAGTTGAGAATGTATCACAGAAAGTGGTAGAGGCAGGTTGATTCCCGTCCTCAACAGCAATCCAGGCCAATCCCAACATCTTCAACAACCCCAGATCCAGACACTACCATTGCTTTCACTGTTGAGACAACCATTGTAGATACTACAAATACTTTGCCTGAGCCTGACACTGTTGATCCTCAGCCCCGCCTTTCGATCTTGATCTTCCAATTGTAATTCATAAAGGGAAGCACCGTTATACCTCATCCACTACCCATTGTATCTCCAAGTTTCTTTCCTATGGTTGTCTCTTAGAATCTTATAGATCTTATCTGGCATCTATTGCTACTATTCCTATACCCAGAACAGTACAAGAAGCTCTATCGATACCTGAGTGGAAGGAAGCGATGAAAGCATAAATGGATGCTCTTGTTAAGAACAATACATGGGAACTAGTAACCAACTTGAGGGGAAGAAACTTGTTGGGTGCAGATGGGTATTTACAGTAAAGTATAATGTTGATGGTTCTGTAGAGAGGTATAAGGCTAGACTGGTTGCAAAGGGATTCACACAAACTTATGGCATACACTATATGGAAACCTCTACACCAATTGCAAAGATATCAGAATCCTACTATCCACTACAAACTTTAAACAGCCACTATTTCAAATGGATGTGAAGAATGCTTTCCTCAACAGAGACTTACAAGGAGAGGTGTACATGGAGTAATCCCCTGGTTTTTATAGTACAAAAGCAGGAAGGAAAGTTTGCCTTCTTAATAAGGCTTTATATGGGCTGAAGCAATCTCCGAGAGCTTGGTTTGACGGGTTTAGACTAGCTTTGGAAAAACTTGGTTACACACAGGCTCAGTCATATCACACTCTTTTCTTTAAGAAAATAGACTCTTCCCTGACCCTACTGGTTGTCTATGTGGATGACATTGTGATAGTAGGCAGTGATACTGGGGAGATTGAATCACTTAAACAGCATCTTCACAAGGAATTTAAAGTTAATGACTTAGGGGAATTGCGTTATTTCCTGGGAATTGAGGTAGATCGATCAAAGTATGGCATTTTTATCTCTCAAAGAAAGTATGTTCTTGACTTATTAGAGGAAACTGGAAAGTTATGAGTAAAGCCTGCCGATACACCCATTGAGCAGAACCATAAAATAAGTGCAGAGAATGGAGAACCACTTAAGGACAAAACTATGTATCAAAGGCTAGTTGGAAAACTACTTTATCTTTTCCTAACTCGGCTAGATATCTCATATGCTATCAGTGTTGTTAGTCAGTACATGCATTCTCCCAGGACTACTCACCTCATTGCAGTGGAAATGATACTTTCTTATTTGAATAAATGCCTAGGGAGAGGCATACTCTTCAAAAATAGTGGTCACATGAAAATAGAGGTATATACAGATGCGGATTGGGCTGGATGTGTTGATGACAGGAGGTTTACCTCTGGATACTGCGCATTTGTGGGAGGGAATCTTGTTTCCTAGAGAAGCAAGAAACAAAATGTTGTTGCTCGTTCTAGTGCAAAGGCTGAATACAAATCCATGGCCAATGGTGTTGCAGAAATATTATGGCTAAAATCCTTGCTTAATGAGCTGGAAATTGATTATGAGAAGCCTCTGATGTTGTATTGCAATAATCAAGCTGCAATTAATATTGCCCACAACCCAATACAGCATGACAGGACTAAGCATATCGAGGTGGACAAACATTTTATCCAAGAGCGAGTTGCATCTCAAGAAGTGTGCTTTCCTCACATTGCCTCAGACATGCAGTTAGCTGATCTCTTCACCAAAGCAGTCACAAAAATCAAATTAGAAACAGATTTACGCAAGTTGGGCATGACAAATATCTACTCCCAACTTGAAGGGGAGTGTAGAGATAGTTAGCATCTTCAAGTGTGTGGTTTCATACCCACACTTAGTTATTTTTTATTCTTTTTTAAGTTGGGCCGGCTGGCCTTGTTTATCCTAGTTTATGCTTTTGTTTGAATTTTATTCTAAATAGGATTAGAGTATGATTTTTATTCTAAGTAGGATTAAAATAACTCCTATTCTTGTAAGGAGATTAATCTATATAATAAAAATTATGGGGCGGCAGAATCAATCAACCGAACCCCTTTCTTCTTCTCTCTTCTCTTCTCTTCTCCTCTTCTTCTTCTCTTCTTCTCTTCAAAGCCTAGTTATCCTTTCTTTTCTGAATTACAGTAGAACAGAAATCTACTTGGTTTTATTTAAGTCAAAAGAAATACCAAAATTTAGGTCCATATCCAGTCTACCCCTCCCAAGACCCTAGAAGGCTAGGACCAACATTAGGGAGTCCACCTTATTAAAAACAGGATGCCCCAAGTAATCACCCATAAACAAATAAATAGGGCATTGACAACAAATAGAACTGATTAATAATTTATTATGGGTGTAACCAGTGTTTTAAAAACTAGCTCAAAGGTTGAATCAATTTTCCCTTTGGTTCAATGGGTCAACGGTTCAACTGTCCAGGTCAACAGGTCAACTAATGATATCATCAATACAAAAGATTCCAAAAAAAATACCAAAACCAGTAACCCTTGAATGGATCAGACAAGTCAATGGTTTTAACTATTTGTGTCAACGGGTCGCTCGCCGAGTCAATGGTTATTTTTTTTTTTTTGTAACATAGCAGCTTAGAGGTTGACCCAAAACCAAGGTCATGACCAGGTCACCAGTATGATCAGCCAGGTCAACAATGGATGTAACCCATTGCATGTTTTGCCAAACACAATCAAAGTGTGATTCAGATGAGGTGCAACCTTATGACTATTCAAATTTGTGTTTCCTATTCTAGTTCTAAGCACCAACACTTTCCCCTACCTACTTCCACACAAATTTGGCATCTGAACATGGGGAAAAAGAAAATAGTTATATAACTTGTTTCCTTTTCCAATTACTCATTAAGTGCTTACAAAATTCGGTATTGCTAATAAAAAAAGATGTATACCATGCTTACCCGTAATGCTAAAAGAAAGTGACTAAACATTCAACCAACATCTCTTAGTTCACAAATGATCCTTATAATAGATTTATAGTTATTAGTATATACAACTTATGCATGAATTAGTTATATTCATAGCCACAGACACCTCATGAAAAATTCACTAATTACTCACCAGTATCAAATTATGAGCATAATACGAACCAATTTACATGGTTCTGCTTCATAACCCCACTGTCGCCCCCTGATATAGGATCAACTACTCTGATATTAATTTATGTAGGACTGATATGTTCCATGGCTGGACAAGTAACAACTTTGAGAGAAAATTGAAAAAGGACATGATATTTTTCAGGGGTTTAAGTCCCATGTTTTGGTTTTATGAGGCTAGGAGCAGGCTCTAGAGAAGCTGGATGAAGGGTTGTCTAGGGTAATGGGTCTTTGTGATAATGTGATTTGATTAGAAAGTTATACATCTATGAAATTTGGTTTTATTATTAAGAACAGTTTTATCCAGTTTTCCTAAAAAAAAAGGAAAAAAAAAAAAGAAAGCCAATACACAAGGGAAAAAAGGGAAAAAAAAAAGAAAGTCTTGCACAATAAATAAGGCTGTGTTTTGTTGCAATGCAAATTTATTTGCACTAGTACAAATGAATGGGAGTGCAATGTAATAAATGCAATTTCTTGTTTAATTTTGTTTTGGATTTTACTTTATTCTGCTTCATGTCTTAAGTTACTTCATTGTACTACAATCAAAAAAATAAGCTAAAATTTGAAATAAAAATGGGTCAGTTTACACTCAAATCATTTGCACTGCCATGTTTTGCATCAGTGCAAATTTATTTGCATTGCAACCAAACATAGAAACAAAAAAAAAAAAAAAACAGCGTAAGCCGAAAGAGATTTTTTTTTTTTTGATAAATAACCGAAAGAGAAAATATTAGAGAAGTTGAAATACATTTCACTCGGCACTGCAAAATAGCTCGACCATTATAATCTTGAAGTTGGCCGAGTCTGAAGGTAAAAAATAATGTAGGTTCACCCTTTCTGAACAAGTATGTAAAACGTAAAAGTAACAGATATAACTAAATTTGAACAAATTCTAAGGACCCATAAACAAATTGTTACTCTTCGCGCTGTAGAAAGTACGAGTAAACCAAATAGACAACATCCCACAGCAAAGGAGAAAAAAATAATCATCACAATAGAGGAATAGAACCCCATAAGCAAAAATTAAGAAACAGCAAAAAAAAAATCCAGAAGCAATTGGACAATTTACCGCTTTATACAGGATGTTACCTCAACGAAATGGGGGCGAAGGTCTTTAATAATGGCTCGGATCTTGAAGTACGAGGAATTCTGAATATCAGCATAATCGAGCTTTCTCTTCCTGTTTTGAGCAGGAGGAATCTGAGAAGGGAGGTTTTGTGCAGTGTTTCCAGGTTGAGTTTTCGGGACTTCAGCCGTCGTCCCCGTTGCAGTAGCAGCATTCGCCTCTGCCATGGATCTCTCGCTTGCTCAGCTCTCTCCAGCGCACGGAGAAAATTCATTTAAGTAAAGCGGTCTTCATGTTTTCACTTGGCAAGTAAAAGCGGTCTTCATGTTTTCACTTTTGAGACCAAATCAGCCCCAACAACAGCCCACAGCACATCCCGCCGTGTATTGAGAACATCTTCCACTGATATTTTCAGAAATGATGATGTTATTACAGGAGATGCTCACAATACACGGCGGAGATGTGCTGCGGGAAGTTGTGGGGGCTGATAGTATATGCATATAACAGTAAATATGTAAATCGGGCTGGGCCGGGCTGTGCTTCCCTCCCCTATGGTAAGTTTGGGGGTCACCCGGCACGGCCCATGACCCAAGCCTATATAGGCCCGTGTCATGTTATTCCGTGCCGGGCCCCAAGTTTAGGCTAAGCGGGTTATAGGCTGTGTTGTAGGCCTGGGTCGTGTTAGGCTGGGCTACGAGTTGGGCCTTGGCCTGGGCTGAACCGGGCCAGATTATTTTTGTTGACATTTTGATTTTTTTAATTAAAATTAAAATACTTAATTTTCCTTTGAGAATAAATTAGAAAAATAAAAATTCTAACAAAGAAATAAAAAAATACTTAACAAAATACAAAATGAACAACAAATTAAAAAAGAATAAGAATTTTATTTCAGTTAAATTTGAATAGTACAATGGTCAAAAAATACTTAACAAAATGGAATAAAATATAAAAAAAAATATAATAATCATAAATTGAAAATAAAAAATTATTGTTGAAAAAATAGCAAATAATTAAAATTAAATTAAATAACAAAATTTATAATAATGTTAAAAAATGCTACAAAATTATTGAGTATACAAAAAAATATTGTCTTTATCATTTTTCTTCAAGCTCCACTTGCATTTCCATCTTGATTTTTATCATATGCTTCAAGTGAATCATCAGGTGCATTGTCATGCCCTCCTTGGTCTTATAATCTATCATCAGCATCCAGTCAATCTTTGAAACAGATACACATCTCCAAATTTTCATCATTTATGCTGCTTCTCTTGTCATCCAACAACCTACTACATATACTAAAACAAGATTGATGGAAATGTAAACTCCGGAGGGATTAGTAAATTACGTGTTATAGCATCAATGACCAAATAAATTTTTTCATATCTACTCCATCATGCTAAAATATCAAAATTATCTATTCCTTTAAAGTCAAAGGAATCACTTAAACTACAAATTTTTACTTGTAAATAAAAATTAAGTTCAACAAAAGGACTTATTGATGAGGTGGCAGTAAATTTCTGCCTCCTAAGACCAAACTATATTTTTCAAAAAACCTTGAATTCTTCAGAAATTTAGATTGCAAGAACCCGATCGATCAAGTTACAAGGAAAGTCAAGAAGTTAGAGGGTGCTCTACAAGCAGTTATTAAAGACACCTGGATCTTAAAGAAAACTTTTGAAACCTGTGTTTTTCGTTCTATTAGTAGGGAATTGATTGGGATTGCTCATTTCTTAGATAGCTCCTCCTGCCCCAACAAAGCGGTTTGGTTAAACTCTATCTCATCGTTTATTCTGTCTATTTGGGCAAAAGTTATCGAAAGTACTCAGGCTGTTTTCTGTTTTACCAAAAAAAAAAAAGGTAAATTACAGAAACCCCTTATACTATGAGGTTTTGTGACAAAGACCCCCTTGTATAATGTTTTGCGACAAAAACCCCTTCCGTTAATTTTCCGTTGAAATCCACCGTTTTAATCCCCAAACTACCCTTATAATAACCGGCGAAGAAACTTCCACTTCCGCCATTTAATCCCCTGTACTATCACTGCCGCTTTACAGAAAATCCTGAACTTTCTCCCTCTCATCCGGTTAGGATACAAACGGAGCCATTTTTTCTCCAGGTGAAAGAAACTTTCGGGAGCCATTTCTTCCGTATACATTTCTACTTCTCATCCGGTTAGGATAAATTGCTTCCGCTTTATTGAAGCTCTTAGTTTACATCACTTTTCTGAAACATTGCTTGCGCGCATGCCAACTTCTTGTTGGGTGCGCCATCATTTTCCTTGTCCTGCGTTAGCGCCCTCCTCGAGGGGTACAGGAGAATGTACTCTTTCGTCTCAAACCGTCGGATGTTCTCCGAGATACGCACCAATTTTCAACATTTCAATAGGGTGAAGGCGGCAGTCGATCCAGTCTTTGTAAGTTACCAGTCTTTCTCACTCCTGAGTCTTGAAAAATGTCAACATTTCAACATTTTTCCAACCAGGGTGAAGGCGGCAATCGATCCAGTCTCCGCTACAAACCATCTGAGCCAGTTGGAACTTTAATGCCCTCCATTTGTTAAACTTGGCGAAAATCGTGCACACATCCTTCGATTTGAATGGGTCGGGTCTACTTGTAGCGGAGCGGTGGCCGTTGCAAGAACCAGAACCATGATAACATTTGAACAGTTGACCAATCGGATCCACCACAAAACCGTCTCCTGCAGCAGTCTCTGGTCACCAGGGTGCATGGACGAGTTGATTTATGGCGTCTTCAAATTGAATTTGGCAATCACGTAGTGTGGCCACGAGAAGAGGATCGCCGTTGACCTTGGGGATAAGCTTCGTGGGTAAAGAAGCGAGCTTTGAGAGCTCGGTAAGGGCAACTTGGAGGGAGAGCTTGAAGAGCTCTTCTGGACCTGTGGTTTTCTGGGTGGCTAGTGAAGAAAGGCTGGAGAAGCAAGAATTGGGATGTTGTTTCTGGGAAGATGAACAGTGCTTTTTTGAATATTTATTATAAGGGTAGTTTGGGGATTAAAACGGCGGATTTCAATCGAAAATTAGTAGAAGGGGCTCTTTGCCTCAGGGTTATAGTATAGGGGGGTGTTTGCCACAGACCCCATAGTACATACATTTTCAAATAATCAATTATTAATTTTTTCTTTTTTATTTCTAATTTCAATATTCATATTCAAATAAAATATCTAAACCGTCTTTCTTAATTCGAGGATCTAATATTATAGCTAAACAATAAAAAGGAGAAATATTCTCCCAATATTTTTTAAATTTATTTTCCATTACTTCAACAATTCTTGTAAATTATGGATCTTTTATATATTTTGAAAAACGTTCACTAATCATTAATAATTGATTAACTAAAAGACAACTAGTTGGGTATAAACACACAAAAAAATCATTAGTTGCATCATAAAAATTGAGTAAAAAATCTCTTATACAAATTGTCATTTCCCAATCTTCCTCAAGTATAATATCATGTGGCATTTTTGCATTGTAAAAATCAGTAAGAATTTGTTTGTAGGGAATATAACTTTCTAACATAAAATAGGTAGAATTCCATCTATGTTGAACATCTAACAGAAAATGTTTATATTTTAAACTATAATTATAACATAAATATTTAAATTCTTGTTTTCTTACTCTAGAACATTTAATATATATAATACAATTTCGAATTTTAGAAACATGATGAGAAATAATATTTAAAACGTCTTGAATAAATAAATTTAAGATGTGACATTCACATCTAATATGGAATAATTTACCATTTAAACATGGTTTTAATTGAGATTTTAAAATATTTATTATTGAATCATTATTACTAGCATTATCAAAACTAATAGAAAAAAAAAAGTTTATTGTTAATTCCATAAGCATGTAAAGTATTTAAAATACATGTAATAATAGTTGGGCTAGTATGTGGCCATTTAAACCTAGTAAACTTCAAATTCTTTCTTGTAAAAGCCAATTTTCATCAATAAAATGACCGATAACACAAGTATAACTTATTTTAAATTTAGAGATCCAAATATCAAAAGTAATTGCAACTCTAGAATTATAATTTGATAAAATAAAATTAGATTTTGTTTATATGAATAAAAAATTTTCAAAGCATATGCTCTAATAGTATTTCTATAATTTTTTTTAAATTGAGGATTTATAGAATTACGTAAAAAATTTTAAAGTTTACTATCATCAGCTAATGAAAATGGTTATTCAGCATGTATAATATATTTTGCCAACTCTTGCCTCATTTTTTCTTGTGAATATTTAAAAATACCAAAACCCCTACGCTCAATTGGTGAGTAAATGTCTACCTAAGTGGCCAATACCATCCTTGTTACAGTAACTAAAGTCACTCCTACATTTTTTGCAAACAACCCTTTTCCCTTCCCCTCAACCTCCTCTATTTTAAATAATTTTCAAATCGGGCTAGTTAAATTAGTTTCCTTCTTTTTCTTTCCCCCAATACCAGTACTAGGGGTGGAAACTCCAACAATGTCAATAGCATGCATATCAATATTAACACTATCATGTTGTGACTGAATATTATTGCTAGCATTGAACAT